>NC_055957.1:50993622-51353622 GCF_018492685.1 Alosa sapidissima | reverse complement strand
TTTCAGAAGATAGTGTTTTAGTACTCATTGGGACGTGTGGGCATTGGCATGCTCTGTGTGATATATAATGTTGTTTAAAGGAAGGGGGGCGGGGGGGTCAGTTGGGTTTAAATAGACAGCAGAACCCCTGTGGATTGGGTAGCTATAACAACCTCTCCGGATTTCACTCCCTGGTTTGAAGCTGCTAAAATGCAAAAATAAAAATCTGTGAAGTGCTAGAGAATTTCTCAATCTTGCTGGCATCTTCTAGTTTCCCCTTAGTTTGTGATGTTTTCATTAAGAAATTGTAGATTTAAAGCACTCTAAAACGCAATTTCTATTTTCAGGAGCAGTATCGTTACAGCCACGACCATGTAAATGTCATGTGTCAAAACGATTTAGTAGAGAGTTTCATAGCAAATTAAGATGCGTATTTAAATGAATATTCATATTTAAAACGGTTTGGGTTTTATAATAAAAATCATAAGCACAGATTAATAATTAGATACATTATTGGTGATTGTTTTGTATTTGTTCATAACTGATTTTTTTTTTTTTTTACATTAAAGCTGACTGCTGTGAGTGGCAGCTAAGCTCCACCCTTCCACACTTCTTTACCAAATTTTACTCAGTTAATTTTTAAACAGTTAAACAAAAAAAGTAGAAAAAGAATAGCCTGCATTTGTCAATTTGCCTGTTGAATGGGTGTTTATATTATAGGCTATTATGTTATTTAATATAATATAATATAATATAAAATAATATAATTTATACTATTATATTATTGCTTGCATGTAATGTGTAATTATATGGTTTTACAATGGGTATTGTACATTAGGCTATGCCAAACTCCTGATCGGTCGATGTGTGAAATATTACATGTCCCTTTGATATTTGGTGTGTGTGTAGGTTGTGCGTTTTTATTTAGGATATTTGGACTGGAATCGCAGATCTCGTTTACCTTTGGGCTGCTGAAAGGTATAGCGACTTTCTCCGTCATTGTAAACAGCCGAATGACAGGAGGCTCCGTCATATTCCTGAATTTCAAGGGAAACAATATCACCTTTCGCTTCTGTTTAAGGAAAGATTCAGTTTGTTCCGTGTTTCTAATAGTTTTCAGTGTCAAGAGGCTGTTAGGTGAGAAACGGAAGTGGAGGTGTCTCTGTCATCGATGACACTGATGCATATCTAAGATCTCCTCTTTGAAAGTAGCAGAACAGGTGTATGGTTTCCCAACCAAACGACTCCCGAGTAGCCTAAACCATTTCCTAGATCATTTAGTTGATAATAGATATTGTAATGACTACAAGAAAACAAACAAATAGCCTAGATAGGTGGAACTGGAAGACGATCTAACTGGCGGCGGTGTTGATTAAATTTACAATAGGCCTACGCTCTTTCGTTTTTACTGACGAGATGAGCGTTTCCCAAATTTCGTATTAAAATGTCATGCATAAATGAAATGACATATGGAAATGTGCTGAAAATGCAGCCTGCGCCTTAATATGCCATTGACAGCTATATCGCTTCAAATGAAATTTTAGGTTTATGTTGTCAAAACCATCTTTGACTTCAGTAGAAGCATTCTTTAATTTCACTAGCTTTGCCTTTACCCTTCTAAAATGTCCATGGTAGGCCTACACAAAGGACAGAATTTTGTCACATATTGTCATAATTAGGAATGCAATTATTTATTTATTTATTCATTTATTCATTCACTCACTCACATTCACATCTTGTGTAAGGTCATCCTTAAGTAGTTTTTGCTTGCACTACCATCTAGTGGTACACATAACAGTTACATGTATCTATAGAGGTTCTCAACAGTTTTGGGGCTGAGGAACACCAAAGGTCAATTAGGCCAAGGAACACCAACTTATGGTTACTGATTAGGATGATTGTCACACACATTATAGGCTATTACAGTTGGGTGTTCATTCTCATGTTCTGGAGCTGAAAGGCAAGTTATGCCTTTATTCACAGATTGGGAAAGGTGATTTTATTCTGTTGCTTGACAAAGGAAAGGCTGCTACCAAAGTTGTGAGAATCCTAGTTTCTCAAATTGGTCGCTTGATGTGATGTTTCTGTTGCTAGAGCAGACAGGTGGAAAAGGTAGTTAAATCCAGCAATTGCAGCATATCATAACAACCATAGGTAGCGGGCCTAGGCTACTTAGAAGGAGTCGCGAGACGGATCACATCATGAAATCAAACTGAGGATGGTGGCCTACAAATAAAAAAGAAGTTGTAAATCTCTGACAACCTCAAACCATTTTTAATTCAGAAGCTGTGTGTCATTGACACATTCAAAAATGTGAACTATAGTTTGCATGGACAGGATTAAAATGTTGCTCTATAATACATTACTGGATGGAATCATAAATTAGTTTTATGATTTTATAAAACTAGCCTACCGGTTTAGTCAGACATGTGGGATTTAATGACTTAACATATTTCTGGCCTCCGATAAGATAAGGCAAGATTGAATGACTGGCCAAACCAAATGTCCTGTGCCATTTTTGGTTTAAAGGTACAAAACTCTAACCTGTATTCATGCTCCTGAGGGTGCATCACCCATCTGGTGCCTACATCTTCTCCAGGCTTACACTGTGAGTTAGTGTCTGTCACGTCGGATACCGGCCACCGAGGTGTCCTGTTATGGAATGAATGGTTGTTATAGTTACCATTCATTGATATGGAACAGTGATTAAATTTGTTTTCCAGATCTACTTTATAGGTGTGCCGTTATTCAGAATTAATAGCCACCCCACCAGCCAAACAGAAAAGATTATTTCTTCTCTCCGGGCGAAAATAATCATCATGTGCTGGAGTCCGTATTTACAAGAGCAGCAGTTTGAGTTTTGCATTTTATTTTCTTGTGAAGAACAACATCCAAGCTACAGTGGAGAGGAGACCATGAATTAATATCACATCAATCAATCAATCAATCAATACTATTACTAGAGGATGAGAGTGCAGAAGGCATAAGTACTTGTCAAGAGGAGAATGTGCAGAAGAAGAAGGTGGTTGAAGAGGGAAGAGCATGATAAGGGAAGAGCCCCACACACACACACTTTTAGTGAGCAGTCCAAGGCACACTTGTGGAATAATGTTTTGAAACCAGCATTGTTCATTGTTTGATATACCACACCTGCCAGATAGATGACTTATCTGGGCAAAGGTTCCTATGGCGTCAATTTAATGCCTAATGTATCGAGAATCAAAACCCAGGATTTGAGAACAAAAACTTTTTAACCAAGAAATTGTAACCAAGACATACAATTCTGCAAACAAGTGCACTCTTATCTATGTCAAGACCTTATAAAAGTGTTTTACAAACATAATTTAAAATGTGTAACTGTTTAATTTTGTAAGTCAACCTCTTTCCCTCTTCGAGAAGTCTTTTTTAGGTTTGGTTCTCTTAGTCTGGCTCTCAGTTCTGAAAGATTCCCGCTTTAGTTTTGGAATGAATTTGAAAGCAGGAGGGCGGGGTGTATTGCCGGATGCTGGAGGGTGGGATCTAGTAACTCATTGGCTACTGACCAAGTGATCTGGTAACTCATTGGCTACTGATCAAGTAATCAGACCACCTATTAATCAAGCAATCGGACCACCAGTAATATAAGATTCTCACTAAAACAGATTTTGATAAAGTATGTGAAGAATATTTGAGAGAAATACAACTTTTGTGTACAGAAGAACCTTTACATATTTCGCTTCAATTAATGAAAAAATGAAAGCAAATAAAAGTGTTACATATTTTTAAGTCTGTTTTTTGTCTCCTTTTCTCATGCCCTATTTGCCTTTGGAGATGTTGGCATAGATGTTGGCACTGGAAGATGCTCACATGAGTTGTTCATTTGCAGTAACATATCATCACAGGGCTTCTGTTTACCCCTTCTCACCGAGAGACCTGGAAATGACCATTCCCAACCACCAGCAACTGGATAAGCTCTTAGAGGTGGTCTTGAGGAAATCAGACTGTTTTTCACAACGAGTCCCATTCACTGCAGTGAATTCACCATGGTTAATGTCCACAGAAATGTTTGCGCTTGGCTTAGAGAAGAAAAGGCTCTCATGCAACATACATTTTATACTTTGAGCAAGTGGGTGGTTGGTCAAAGTGTGATGCATGGCTTTTTTCCACCTGCCGTCACCTTTGGCACTGTAGCCAAAGTAAGTTAGGTTTTATTCAGTGATGAAAACCATGTGTTAAACAGCAACAGCTAAACAACATTAAGAAAGCCAAGTGTTTTTTTTCAAACAAGCCCGTTGCTGTGAAGGTTAGCTGGCCCTGTGTGGCTCACCTGCCTTCCACAGCAGCAGAGCTAAGCTGCAGGAATGTAATACCTGTAGCCTGCAGGTGTGTGTGCACCCGATGACCCCCGGCGCTACGCGGGACTGCAGCTTCCTGATTAGTCTACGTGACCTCAACTGCAAGGATTTCTGTGGCCTGGAACAACCACCCCTGAAAGAAAGAAATGAATGCAGGTGTGTGTGTGTGTGTGTGTGTGTGTGTGTGTGTGTGTGTGTGTGTGTGAGAGAGAGAGAGAGAGAGAGAGAGAGAGAGAGGGGTTCATTCTTGAATGGTGGATGGTGATTGCTGAGGAAGGGAGGACTGGGCCAATTTTGTTTTTCCTCATAAGGTCATTCACATGGCAACCATCAGAAACACATTGTGTTTGCACAATTTGCATACCACTGTCTGATATTACATTTAGAATTCCTTCATGATGTCAGAATGCTCATTGTGCTTTTATTTGGCATGTTTTACATGACCAATCATGCAGGAAAACGGGAAAGTAATGAAAAAGCAGGAGTCAGGGCAGTGAGCTGTGTTCAATCAAACTCCTAGTTGACTTCTTTCGCCTCCTGTTCCCAAGGCTTTAAATCTTCATTCTTTCAACACACTTTGCCATTCACTTTTTCCTGAGGGCAACAGACAGACGTTGTGTCAATATTATGGCGCGTCCATGCGCCCTCTTGCCTATACTGACCTCACCGGGACCATGATGTCACCCGGACATGATGTAAAGGCATGGCCATATCCAGCCCAGCTTCCTAAGTGAGACCACCCTTCACATCAGCTGCACACCAGCACCAGCGCTCTGCAATAAAACCTAAAAATCTTACCCTCTTGCACCCAACTGATACTGTTCATTCCTCCAGTATTCTTGCATGTTGTATAGCTTTTATAACTGCTATAGCATGCAGACACTGGGGTAGTTCTTTTTTTTAATCCATGTCTCTGTTATTCAAAAGGACTGATAATGAGGAACTGTACGAAACGAATGTGAGAAAGAGTGTCAAATAATGAAAATGCCATCGCTAACAGTGTGTTATCTCCAAGCTTGGAAGGACTACAAGGTCATTTAAATTATGTTCAGGATTAAGACTTTTAAAAGTAACACAATGTAGGAAGGAACTCACCTTTTTGTCAGTTTTCAACATACTTGCTTCCAGTCGGCAAAGTCAGACACCATTTTCTATATTGTAAATCAGTGTTGCATTGAAAATGAATTTGAATCTGTCATTTTAAGCTGAAAGAACTCCTACTTTGTGTTGTGTTTCTTTAAAGTACTATGTGTTAGTGCTGTGTGGCAAAAAACCTTTATTTTCAGCCACTAGATGTCAGCCTTGTTCTGAATGTTTGTTAAGTGTTTAACAACATGCAGAGGAAGTGACTCAAGGGATGGTGAAGTGCTCTGTGTACTGCAGATTACTCATTACTTATGTGTGCCGGCGATTTTCAAAGGAAGCTTAAATCAATATTTGATTAAATGTGATTGGGTTTAGTGACCTATTGTTGGATCTGCATTGTGAAGTACTGTGACAAACAAAACAGTTCATTTGTCCAGACACAGTGCTTTCCTTTACTCTTTGGTTGGTTTATCAGTGCCTACCCTCAAACTAATGAAAGTTTAGAGTCACAGTTTTCCTCTTGACATATTTTGAATAAGATGACTTTCCATTTTCATGTTTCACGACACTTTATTGTGTTTGCTGAAATGTGGCCAGCATGTTCTTTTTTGAAAACTCTCCAGCAACATTATGTGCTGGTAAACAATATTATGTGTGACAAAGGAGCACAACCTGCTGTTTAAACAGTGATATTTCTCCTCTTGCTGTGCCCTGTTTGCCATTGAAAGGTTTCCAAAGGAAAGGGAGGGGAACTTGGTCTTGATAAGTGGTGTAAGATGAGACACACCCCTTGGAGCACACACCTAGAAATCGACTCATCACTTCCCCGCAAATCTGCCTCACAGCCTGCGCACAGAGCCTGGTGTCGTGCTGTCATTTCCAGAGGCTGTGCATTGTCATTAACCTCATTTGCCATCCCCCTCCCCTCTCCACTGAGCTCACATGGCACAGGATATCTGATGAAATAGGGTGGACTGTACGTTTCGGTAAAGCATATCGGGAATGACCAAGGCAATTTGCAGCAGCCCCCCCACCCCCACCTCTCCCTCGTCAATTCACATTATCCATGGAGAGGGAACAGAAGTCAGGAAGGGTGGGATGCTGCCATTCCTCCCATAGATGACCAGGGCTTATCTGAGTCCGGCCTTTGATCAGGACGTTCTTCCTCACAAGGACTTTCCCTAAGCTGTCACTTCTCTGATAAGGTACTGGAGAAAGGCAAGGAGGGGAAGGGAGGAGAGGAGAAGGGGAGGGAGGGGAGGGGGGGGGGGGACAGGGCAAAGAGTAGCTCAGAGATGGAACCCTAGGGGAAGGGGTTGCCCTTAGTGGAGGGTGGAGAGACCACAGGGTATGTCCTCACCACCCACAGACTTTCATCAGTCACACTCCTGACAGAGAGCCCAGGCCTCCCCTCCCAGCCCCCCAGTCCGCGTTCTCTCTATTGCTGGGTCAGTCTAGGTCAGCGCTGGCCGCTGTGTGGCACAAGTCATGAGCAATTGATCCCAAGCGTTAAGCATTTTTGTCCATGTTTCCACCGCGGGCTTCCTGTGCAAAAAGCGACCTGTGCTCAGGTGTTTGTGTTCCAGTCACACTGCTGCGATGTGCTGTGAGCGAGAGAGAGAGTGAGCGAAGCGCCCTGTTGTTATTGGCAGGTCACTGTGGCATGTCTGCGGTGATGCCGCATGTGTGAAACACAATGTGTGCTTAAATACCTGGGGGAGTTCTTAGACCGAAAGGCAAACACTGGCGGCTGGAGATGTGTCAGTCTGTGTACATCGCCCAACAGTGGGGCTCTCGATCTCGAAACCTGTGAACTGCTCCAATCTTGTGGCTGAAGCACAAAGCCAACATTCATTAACTATTCTGATGAGTTCTGGAAAATTCAAGGAAAAGCGGAAGACAAGGCATACGTGGACAGACTTAAGGCATTCCCCTTGCGTTCCATCTACAAGACTAAGACATCATAAACAAGAAACTGACAGTTTAAAGAACAGCTCCAAATGCTGGGAAAGGACCTTAAACAGAAAGGAAAAAGTTTAGTACTTTTACCAGAAAACCTGTGAGCCATTAAATATTTTTGTATAATATTTAAATATTTAATCTGTAACTCAAGAGCTTCAGAGAATCCTTCACAAATCCAATCTTAAACAGCAGCTTATGACAAGGTTAGCTCATTAAGACCTATCACCTTGAGATACATCTCTTTCTTGAGACAACCTACCAACCTACCAACAACCTACCAACCTCCCCTGCTTTATCATCCCTTGAGGCATTTAACCAAAAAATTGGTGCTATTTCCATGGCATACCGACACGGTCATAGTGGGGCAGACGTGTCACAACACGCAAGTGCATATTAGCTGAAGAATTCCTCTGCATTTTCCTGAGAAATGTGCAACAACAATAGCTTACCAGCTTGGTCTGAACTAGTCCTTAGACTCCAAATCCTCTCATTCAGAGCTGTCCCTTCCTCATACCTGGGGTGTTCCCCTTTAAACTATCTATTTAATCCCAAATGAAATGGAATGATATCTGTCAACCAGATATTTCCAATGATCACAATACCTATTTGGAGATGGAATGCATTCCACAAACACCTTTAGAGCATAGAGGCAAGATCAGACATTTGTATCACTTGAAAGCGTGAGCAGCATTGCATTGCAATGATTCTTGCCCCCAAAACCGCGCCTCTTTCACCTCTGCCGTAGAGTCGGAGAGAGCAGTGTGGGTAAACACATGGCCACAGTGGTGGGACAGGTAAAGAGCGGCACTGCAGAAAGGGCTCTCGAAGCGTGGGCTTCTTGGGTTGGATCAGTAGCATATAGTCTGAGCCTGAGAAGCGTGGGCTTCTTGGGTTGGATCAGTAGCATATAGTCTGAGCCTGAGGAGTGATGCCGCAGGATGCATGAGAGCCAAGGCCTGAGACAACCCAGTGGTGCAGACGGCCAGACGCACCGTCAGCCTCCAACCTCCAAGCCACAATTGATGTCTGGGGCATCGTGAGCAGTCCAGGCAGCCGGGAGCTGCCGAGGGCGGGTGGGGTGGGGTTTAAGGGTGGTGGTGGCAGGGCCAGTCGGTCGGATGTGATTTTCATTCTTCATATGCAGAGGGATGGTATTTGGGGGTGAGGTCAGGCCCTCGGCCAATAGGAGCGGGATAGAACACGCGAGGGATGGATGGGAAACTGGGCAGGAGTGACTCATGTGAGCTGAGAATTTCTAATTACCTTTCGTGCTTCGTTTGTGAAATGTTCTGTGCAACAGCTTTGCCATGCGGCACACATGTGGTTGTGCAATGCCAACAGCAAAGCCAGCATATTCATTATTTTCCAACTGGTGGATAGACCTGGCAAACTCCCTCACTCCTTCACTGAGAACTGTCTCTTGGCCTGAGAATCAAAGTCAAATACGCATTTGTCCCGTTCTTCTCTCCATCCATGCAACCATCACAGCATATGAACCAGACATGCAGAACATGGGCTCCCACCCCAACCAGAGCCCAGAGAGGCGCTCCTCATCCCTGATGTCCACACCTGCATGCTGCCTGGCTCAGCTACACTACAGTGGTTACCTCTCGACCTGAGTGACACCTGCATTCCCCAATCCTGAGAGCAGACCTCAGGTATTCCCGATGCTGGGGATCTGACAGCTGGCAAGCACTGTAAATAAAGGAGATCCAGAGTTTACCACATCACAGACATTCATCAGCGTGCTGTCACACAGTCGAATGAGTGTAACATAAGCCTGAGAGATAGTTAGACAGACAGCTCTGAGAGAGGAGCACAGAGAGAGAGAGAGAGAGAGAGAGAGAGAGAGAGAGAGAGAGAGAGAGAGAGAGAGAGAGAGAGAGAGAGATAGATATACAGTATGTATCTGTAATGAGGGACGGTCAGCAATGCTGCCAAGAAAAAGGTTCAACCTGGCAACATTTTAATTCCTGTTCTCATTTTAACAGCTAATACCAAGTATCCTCTGGAACGGTACTACCCATCAGCTATGGACACATGAATATGATAAATGTGTTGCGGAAAATCAATCATACATTCTTAGCCATGCTAAATTAATTTGAAAATTTAAAGGTGTTTCTCTAAGTTCCCGCATACTAAGGCATGTTGCCAGTTTTTCTTTCTCCCACTCTTTTTGGTCTTTATCTCTCAGTAATGATGTGTGGCCCAGAGAACTGGAACTTCAATAAGCAGAAACTTGGCAACACATTCCTATAGCCCACATGCCAGTGGCACTATGATCTCTCCAATGAACAGATCTTCAATACTGTATTTTTCAGGGATGAATAGGATTCATCCCCTCTTCTGGCACGTCCCTTCCCCAGGTGTAGTGCACAGAGGGCTGGACTTTTCTCAAAAGCAGATCCCTATCTCCCTCCTCAACCCACTGCCAAAACAAAGGTGAGTGTACACCCGGGTAGGAGTGGATGGAGGCAGAGAGTGTTTGGGGGTGTGCAAATGTTTCTGCTTTTGTGCCATTCATCATCTTTAACAGGGATATATCACAACAGCTGTAACACAGTTTCAGTCGCACAATATGAATTACACGCCCTGGCCTGATTGTCAGTTAGTGCTGAAGCAATGTAACAAATACTCAGCTAAACTTGAACCATCATAAGCCAAATCACAAGTCCTAACCTGCATCTAAATACTTATTTTCACTATTTCATATAAAAGAGATTGTATATGGCATGAGTCGCCGGGCCCTTTGTGATCCTTTTACATGTTTGAGTGCAGGGAAGAGACTGATTCCCTAGTTCCCAAATTTTACTTTTTAAAAGTAGTTTATACCTGAAATAACATATTTTGCTTGTCGATTGAAGTGCTCCATCTACATTCTTATCTGCTGCCATATTAGCCTGAGGGAAGCAAGCAGCTCCAATTGTACAACAACAAATTGGCTCATGTAAATAGGCAGATTCAGTGCTGTCTCCTGTATGGTATAGACACGCAACCTGAAGCACGTCTCCCCACTTCAAAGACACACATGCACTCTAATCTTTGACTTTTCACTGGACAATGTTTAACTCGGGCGAAGGATGGAGAATGGTAAAAAATGTATTCATATGACTATGCACATTCTGTAAGCCCAGTCTCTCGCAGTTTGACATAAACTAACTAGTAACCAGATTATTCTTTGAGGGGGAGGGAAATGTGTCTGAAAGTTCATCAACTTCTACAAAATGGGTCCAGTGCTTGGTGACGACACCTACACCAACGTCTGTGTCACTGCAGAGTATTCTGTCACTCTCTGGGTAAGTACCTTCTTGTTGGCCATGAAAACTTTGTTGGTCTTTTCCATACAACAACTGTGAATTCAAGCCTGTGCGTCAGTAGACCAGCTGGTGCTGCTCTCAGCTGTAAGCAAGTTTGTGGCCCGCACAGTGACTGACCCTTCATTGGCACAGCACATTGTGGAGTGGTGAGGCTACGTATACATCCTTGTCAAAAATGACAAAACTGACATTTACCTTAAGTCAAATGGGAATCACCTCCTGCCTAAAACATACCAAGATGACACTTGGTCTCAGCTGACTGGAGTTTATATGCTGAATGAGCATCGTTTTGGACCACAACCAAAACAGAGAGTGAACTTGTTGTCAAATCAGATATCAAATACTGCATGGATTTATTCAAGAACATGTAATCGATCATATTCCTCTAAAATCACATCCACTTGACTTCAGAGGGTTGTTGAATTGTATTTGCATTTTACACCACAACAATGGCTTTGTCCAGGAAGAGTAAACACTTCATTATTAAACTATGATCAAACACCATGCTAAATTTAAGCTCCTGAAACTACCAAGGGCGCGCGCTCTCTCTCTTTCCCTCTCTTCATCACACACACTCTCTCCCCTTGCACTCTGCTGGATGGGAGGAGCACAGGCATCCTCTCACTGTATAAGAAGTGCCGATCTCACAACAAGGGATTTTACACAGCTACTCAGGAGAAACGAAATGATCTGCCCTAGAGCCGTTGCAAAATGCTGGATGGACACCTACTCCTGGGATGGTTATCATTCACAGTTATAGTGTACCTTTTCAGCTTGCCTGGACCGACTACAGCTTATTTCGGGTAGGCACCTTTTACACTTCAAAAGTTGGCCTATGTGTCGCTGATAAATTAACGGTAATGAATAATTGCTGGAGATACTAACAGTAAACTTTATAGAGTATACATAACAAATTAGGCACTATTCCAAATGCAACTACCAACACTTGTTTGATTCGTAAACTCTGGGAGTTTATTGCCGTGGATCTAACTTCACTTTTTGATGTGTCATCATAAAAACTGCTGGTGTGTAAATATGTAGTTGAGAAATGCTAATTCGTGAAGCTGTTTTTTTCTGTCGGCACCGCAGCCGTTGAAGCATAGTTGAGTGGTAAACCATACAGTGACAGCGGGTGGCGGCAGGTTGATTACGAGCTTGAAATCCTCCATTGCCTTTAAGCCATTAAGCGCAAGCATGTCACTTTGTTTTTTAAACCTTTGTGAACAAACAAACAAACAAACAATAAACCGCAAGCATATTTTCAATAACGTTGGTTAGAGAGGTTATTTCCATACGAATTTGGAATCTGCACCTACATTGGGAAACCGGCAGCGGCTTAATATGAACTCACTTAGCGTAACGACGTTGTGGGCAATAACGGGATATTACCCTTACGGTGCTCAGAGGGGAGTGGGGTGTTTCATGGACTACACTACAGGCTAACAAAAGCAATTTTTAATAGGCATGCATTCTGAAAGGTTGGTAGGCTACCAGCCGTCATGTGATTCTTTTGTCGAAGTACTTGCAACTTTTAATGTAAGTCAGCTTCGAGCGCAGACGTGAAGGAAAAGGTGAGTGGAGGGTACAGTCTCAACAGCTGGTAACAATAAAGCAATGCAGCTCACTGAACTGGTGGCCGAAACGTCTGTTCTGCTCGCAGAGAATATTCACCATCCAGCATAAACAACGGCTTGAGAATTCTGGCATCCGCTGTGCGCTCCCACTAAGTTTAATAACAGTTTAAACAGAAATGAAAGAATGTGTCCAGAATTTACAGTTTCCCCATCTTGTCCATAAATTAGTTCGACTACAATCTCTTTAATTTAAAGTAATGCTAGACTTTCAAGATAGTGCACGCCTTTGCACATGTTAGTGGGGGTAGGTCAGTCTATTAAGTTGAAGACTTTTTTTGAAGATACTATCTGTAGCCTTATAAAATACATCTAATTTAGTAGCTGCATTTGAAGGTTTATGACCATGCTATCACAAAGCCAGCTCCACTTGTTTGAACAAGCAGACACTTAAAAGGATCACAAATCTTTGAGCTCAAGGGAACGCTTACTTTAGCCAAGAGACATCCCTCAAAGCCCACAAAATGAACCCTCACTTATGAGATAAACTCCCTAGCTACTATGCATATTTGGATGATGCTCTGAAATGTAGTTCTGGGGGTTGTCAAGTGCTGTATTGAAGAACTGTAATTATAGAGAGAAGCTTCATTCACTGTCAGTTGAGGTGGGTAGTACTGGTAGCAGTCTTGCCTGTTGTCAGGGAATGTGAAGGTGTTTTCAGAAAAGGAGCTGATCCATAGACCAACCAGGGGAGTGGCTCCCTCGGGACCTGTAGAACATTATGAAGTTATAAACCGGTTTGATGGGCTGTGGGGGTTCTGCATTGGGTCTCACGATTATTTCATTCCCTCACTGGAAAGGCAGTAAATTTAGAACCATAGCACAACACTGTCATGGACGGGGTATCTCTGAGTAATGAATAGTACACTGTTCTTTTTAAAGATGTGAAAGATTAAGACGGTTGCATAGTTGAAAATATTGCCCTGACAAAAGATCATTTTTATGTTCTTTGGCTTTTTGTGGGAATAAGGCACCACAACTGTCTGATATGACTAATTATGTGGTAATAAGAGTATATGTGGTTTTCCCCCCGAAACCTGTGCGTGAGCAATTAAACAAAGAGTTGGTATGACTCCCATCCGGATGATGTTTCGTTGTTACAGTGTTAGCAAAGCACCTCAATTTTGGGCACTTCATGGGGAAATGACCTGCTCTTTCATTTCATCAGGTTAGGAAAACAAACCATGAAAAGCCCATTTGCATCCTGAGGGAAGTGTGTTTTGTCTCTGGAGTCAGGAACTGCCCTCCAGATCGCCACTGCAAACACGTCAGACAGCCTCGGCTCTCCACTCAGAGTGTGGCACATCTGGCCTCAGTGGCCGGCGTAGAGTTATTTGTGCTCGCAGCAGAGGGAAAATAAGTCAGCACCAACACATGGTCTAGACCAGCCCAACTGAGAGAGAGTCTCAGCTACAGTGACATGAGCTCACTCTTATCCAAGCAACCCCCACCCTCATGCCTCCCCATCCCACCCAACTGCAGTTGATTTACCTCTAAACAGAGCGCCAGAGAGACAGCGTGAAATCTAAGCCCCTGACATTTTGATGGGCACAAACACTAACACGACTTGTTCAAATAAATAGCCACTGCCTGCGTGTATGTGTGAGCAAGGCATCCTCAGGGTACTGATTTACTCAAAATAGAGGGTCAATGTTGCATACCCAATTTCCCTTGTGCGGTGGAGCATAAGTGCAACATAAACACAGTCTCTTTTGCCAGTGGCCTGCGTCTTGGAGGGTGGGGTGGGATTCCTCGCGTAGTCAAGCAGCCGCTCAAATTGTCATCCCGGCCACAAGAATGTGAGCGCTCGCTTTTCCCCCCGCTGCTGCCTGTTGTGGCAGGTGCTCGCCCTCGGCTTCGTCCCGTATCGTCGGGGGTTACGTCCCTGGAAGCGAGCGCCGGCTCCTTATGGGAAACGCAGCAGGTTGGGGGAGAAATAGCACATAAAAGGCGTAATTGAGAAATTCCTGGAAGTGCTCAAGGAAGAAATCACGGGCGCTTGCTTTCTGTCTGGCCCGCGGTCCACACACCTCAGATGGCTCGGGGGGGATGGCGGGAACAGATGAGATGTGCTGAGAAAGGCATCACTCTTTAGGCACATGTGGCTGTGGAAGGAGAGGCTCTTTTCTGTGGTGCTTACACTGGCGTGCAGACTGCTCTGAGGCCAGCTTGGGGTCACGCACACATGTAGATCTGCACATGGCAAGTGCACCGCGGTGCGGAAGACAACATCAAGTTGGGAGACTAGTGGGTTTTGTCAGTGATGCTAGTTACTTCTGCTTGAGCGGTGGTAAGGCAGTTTTAATGTTGGTTGTGGATCACTTGTATGCAGCCTGTTAGTTCAGAGTGCTTGCTGTTAGGTCTGTGACATATCAGACCCTTCATCGTCTCGTTCAAATGAACTTGTTCCAACCCTTTCAACTTTTGCACTGTTATTACTTAGACTTTTAAAACTCTTCCCCTGAGACAAGGCAAAGACAGGGCAGACTTGCCTGTTTTCACTTAAAGATTCTTAGTGAGCACTTGAATTGCCCCAAGGACCCACCAACGATCCTCACTCTAACACTTTTCGGATCTCTCAAACAACGCCCTCTCCTTCATGTCGATGCTGGTAGCAGGCTGGCGGTTTTGAGAATAATGACTGTGTGATTAACGCGGAGGCAGGGCTGGCGAGGGCTGGCGTTGCCTGCTAGATGGTGGTGGCGAGTGGCTCATTATGAGGTCTTAAGGCGTCATTACTCTCCCTGACACACAGGGCAGGGAGGGGCAGCTGTGACAGACCGAGGGACTTCCCAAACTTAACGCCACAGGATATCCTGCAGCCAGAGCAGCCCCCTGAAAGAAGAGCCCTCAGCCCCATGGCCTCTGATGATAGCGCTCCCTGTAGAAGTGCTGATGCTGGGCTCAGATGGACAGAGTGCAGGTCTCCCACACAGCAGAGTAAGATGCCACAGATGCCAGGCCCGTGTTGAGATTCATTTGATGCTGTGTGCGGATCTCAACTTAAGTCTGTAGGTTTTGATCCTCTCCGGGGTTGAGTCACTCAGACGTTTGGGAATACATACATGCAGTGCCCACAGCCTCCACTGGGGGGTGCAGTCACTATTGCCAGCACAGGTTGGTCCTCAATCAGCACTTTCTGGGCCTTTATGTAACCCTAGGAGAGTGGGAAATGAGCAGCAAAAACAGCCATATCCAAAGGCACCGGACACTATGTAAATAGAATACAGTGCAAGAAAAAAATGTTTGGTCTCACGTTAGTTGTGGTCAAGTGCATTTTTGTACAGTATGCTTTTGATTTACTTGCATGTGCGATTATTTTGGCTTTAGCTCAGAGGAAAACCCCATAAAAAGGATCCACAAGAGAGGACTTCTGGATTTAATTCTTAAATTAGACAATGAAGTACACAGAATACCAAAGGGACATATTGTCTCATGAAATGGGATTTTTGGAATTTCATCCTCTCTTTAGATGTATACCAACATGAAAATGGCATTACAGCTGTCCAACAAAACAACCAAAAAAAAAAACAACCAAAAAAAAAATCATAAACCACTCCATATTTCCTGCCTTAAGCTTATTTAAGGCATTCACAGATGAACTGGACGCTCTTCTGACCCTTGAGCTGCTCTGGAGTGCTCACAGAGGTTAGTTGGTTCCTGGGCTTCACGGCATCACAGTCACACACATACTTTCAAGTATAATAGCAGCCTTTAATTACATGTCTTCATACATATTCCAAAACATCTAACCACATATCTGATTGACTCAAGCTTGTTTACCCCATTTACACAATCACTTTAGACAAACTTGTGTGTGAATGGGCATGCCGTGGAGCTGTATGCTACCCAGCATGATTATATGCTATTATTGCTTGGAGGAATGTCTTTAAAATGTGTTTGGCCCACTCACATCCGAAAGGCTTGAGGTTCTGGTATCGGCAGAGGCCATGGAGACCACAGTTTGGAAATATTGGCTTTTTAAGAGAGGGCGTCGCCGCCGCCGCCACTGCCTCCACCAGCCCAGCCGTCTGCAGTGGGCTTCAGGGGTGGACGGGGCTCCAGCGCAGGGCCTCAGAAGAACATGCTGAAGGTACAAACACTGATGGGCTTCGCAGATGGGGGACGGACAAGGGCAATTTGCAAAACAGGAAAGCCAATATGGAATCCAAATAGCCTCGGTGGTTAAGGATTGATGAAATGAAGTTAATTAGCGGGGTTTGCCATGTCTTAGGCTTCCCGTCCCTCACCACAGACCAATTTCCTCCCCATTGCGTGTGGGAACACTGGTTGAAATGACTGCTGTCTAAAGCCAAGATTAGAAGTCTGACAAAAGTCTGCGCTTTCTTGCAGCTCTTGCTTGGAAATGACGCTCCTTTCTCTTGTAGTGTTGACCCGGGGAGATCCAACGCTATCAGGCCATGAAAGCGAGCACTCTCGGAGGAGACACAGGCTTGCCATTAAGACCAGTAAACCATGTCAAGGCAACGTTCACCTCTTATCTGTTTTCAAATAGTCTGTTCTGCATCAACATCGACCCCTGATGCACAGACGTAAACATATTTGGAATAATTGTACCTCTCGCTTGCTATAGAGACTGAGCAAATCTTGTTTTCCACTAGAATGGTGTATTCCTCAGTCTTAAGTGATTTTAGTGATTCCGTAATCAACAGAAGCAACAGTAAACATCTGCAGACATTAGTCTGTTGTGATAGTTTTAGAAACCTTCAGAGGCTGTGGCTTAAGGGCCAGGTCCGTCACTTACATGGACTTGAAATTACTCCTCTCACATTTCCCAACATTTGCTCAAAGCTCAAGTGATGAACAAAATAACCAAATAAACTCTGGGTCAGCTGTCAAGGGCATATAGTTCTAACATGCATCAGCCGCACCTTAATTGCTACCAGTCCTGTTATTTCATGCCCTGCAGTCGAGCGCACAAGGTGAGCCACAGTGACAGGTCATGACTTTAATAGGGGCACTTAAGAGTAAACCTTGACATCCTGACTTAATGACATTATCATCGAACCCCACAAGAAATGGGCATGCATATTTTTCATCATATCTGTAAAACTCCTCAAATGCTCACAGAAAAAAGCCCTCGTAATCTCCCAGTAGCGACAGTAAATTACCGTAAATAATATGACTGAACTTGGCCACTTGTGTTTGTTGATGCATTATTGAAAACAGCTCCTGTTCTGTGGGAGGAATTTGACTTTTTACACGGGTGGGTAGCCATGAAAATGCCTTTGATTTTGTCTAAACGTGCATATGAGTATAATTATTTTAATGGGTCTGCGCAGCTATGGCCTCACTCTGGCTCACCGTTCACTTCTATTAGTGCTGCAACGCGTTTCCTCAGAATAGTCAGCGAGGCTTTGGAGTAGAGCTGTGTGTCGGTGTGTGTGTGTTTGTGTGAGTGAGTGCGTGTGTGTGTGGAGCTCCCTGCTCGTACCTGACACAAGCGTGTGCGGGCCCTGGGTTTGGGGCGTTAGTGCGCTGGTACAGGGGTGCTCTGTGCCATGGTGTGAGCTAGGACTGGAGAGTCATGTGGAGAGCGCTGAGCACCCAAACCTGTGCCAGTCACACAGTGACCACTCCTGAGCCTCTGACCCAGTGCAGCGGCGGGAGTGTGTGTGTGTGTGTGTGTGTGTGTGTGTGTGTGTGTGTGTGTGTGTGTGTGTGTGTGTGTGTGTGTGGGGAGGGAGGAGGGAGGCCTGGGGTTCTCACACTCTAGTTAAACCTCTTACCATGCCCGGCTCCTGTGGCCCCATGCACACACTGGTGCTCCGCTCCCTCTGCATAACCACCTCCACCACCACCACCACCACCTCCACCACCACCACCACCTCCACCACCACCTCCACCTCCACCTCCACCACCACCTCCACCTCCACCTCCACCTCCACCTCCACCACCACCAATACCTCCACCACCTCCACCTCCACCTCCACCACCACCTCCACCACCTCCACCACCACCGTTCACCATCTCCACCTCCACCACCGTCTCTGCTCCCCCAACCCCTGGTCTACTCTCCCAGAGAGAGAGAGAGAGAGAGAGAGAGAGAGAGAGAGAGAGAGAGAGAGAGAGAGAGAGAGAGAGCAGACTGAGGGACAGAGAGAGCAGACGCTTACAGAGCCCCACCTCCCGGGACAAAGCACAGAACGAAGCCTTTTACGAGAACGTTGCACTCAAGCAAGTTGGAGGCTTCACATGGAAAGGCTCAATGTGACGACTCCAAAGGCATGACTCAATAGCATAACTTTTAGCTCAACACACCGCTTTTTTCTTTGGGTCTGTGTCTCTGGGACTCTTGGTGTCAAGAGTGTAATGGGTGACCTGGGCTATTAGCGTGACTCCCTGGGCTTTGGGGGCCGAGGGGTCAGAGATGACATGACGGTTGGTCACTTCCTGTGTGTGTCACTAGACTCTGGGAGACATGTGACTGGGACTATCTCGCTGTCGTTGTAAAAGAGCAGACGATTCGTCATCTCCTCGCTATTCGGAGGGGTTTGTTGAATGCTAAAGTTTTATTGCTCGAGTTGTCCAAGACATTTCCTGAAAACGCATGGAGTTGAACACTCATTTTTATTCAGCCACGCCAATGATTGTCCTCCTAGAGCCAATATGAATTGGGACATTTTTTTGGCTGTCTCATAAAGTCTATTCATTGTGTCCTAAACCAAACAAATTCTTTTGTGGAGCAAATCAAGGTTAAGAACACATTATTACCTCAATGCATATACACATTGTTTGAGGATATAGTCAAGCCCATGTTCCACAGTGAAGGCCTTATTGAGTTGGTTTAAATATCTAACCCAGGTTTTGAAGCACACTGTTATTTGGAGAGGTCACGCCGAAGGCTTCCCTACCACAGTCTCTTGCCCCTGTGTTCAGGTGAGCCGTGCCCACTGCGCCGTAACCGCTGTCCTGGTCAGGCTCCGCGGCCCACGGAGCAGCAGCCCTTGGCTCCTGGGCATGGCCCTCGCTAGTAAAACAAACAGGCTTCCATGGATGCTGGCCGGGCCTGAGGGAGCATACCACACTCACATTCCTACTCGGCCTGGCCCGCAAGACACCACATGGGTATCCAGCACAGTGGTCTGAAGTTCATCCAGCTTTTTAGTGGAGGACATTTTTTTTTTTTACCTCTGCTTCACTTTCTCCCTCTCTTTCTCTCTCTCTCGCTCTTCCTGCCGACCTTTTTTTCACTCTAGCTTTGTACCTTTCACGCCCTACCTTCCCTCCCTCTCTGTTGCTCGTCATGCCTTCAGAGCCTTTTAGCAACTCAAACCCAGAGACGTCACAAGGCAGAGAAGCCTGCAAACAGTTTCACACAGAGAGTTAAGCCCTCTCCCCATTTGAATGGGCTGTCATTACGTTTATAGTGACACAGACTCTGGGCAGAATAGCTGCTAATTGATTCTCACTTTATCCTGCCTATATGTATTGAGGTTTGTGTGTGTGTGTGTGTGTGTGTGTGTGTGTGTGTGTGTGTGTGTGTGTTTGGGGTGGTGGGGGTGGTGGTGGTAATGGGGTGGGGGGATAGTTGTCGAAGGACCTGTGATGGGTTTTGCTTCGCACCAAGGCCGAACCCTGCCGAAACATGAACCAGACGCGGGATGGGGGCTTTGTTGCCCCTCTTGAGCTATTCGTCCCTCTCCTCACATCTGCCATTGTTTTGGGTTTGCTGCAGCAGACAGCTGGGGGGGTTGTCTGAGAAAAGGCTTTGTTTGGGGTCAACAGCTGGGGGGAATGATTGGCATTCGTTTGGAGTAATTGCCCTGCTGGGGAGCCTGACCTGGCAGGCAACAGACCACACAATCAGCAAGTCCAGACGGAGCGAGGGAGCCGTTCTCTCTCTCTCTCTCCCTCTCTCTCTCTTTCTCTCCCTCTCTCTCTGTCTCTCTCGCTCGTTTTTACTCGCTCACTTGCTGGCTTGCAGCCTTGGGCTGGGTTCAGACGGGTTGATGAGGAGGAGAGGTGTTGACTTCTAGGTAGTGCAACACACAAAGGCACTCACACACACATACACACACACGCACACAGGCACAGACACAGATAGAGACACTTGCCTGTACACACACACACAGAGAGAGAGAGAGAGAGAGAGAGAGAGAGAGAGAGAGAGAGAGAGAGAGAGAGAGAGAGAGAGAGAGAGTGGCTTAACACCTGTTGTTTAGAGGTACTGGAATGGACACACTGCTGGGCTTACTTGTCAAACATACACACACAGAAGAGCCCACATGGCCTCTTCTTCCTCAGCGCCCCTACAAATAAATCCTCTCTCTCTGCTGTGCAGTGCACTAATATCTGAAAGAGAGTCTAGAGAGAAAAGAGAGGCTAATTTGGGCAAAATACAGAGGATTTGGGGATGGTTTTCTCTCTTGCTCTCTCTCTCTCTCTCTCTCTCTCTCTCTCTCACTCTCTCTCTCTCTCTCTCTCACTGTTAACCAAATACTGCTTGGGTTTTATATTGTCAGCAAGATCAGGGCCGTAGTGCCTCACACATCTGCTTCTGATTAGCTCCAAGAGTGTTTGTCTGTGTGCTGAAGTGTGTCTGTGTGTGTATGTGTCTGTGTGCTGAAGTGTGTCTGTGTGTGTCTGCTCGTATGCGTGTGTGTGCCTGTGTGTCTCTGTGTGTGTGTGTGCGAGTGTTGGAGTGTGTGTGTGTGTGTGCGAGAGAAAGAGAGAGAGAGAGCAGACATGTGAAATTAGTGTGGGTGTGTGATATACTGGAGAAAGGTTTTATTCTCAGGTAAAATATATGAACTGTGGCCCCAGCCGTGGCGCGACTGGCTAGGGCACCTGCACCGTACGACCGGCGACCCGGGTTCGATTCCCGCCCTGTGGTCCTTTCTGGATCCCACCCCGACTCTCTCTCCCACTCACTTCCTGTCATTCTGTACTGTCCTATCTCATTAAAGGCATAAAAATATATGTATATATATGAACTGTATCCTACACTCTGACACTAAGGTGTTCCAAATGAAACAAATGTGCTTTCGTTCCTTGTAGAGACTTGACACTGAGCGCATGACATTGTTAGAGTTCTGAATAGGAAACGCCTAAATTGGTTACTGCACGGGGAAATATTTTCAATATGCTATCATTTGTGTGAAAAGTTAATATATTTCCCCAAAATGAATAGCCTGTCAATTCAATGTATGAGATCACAGTTGTATGAATGTTTCACACCTTAAACTACATACCACAGTGCATATCGCAAGGGAAAGATTATTTTGGTAAGTGTTGAAATGACCTCAGCGAAAAGATGAGGTTCCCTGACAGGACAAATCATCACCTGATCATTTGTCATTTGCAATCTTTGCACCTCCATGTTTTTCCATGTGTAATTGCTATACGAGTGCTGTGAAATTGGCCAACAAGTGAAGGAAAAAAATAAAAAAACCCACAGGAAAAAAACAACCTAAACAATCTGACCAGAGTTACACCAGTCCTTGCTCTGCTTTTCCTATTTATAAACACATTAGAACACGCACTACCTTTCCTATTTATACAAACACATGAGAAAAGCATGCACTGCCACTGCATGGCTTACAGTCAGGGTTGGTGCCCTATGGTGAGGTTATGTGTGATGACACAAAAAAGCAAGATGCATGGTTTCCATTCTGCCCTTGCACAGGGAAATGCATATGATGTCAATGTCATGGCCAATGTGAAGTGTTGACAGTCATAAAAAAGGACCCAAACAGCCATGTGAGGTAGTTAGTGAAAGATGGATGCAAGGCAATGGGCGAGATTAGCCCTGTAAAGCTGCAGCCATGCTTAAGGAGGGAGCGAATGCGAACAAACTGGAAACTGGAAAAAGCCAAGCTGAGCAAACAGTGGCAGGGATCACACCTCACTTATGATAACACTGCGCTTTATACTGTCGTGCAGCAGGTATTATGTTTCATGCGTGTTGCCGTGCCAACACCTCAAAGACCAACAGAAAAACAAATTGGCTGTCTTGGCTTCAAGACATAAATCAGTGTAGAGCATTCCCGCTGTGCAGTGTTGTTTGTTGTGCTTACAGTGTTGTGTGTGATTATTATTATTTGGGTTTTGGAGTGCATGTAAAAGTCATATGCAATAGATGTTAGATGAATTCTAAAGTATCCTCAAAGAATATCTGTTTGTATAACCTGAGTGAATTCCTGATAAGAATGTCAAAGAATACTGGAAGCATACATTTGAGTAGTGTCTGGCTGTGGTGGATGCTGATGAGAAAGAAAGCCATTTCATTTGGCCTCCATAGTGCATGGTTTGTTTCAGGACACTTTCCACACATTTTCAATTCCACCTGTGTTTTGCACATACACTGCATTCTGTAGGATGCTTGTCTTTTTGTTGATACTGACGAATCTCAAGATGTTAAGTGTCAATTGATGCCATCCTCAGCTGGTGTTATTGTGCTATAATGCCCACGTACATGCTCACAACCTGAGCCTAAAAATACCAATCTCACTATATATCCTGTGTGCATTATACAGGCTGATGACAAGAGAGACTACATGTACCCGACTGCAAATACACTGCAAGTCCTTGATCTGTCATCCATTACTTCATGTACTGTGCTACACTACTTGCAAACACTACACTTATTTGTAATTATCATAAATAATCATCAGTAACACTAAATGGAAGTATTGAACTAAGGAACAGATTAAGTAACATCAAATAGAATGATGTACTGCACATGAACTAAATAGACGGTTTCACAGTTTTCCTCCTAAGGACATTATTGAAATGGGGATTAATCTGAGCGCACATCTGCGATAGCAGTTAGGTTTTGAGAGTTCAGCCTCAGAGTGGAAAACATGCACAGCGAGTGGGGTATCACAGCTCCATCTCTGGAGACTGGGAGCATTTGACTGCTCAAATCTTGCCTCGAGCCCTCTTGGTAACTGGCTAAAAATATTCTGCTGTAAGACAGCAGCAGCAGTCAAAGGATTTAGCAGAGTGATTTGTCTGGCTAGCTTCCAGTTCCATAGTGTCTTTTTTTCTGTCAGATAGACACACGTCACACAGACTGTCCACAAGAGTGACGTGATTCCCGGGTTGTCTTTGAATAACCACAAGCATCTGTTTTGTGCTCATCTGAGATTTTCCATGAGAGCCTTATACTTAAACTTAGCTCTCGTACATGACCACTGCTTAGAAATATGTCTAAATAGATATAGTCAGTATCCTATACTTGCTTATTGAATCCTTAGCTTTCTAAAATGTAACATTTAAAACATAAGGTGAAAAATCAACATGGTGAACAGGAAAATGGTCAACACAACTGAAATTTTCATTTAAATTGTTTTTTTATGCACCTGAGTCTGCATTCTCAACAGCTTTATAGAATCAATATAGCACTTTTTTTGATATGGACATGATTAAAATGCTAGTAGTCTACAGTACCCGCAGCACTGTTTGTGTACGTGTTCTATCAGCAACACAACACAATACTGCTGCACTCAAAACATGACCAGTATCTTCAAGCAGGGATGTTTTTGGATCCATGACAATAAACAGTATACACCCATCTCTTTTTATCTCAAGTATTCACAACCAAAACAATAACAGTAACAACAAAACAATAACAAATAAATAGGCTATAAATAACTGATGTCTATGTATAAGTTTGGACACATTCTTTACTGTTAGAAACACCGGGAGCTGTCAGGCAAACAGGTTTTTCAAGTCTTGACTTGCCTAGTTTCCACTTGTAAACTCATCCAGTATGTCAAAACAGGTAGGAAAAGCAAACAAGTTTTGGAAAAATGGAAACATTTGGCCTCTTTTGAACACACAAATTCCAAAATCCCAGACTCACATTGCCTGACATTGCTCTCCCTTTAAATGGCTGCTGTGAATTGACTGCGCTTGTCACAAACAACTACACGTGTCTGACATGGCGACCAGACACAGAAGAAAACAGGAAACTGAAACATGTCGAGGGGCAGGAAAAACGTAGGTGTCCGAGAGAGCTCATTTTTTACCCTGGAGATGTTATGACGCAAGTGCTTCAGCTGCATCATCCTTCATGTAGCCGAATAACTATTACTTTACAAGCACATAGAAACCGAACAGTGTCCTTACATTGGTCCCAAAGTTAGACTTGGGGCGTTCCTTGTCTCAGGGTCGTGTACAGCTCGAAAACCTGCAGATCTACTCAGGCAGATCTGGGCAAATCTCTCTGTGTGGTTTTCACATCAGATCTCTGTGGGAGTTTGCAAAGGTGCATTAAAAGCGCAACTGGTATGCAATGCTCATGCCAGTTGCATAAGCATATGAACTTCGCTGAACCTAACGTGTTGCTTGGGATCACGTGGCCTTGTTTGACAGAGAATCGAAAGATTAGCTGAGAGGTGAATGACGGAAACACTGTTAGTCATTAAAATGGTTTGGGTGTCGGGCAGTGAATACTAATGCAGCTGATTGTCTGTGATCTACCTCATGACCAGAGATGATGTCATTTGTTGGGCAGAAACTGGACTGTCCCCCATAATTGTCCTCAGGTAGACCTCCCGATGGCTGTGCGCTGGGTAACCATGGTTTTTCTCCACTCAGACATGGTCAGGAGGGTGGAGGCACCATAGTTATATAAATAAATATAAATAATTATATTAAGTGCTTCCAGAGGCAGCCACAGGGATATCATAATTGTCATAATTGGATTATCCAAAGGTCTCTCCACTGGAGAAATAGTCAAGCAACCAGGATCCATCTTTCACCGGAGCTGTGTGCTGGTGATCGTGATGACTACCAGATGATGGGTGTAGCTACCTCAGGCTGATCACTCTACACTCCTCCCCACATAGACCACTACTGTACTGCGCAGTCGGCGGGATGAGGAGATACTGCTCCTTCCATTACTGAAGCGTTTATGGAGTCTACAGCATTCCTGGCCTGGATTGTGAGGGAGAGAGAGATGGAGAAGTAGGCCTACAGTAACAGTGCAGGCACTCTAGGTGGGTTTTTATGAAGGCTCAGCCACACACATTGCTAATAGTCTCCAGTAACTGAATGTCAAGGGGGAAACCTTGCTTTTCCTAAAAACAGTGCCCTACCACCTAATCCTCAAGACACTCTGGACCACCAACCCCCCCAACAAAATAAAAACAAAATGAACACACAACTGTGCACCCCTGCACTTTGGATGGAGACATGCTTGAGCTATTGAGTAAACATCAGGTTTTCATGTTTCATGACTTCTTTGCGAAACTGCTCACTCACTCTAAAAGCCAAGGCACCGGTGCCTGAATTGTGGAAATTTGGCAGAGAGTTTGGGGGTTGTTGCCAGCGGCAGGAGACAGGTCTGTTGCTTTCAGCTCTCCTCAGCAAAATTCTATGGATGTGATCAGAGAGAGAAATGCTCTTGAGCTTCCCTGAAACCTCCAGCGCAGCTGTGAACCTCATGCCCGCTTCTGTGTTGATTTGCGTTGTTGGGGCAACCCCAGGCCATAGTTAATAATAGCCGCTGTCTATATTAGTAGACAAAAGTGGCAGATTTAAAAGCATAAACGTTTCTGTAATGACATGTGTGCTGCAGTAAGCCAGTGTGTTTGTGAGTTCTGTAAAGCCATTTATTCTGCTCCTTCGCTTTGGACGTGTAAAAGGGACCCAGAAATTACACATAATGAGCAACTATCCTGCCAATACTGTCAGTTGGTGTGACCAAAATGGTCGCCGCCTGACCGTCCTGTCCTCCAGCGTGTGTTTGTGAGAGTCGCACTCGGCTCTCACTAGTGCAACCTCAGAATGCCTGGGCAGCTCCGCGCGGCAGTTATGCGGCCGACCCTGCTAGCATGTTTTATGCTCTCTTGCCCTCAAAATAAACTGTCAAAAAGATGTCCCGATCTGTCATGCGTCCTGTCCGCACCATGTGTAGGCAGGACGGGAGTGATTCTCTGCTTGTCGTGTGCAGTCTGTGTGTGTGTGTGTGTGTGCGTGTGGAAGGAAGGCACACATACACTGAACGGCTCTTTGTTCCTCTGCTGTGTTAAGTGAGAAGCCTAATGTTTTATGCAGTGAGTGGATAGGTTCTGCACTTTTGTCTATGCGTCTGGTCCAACATAAACACCAGAGCTCGAGCTTGCTTTGCATGCTGATCTCACTGTTGACCTTAAGCAATACTTGGATTCTCTTGAACATTAACTATTCTGATGGAGTTTGGACACCAAATGTATGTGAACATTAACAACAAGCGAGACAATAGTTCCTGATTGTTGTTGAGCACAACTTGGCCATATGCATATCATTACTTGTAGGAGTGTTCCCCCCTCGACTGCAGGTCATTGTGAGTTGTCTCGACCCAGAAGACTATGCCTATATGTTTAAATGCATACAGTACAGGATGCATTAGTATTCCATGTGTGTGCAAGTGTGGTATCAGTTGCAGTGTTCACACAGTGTATACACACACAATAGAAAACAGCCCAAACCAGCTAAAGTGAGAGGAAGTATGCAATACCATACATGATCAGTATAGGCACAACATGTGATGCATTTCCTAGCCCATTGTTCTTTTGTTGTCTCTTATTGTTTGTTGTCGCCCCAAGTGTGTGGGCTGACCGTGTGTGACTGACCGTGTGTGTGTGTGTGTGTGTGTGTGTGTGTGTCTCTGCTTGTGTTTCCTGTCCCAGGCTGACAGGTAATGAACCCCTGTCCATCCTGCCGTTGAGCTCGCAGCCGGAGGAGAGGGTGGCCAAGGCCCACTACAAGCTGTGCGACCGGCTCAAGCTTGAGAAGAAGCAGCGGCGCATGTGCCGCCGTGACCCGGGTGTGGCCGAGACGCTGATGGAGGCCATTACCCTGAGTGTCCTGGAGTGCCAGTACCAGTTCCGCTACGAGCGCTGGAACTGCACCCTCGAGGGGCGCTATCGAGCCAACATTCTCAAGAGAGGTGTGTGTGTGTGTGTAGATGTGTGTGGGGTGTGTGTGCGTGTGTGTCTGTGTGTGTGTTTCTGTGTGTGCATAGCATACCTGAGTGCACCCCGTGTGCTGCCATGGTCCGTTTCTGTGTCACAGATGTGTGTCAGAACATAAGTTGAGTAACCTTCAAAAGAGTTTGAAGTGGGAGAGGGGTTTTACTCTGTGCCATTGAAATCTAGCCCTTCCCTCTCCCTACATAGGTCACTGCTATTTCTGTCTTGATCATCAGTAATCCATAGATCATCAGCTGCTGATTTATTAGATACTAATCTCTCAATGATACTATCTAACAGATTTATTTACAATTTACAAAATCACATTTGTTTATCTTTATGTCAGCCTTTGTAGGTGCAGCTTGGTAACTGTCTTATGTTCCAATCTCTCTCCCAGGGTTTAAGGAGACGGCCTTTCTGTATGCCATCTCCTCCGCTGGCTTGACCCACGCCATGGCCAAGGCCTGCAGTGCGGGCCGCATGGAGCGCTGTACCTGTGACGAGGCCCCGGACCTGGAGAACCGCAAGGCCTGGCAGTGGGGCGGCTGTGGAGACAACCTCAAGTACAGCAACAAGTTTGTTAAGGACTTCCTGGGCAAGAGGTCCAACAAAGATATCCGCGCCCGGGTGGACATGCACAACACCAATGTTGGCATGAAGGTAAGCAAAGAGCATTTGTTTTTGTTACTGCCTCAGTATAGCAGAGGCTTTGCATCACAGGAGCAGCACAACATGGATAGGATTGCTGCCTATATTTTACACTCATGGTAGAGGCACAACATTAAAAGATGTTACATTCATATGACCTATATTCATTGTATAATATAATATGTCCATAAGACATATTATGGGACTGTGATTACTGAGGGGTTGGGATCATTGCTTATATTAGCAATCAGTTGTCAGACTTACAACAGCACCGGTCAAACAACAGTCTTAATAAGACTCTCTCAGGAAGCTGAGACTGCAGTTTCTCAAAAGATCAAAGTGAAATAACCACATTTCAAACACATTATTTGATGTAATTATAACTGAATGTCAATAAAAGAGTTATTTAGTAGTCATTCCAGTGGAGAAGGTAATTCACACAAAGGCCATATTGTTAACTGCTTTCTGTGGTCGCTGTATAAATATTGAGATACAATGCCTTAGCAATCCCTTAGGTCCGATGCAAAAACGACTTGTTTAAAATGCTGTGTTTAATTCATTTTTTAAAACGCTCATTTTTCCTCTACTGGCTTCCTTCTTCAAACGAGTGACCAGTGAGGGCCTTGGGCTGTCCCAAGCATACCTCCACCATTGTTTGTGGTGAGACAGGGAGGAGGGATGAAGTTTGGACGTTGCTTTGACAGCTAAAGCAAAAAGACTCGAGGAAGGTCCGCTAGCATACGGCCAAAACAAATGGCTGCTTTTGGCCCCCGTTGAGCATTCAGGTTTCCTCGTATTGTTGCCATTTTCATTTTTGTGTGAATATAAAATATAAATTATGAGCACAAATGCTAGCAGACACAGATGTGTCCCCGCGGGCTGCTCGCGGCTCGTCCTCCTCCCGCTGCCCATCCAACACCATTCTGGATCCTCGATTCGCAATAAAAGATTAACAGCGCTGTTTTGTATTCCCTTCTTTATTTTGCACATCTAGTGAGGTGTACAGAAACTTGGGGTGCAGTCCCATATGCAGCACAAAACCATGGAATGTGCTTGCCTCGCCGTCGCCAGCGATTTAAAGCTGACTTGTCACATTTCACTGAATTGCCAGTGTGGTGGTGGACACGCATTTTCAAATCCACCACTCCATTTTACAACGAGAAAGCACTGGTGAAGGATCAGGCAATAGGGAATGTTTGTTTTAGTCATTTCACATGACATATAAAATGTATGAAACATCTATTTTTTATGTCCTGTTACTCACTCTATAACTCATAAGATGAACGGCCCATCAGTTCATTTGTTGTATTTATTAACCTCCAGAGTCCTCTGCTAAAGAGGTAAGAGGTGAAGCTGTTTCAGACATTTTGCTGAGCTGCTAGGTAGTTAATGTGCTTTGCCAGACTCTTTTACTGAACCAGAAGTAAAACAACATTGGCACAATTATAGGGAGAGACCTTGGCTTTTTGCCTCTTCTCTTACCTCTTAACAACCCCAAGAATGTCGCTTCTCAGATTTTCCCAGGGCCATCTCAATAGATCTTTTATTTAGGAAGTACTTTGGAGAATGCAGTGGTGCACTTATTTCTAATAACCATCATTGACTTAAATCAGGCACTATTACCCCTGTTTATCATTGCAATATTGCCAGGACCTGCCCTCTTCAGGCCTGACCTTAAACCCTGGGGCAGTCAGCTTTATTACAGGGGGTTTGGGGGGGGGGGGGGGGGGGGGGGGTTGTCCTGATAGATGGTAGTTGGTGTCTCTGCTGTGAAGTTATTATGCAACCTTATTGTGCCTCATAAGCTCAGTTCCTGATTACTCCCCTGCAGTGTTGACTGAAGTAATAGCAAAGCTGGACATCAAGGTCCCCAAAAGAAATTGTGAAATAAACCTAGTGTAGCGTGACAGTGTGATTTGAGAGTAGTTCATGTTGCTTAGTGATAGTATTTTTTTAATACAAGGACAATGTTTACAGGTAACAAGGAAATAATGTCCAGGATCAAAGGAAGCAGTGCCCTCAGCATATCTCATTCTTATAGAGTTATTGAGAATGATGTTTGGCAAACATTTGGGTTCTCTTGAAGTGAGTTGACTGACACATGCCTCCATGCCCCCTGCCCAGGTGATCAAAGCTGGGGTGGAGACGACCTGCAAGTGCCACGGCGTGTCCGGCTCCTGCACAGTCCAGACGTGCTGGCGGCAGCTCTCGCCGTTCCACGAGATCAGCAAACAGCTCAAGCAGCGCTACGAGACCTCGCTCAAGGTGGGCAGCTTTACCAACGAGGTCACTGGCAAGGGCGACATCTCTCAGAGCCGCGCCCAGCAGCAACAACAACAGCAGCAGCAGCAGCAGCAGCAGCAGCAGCAGCAGCAGGCGCCCGCAGTGTTGGGTCCACGGGACCAGATCCCCCGGACCATGGACCTGCTGCACATCGAGGACTCGCCCAGCTTCTGCCGGGCCAGCAAGTACTCGGCGGGCACGTCCGCCCGCAAGTGCTACAAGGACAAGAACTGTGACGCCATCTGCTGCGGCCGCGGCCACAACACCCAGAGCCGCGTGGTGACGCGCCCGTGCCAGTGTCAGGTGCGCTGGTGCTGCTATGTGGAATGCAAGCAATGCACGCAGAGAGAGGAGGTGTACACCTGCAAGGGTTAGGGGCGGGGGAGGGGGGCACACACTCTCTCTCTCTCTCTCTGTCTGTTTATCTCTGTCTCTCCATCTTTCCATCTCTCTCATCACCTCTGTGTCATTGTGCTGAAAAGGGTAAAGATGAAAGAGACAGAAAGTGAGTGAGAGAGAAGAGGGTGGGCATGGAGTTTGCAGTGTGTGTGTGTGTGTTTCTGCATATATGTGAATGTGGTGTGGAGGTACGTGTGTGTGTGTGTGTGTGTGTGTGTGTGTGTGTGTGTGTGTGTGTGTGTGTGTGTGTGTGTGTGTGTGTGTGAATGAGTGAGTGAATGCATAAGTATAAGTACGCATGGTCAGGGTTTCGTTGAGGTGACTCCACTCTTGGAATGGTGGTATCCCCACAACAGCCCCTTTCCTGGCCTGAGTTTGGGGCAGACAACAGGCCAACGCCAGACATGAGCACTTTGGAGTGGTTTCTTTGGGTGGTCTGACAGGCCTCCGAGACCAAGTGCAGATATTCATCAGGCGAACGGGTCCTCTGCTCCAGCCCTGGAAGCCTCGAAGTGAGACATGACATGCCCTGCTCAAAATTCACTCAATTACATACCCTCCATGAAATCATTCAAAAATAACATGACACACAGGTCAGAGAACATGTCATACATGTGAAGCCAATGAGTTTGTGTGTGTGTGTGTGTGTGTGTGTGTGTATGTGTGTATGTGTGTATGTGTGTGAGAGAGAGAGAGGGAGAGAGAGAGAGAGAGAGAGAGAGAGGGTGTGTGTGAGAGGGTGTGTGTAGTATGTGTCGGTGTGAAGGGCTGTATGTGAGTTGGGGGATACAGAGAAATTAAACTGATGATGATTAATCTATTTATCAGCTGGATCCATCCACAGAGAGTGACAGGGTGTAAGATGTATTCTACACGCACATGGTTCACACTCACACACAGTTGTGTGTATTTTATGTAAATAACACAAATTGTATTATAAGTCTATTATATACACCACTTATCTGAATATGTAAAATAACCACTAACCACACAAATAAGTTGTTATTTGTGTGCCTTTGTTCCTTTTTTATTCAAATTGACAAGGCCCTTTGGAAAGCAGTGCATTTTTGTCCTTTTTCCCTCTTTCTGTGGATATAATTTATGGAACTTTCCGGATTTGTTCCTTCACAAGGAATGGAAATGAAAAAGCAAAGACTGTTGTCTTTTTTTTTTTTTTTTGCTCTGTCGTGACAAGTTTTGCCAGTCGGTTAAAGGTTATGTTTGGCCTTGAATGAACTCAGCAGATCAATGTTCAGGGAACAACTGAAACCACTATGCTCAATTGGACCTAGAGTCATGTACACGTGCAAGAGCAGAACACCTCCAGTGGAGGCGGCATTAACGGAGCACCACCTGACAAGCTGAACTGTCCACCCTCACCGAATGCTGCTGACATGTTGCTTTCACAGCAGTCTGCCCAGCTGGACCCCATCATAAGAGCATGGCTTCTTTTTCTGCCGTAACATCATTGTTAGAATGCACAGCTTCGAGTTCGGTTGATTACACTGCTCTTACACAAGTTCACTCGGACCGAGTCTATTGTAAAACCTCAAGTCTTCCGTCCTGAAAGCATGAACGCTTAAAACTGTCACAAGGAAGACCTCAAAACCTGGACACTTAACAAATATATGTAAAGAGGCCTTTGCTTTAATTAATAATTTCAAAAGCATGTTTTGCTCTTATAGCCTAAGTCAGAATGCATTTGGTCTGTGAGGAATCGGATCTCATTGGGCCCAAACTATTGTGAAGCAAGTTTGCAAGAAATGTAACCACTCTTGGTCAACATTCACTTCTTAAGTTCAATCTCAGTCCAACAGAAACATTCTTTTGGGTGAGGATTCACAGTTGACAGAATGCAAAAAACTTTTCTTTCATGCACTTCCATGGACTACAGTGATAAGATGACAATATTGTAGTTGGTAGAGATTTCAATAGTCCGAAGAAAGCTTTATTGCAGATGCCTTCTTTCATCCTATTCTTATGATTTACTTGCATAGACAGTTTCAGGCCAAGCAATGCAAAGGTACATCACCACCTTAGTTCTTTCTTTGAGCAGATTCATGCAGACCAGTTCTGTGTGACATATCTCCACTTTGCAGGATAATATTGAGACAATTTTATTTTTCTCATGATAATGACTGTTGGCAGATTTGCCACATACCTTAACCGCAAGACCTAAACCATCACGAGAAAGCATATGAGTGTGTTAAAAAGACCATTACTAGTATGTGACAAAACAGACTCTGTCGAGTATACTTATATATTCACTGTGTGTGTGTATATATATAAATATATATACACAATATATTGTATAGACCTGAAACATATGACAAAGGTATATAAGTGCATTATATATGGCCTTCTTCTATCATTCTAGGTGAGTGAGATTGAACTACTGAGTGAGGGACCTGATATTGTTAATATGGCACCATTCACGCACTGAAGCTGGAAGCTCTCCCTTTAAATATTTAAAGACCTATATTTATAAATCTATAAAGCAAATGTTTTTGTTAATTGTAAATAACTACGGTTTCTGTTCCTGTGGTATAGAGACAAGGGTGAGGCACATGCTAAAATCTCACAGGCAATTTAATGGAGCATTGAGGGCCGAATGCAGGTTGTAGTACAGTTAAGGGCTGATGCTTGTGTTTTTATGCATAGGCTTTGAGGGGAGAGGTTCAGATAGGCAGAGTGTGCATTGCTGCTGTAATTGGTTATTGGATTGCAGTCCATTTCTAAATTGTATGTGCCAATATTTGTTAAAAGCGATTTTTCACAGGATGATTATGAGAAAAGTTTTTTTTTCTTTTTAAAAATATGACCATTGGCTTGCTTATTTGCATTCATCCTTGCCTAAAACTTCTGTTAGTTGTTGAAGCACAAATAGTGATACTACAGGAAACAACGTGTATATCTGAGAAGGGATCTTAATTTCAGGCAGTCACCATTATGAGTTGAATTCCTGACATTTTGCGATGAAGAGGCATGCCAATTAAAGAACTGTTAGAAACATATACATAGAACTTTGCACGCTACATGGAAACCATAATCGCTATGTGGAGGGCCTCACAAGGCATGCTTGCTTCCCACAGCAGACGTGTGCAGACACCCTCGTAAGGCTTCGGTGGATGTACATAATAGGCCCTCATCTGTCCCAGAACTGTCGCTCTAGACAAATGTAGCTACAGCATAAAATGGTTTAGGTGATAAATAAATGCAGCCAGTGATTATACTCAATATGCACAGTGTGTGTTATATGTTTAACATATACAAAAAAACGTTCAAACATTAATGACTAAGAACAGCACATGTCAGCAGTTCTTTTCTTTCTTCTTCTTCAAAAAATATCACAGACTTGGTCCTTTTATCTCATCTTTGGTTCCTCGCCTTTTAGGTTTTCAGTGGATCATGTATAAAAATCTATTTTGTAGAAAAAAAAATAAAAAATAAAAACAAAGATAAATTATTTAAAAAATATATATGAGCATGTGTTCAATGTACATTTTGTAAAGTCAAAACTGATTTTATATTCTTTATTTTTTACTCTGGATTTCCACCTGGGGTTTGCTTCTTTGGGGTGGATGCTTCAACAGAGGCAATGTATGTTTTTATTCAGCTGAAATTTTTCAAAGTCCTAGAAAGATCTCAAAACTACTTCAAAGCACAGCACAATCACACACAACTTACTCAGTGCTAAATTTATTCTTGGAGTTTTCTACCATTCGTTACAGATGTTTTGTCATTCAAAGCTCAGAAAACAATCATGCAGATGAACAGTGTGAATCAATCCCCAAATCATGTTTAGTTAACAGTACAAATGGCATTTTTGTCTCTCTGCCTCTTCCCAAAGTGCAGTCTCAGGAGCTTCACGATCCAAATGTCCTCCTCGTTGCTCCAAACAGCAGTAAAAGTTCCACTTCCATCTGCACTAATATCTGTGCTGGTTATTCTGAGAATTAGCTTGGCGGTCAGCTCCTGACATCTGCTTTTTGTGATGAGCATATCGGGGGTGGTGATGAAAATATTGACTGAATAAAATGTGACCTTATGGAGAATTTGTACAACCTCTGAAGCATGCCAATACGTTTTGCAAGTGCTGTAGACTGCAGAGGGTTGAATTCACTGAGTTGGATTGAGTTTGTGTGTTGTGCTGCTATAGGCAGACATCTGTTGCGCTTTGAGGAGAGTATACATACAGGAGGTTGTCCATGTCCACTTTTTCATGTCTTATGGGAACCTAAATTATTTTCCTCTACCTCATGTGTACAGCTTGTAGGTATGAACTGATCATGAATGACTGGTAAGAATGTATTTAAGTTATTTAACATCTTTGTATAACAAAGGCAAGGAAATCTGAAAATAATAAATGAATTTTTAAAGTATTTCATGGGTTTGGGGTAATTTCTTGAATTATTTTATGGATTGCTTTAATGTCCCTTAGAATCTGGAGTAGCCAACATCAATATAATTTTTAGTTTTCATCTTGTCTACAAGAAGCCTACTAATACGCTGCTGGTAAGTTTTTCGTAATAGTTGTCGACTAGCCGTTATGCCGGTAGAGTGCTAGGTGCTAACATGCTAGGACTAGCTGTTGGCAGTGGATGTTTTATATTTAGATAGTTATCCATAGCAGACATGTTTTTATTGTACACAACTCACATGTTACTGTGGAACAGGTCTAATTTTTGGTGAAGGACTTCCAAACATAGGAATGGCTAGCCTTTAACCATTTTATCCACAGCTAGTGGATATGACTGCTACCTACAGCCCCCAGCCCCCCCAATACCCCTAGCATTGTGGATTTCTTGCTCTCTCCCTCTGTTCCTGTTTTCAGCACTGAATTTCCTTAAAAGTGGATAGCCTTAAACAATAAATATGAAGCTATGCATTAAATCATTTGTTATATTGTCATTCATATTTCTTACATTGATTACTATTCAAAATATATTATATGAAATAGCCTAAAAGTGAATAGACCATCAATAGCACATCAGTGTAGATACAGTATATACTGACTTAATGATACTGACATACTGGACCATTGTTAGTTCATCAGGTGAACATTTAAGCTGGTGTACTGAATGACGATGCTGTGGGGCATACTAAGATACTTATCAGCAAACATTCAGAGGCAAGAGACATGAGGCATAGAGCTGTTTGTCTGTTTGCCTTGCTTTCCTAGAGTGCCTTGTTAAAGGATTTGCCTTGAGTGCTGGACCCAGATCACTGTTTTCATACAGGATTTAATATATTTGAATAGGCTTCCTATTACCAGCACCATCAAAACAATTGCTTGGTAAAACATCAAACTCACACATTAGTCCAGAGATCTCATTCTGATATGCTTCACATAATATGGGTATATGTTCCAAAATATGACAGAATTCCCCATTGAAAAGAGAATGTTATATCAACAAACAAAATTCCCCTACCAGATGTTTAAAAAGTGTTGGAGGAAATTTCAATTTCAACAGCCTCCGGGGATTTCTCCATCTCCATTACACACTGTAGAAATCGTAATCAATGGGGAAGGCGCACACTGACGTTCAAGAAGTCCTGGTCCTCTCTCCATTCTCAATTTAATAAACTTGCTATGTCCACACAACCATCATTCTTTATATTTACCAACTCTCTTGCCTGTTGAGATAAATCATGGGAAGCATCAAGATAAGAAAGAAAGACGGAGTTCTGGATGTTCTTATACTGTAAAAAGAAAGATAATGAACAGAGACACTGTAAGTTTCTTCTGAAATCTCAAAACGGTAATGATGGAAACAGAAATTCAAATAGTCTCTCCATACCATACCATCACAACATTCATTGTACTCACTATGGCCTTGAATCCCTCAGTAGGTATTAGTCTGGGCCAATGGTGTTGCAAATGGATAACGACCAAAGCTGTATTTTCAAAAACGTGTTGTGGCTTGTCACATAATATCATGGAGCCTGTTGTAACACCTAACACAGTAAACTGGAAATATTGGCTAATCTTAGCCAGCAGACACATCAAATGAACTGATGAGAGTAGAGAGAAAGAAAAATAGCATCATTCCACCAGACCTCAAGCCTGCTTGACCTCTCCCCTCCACAGGCCTGTGGTCTTGCATTGGTCCAGTCAAAGATCTAGCCACTGCTTTTATCCACAAGTTTGTCTTTCCGCCAGATACACACACATCTCAATCCTCAGATGACAACATGCTTCTCAAAAATGGGAAAAGCCACAGTTTGTCCAAATCTGAGGTTTTCTTTCCTAAAACACTTTCACTGATTTGTGATGCTGTGTGTGCACCTTTGCATAGGATAACAGGATCACACTAGATGTTTTTCACTAGAATATGTGGCTCAGGCTGTAATGATTCAGGGGTCTCTATAAACTTTCTTGCCTGCCTGCTCCAATGCATTTCTTATAATAGAGATATAGTCTAGGCGTAGCTTTTACAAAGTCACTGGCTCATGCCATTTCCTTCCGTGACTGCATTACTTTCATACATTATTTTTTAGACAAATATGGTGCCTGCTGATGTCAATTCCTGTGCTGGTATTCCTTCCAGCCAGTCATCCCCCTGGTGTGGATAACTGGAATATCAGATTGAGTGAGGGACAAAACACTACTTCAGTTCATAATCATATCAGTTACAACAGCTAAAACATCACTTCAGGAGCTGGTGAGATCCCCAACACGTGTAGAAGAATTACCAGCATTAATTTCAGCAGCCCTTCGTGTCAGCCGGCGCTCCCTGGGGTTTCTCTCTCTCTCGCCTTGCCCTAAGGAGCGGACTGGCCTGAATATTCCCTGCTTGCCTAACCCCTCCTCTAACTTCCTGCACTGTGCCAGGCTCTAATGTGAGCTGCAGCTCTGCGGTGCGCTGTAATCCGGCAACGTTTTGACAGCTGTTACCATAGAGGAAGTGGGTGCAACTAGAGCAAAGGACTGTAAAAAACACGTCGCCTTTTCCTCTGCCGTTCTCATCCTTCAGTCTACGCGGCCCGCACAATAGGCCGAGGCGGTCAGGCGTGGTGGAAGCGTGAGATCATTTGTTCGCTGAAACCTCTGACTGCTGAAAACAGCAAAAAAGTGAGAATGTTTTCCCTGACATCCCCTCACCCCACAAGAGAGAGGTACTGTATGGAATGGCAATTTTTTTTTTTTTTTTTGCTGAGGTGTGTTGAATCTTGGCTGTGGGGCATTTAGAGTTTAATGCACAGTAGTGGGCCAGTGGGAGAGATGACCACAGACATAGTCATAGACATATTAATAGAGAGCTTTTGCAGAACGCAGAACACCTGGGAGAACACAAACGATGCCATGGTCACTGACTACTCACTCAATGTTTGACGCTGGAATAATTTGATGGTGATGAATGTTCATGGCGTGGATTTGAGTGTTGATTAGTTGGCAACTGAAGATTTGAATCCATTTACTTCCATGCAGCCACAAATCATCATTCACCAAGGCCCCCCCCCCCGAGAATCCACCTAACACCACACAGGCAATCTCGCACTAGCTAAACTGTACTGCTGTCTGGCAAGGAGACAATTGCTTAGTCATGTTAAACTTACAGTACCATCAATTGCATAGTTTGGATGAATGGGTAGATGTTGAATTCCTTTGGGTTGAATGTTTACAAAACGGTGTATGTGCTCCAAAAATACCCATGCCTGTGGCGCATTGGTCATTATGTGTGGAGTAGTGTGGTTGCTTAGGGGAAAACCAACAGGTTGCTTGGAAAGTCTGATAGGGGTGTGTTACTTGCATGTGTCTTGCTTGCTCACTTCCCTGGCCCAGCCCAAGAACCTGGACTGTTTACCAGTGTTTTTGATTGTTGTTAAGTACCTGTCAAGGTTCCCACTCGTCCCTTGTGCCTGGAAAAACATGTGAGCTCAGGATCTTTCAAAACAGGAGCAAAATAAAATGCCCCAGGTGGAGGAAAGCACTTGTGCTCATATAAACTATCTTTGTTGGAGACAAAGATCACGTTGTTTGACAGCAAATTCCTGTCTGGGTCTTAATGAAAATGCAGCTGTGAGGCCCTTCTGAACATTTCTTGGTTTAGTATGATAGTTTTTATTTTCTCTGAAATTAAAGACCTACTCGGGCAAGAATCAATTTTTTTCGACTCAATTTTTTTTTTCTCATGTCCATTGGGTGTTATGTTTTACAAGACATATCACGGGCAAAATAATCAGTTTACACCATGATGATTTCTGGTTTAGAAGCTAGGGCAGTGCACCAGTTGATGTTTCAGAATAACAAATCAGAACAGCCCGTTTTTGTTGCATGATATGTTACGAAATGGGAAGGCTACAGCTCTGAATTGTCCAGGGGTTATTACAAGAGAAGGAGAAACTAGAAAGAGAGAGCTGTGACACTCTTTGATGTCGAGGCTACGCAATCAAAAAACCTTTGCTGAATGGCTGTATCGCAGGAGAGTGGGATGTATTTCCGGATACCGGAGGGTGTAATTTAGTAACTCATTGGCTACTGACCAAGTGATTGGCAGTTTTCAGTTCCAAAACTGTCTCCATAACCCGGAAACTGGTATGGAAAATCACATGATTGCAGGACAGGTGTGCATTTAACGAATCAGCCAGGTAATGACATACAGTAACCCCGTCTGTCAGTCAGTGCTTTCCCTACCATGTGACCTAACCCAGTGGTTCTCCGGGGACTGCGACCCATAGTCAAGGGGTTCACTAAATAATTTGTTTTAAATGATAAAAATTGAGGTTTATCAAGTTAAAAATTCATACCTATAGATGACACCCCTTTTTACAAACAAAACAAGAAAAAAATTGTCTATTTGCTCCCACCCACATTAACATTTAACTTGAAAAACTTCAGTGTCATGAAGGACCTTTCCTACTGTTGTTTTGTTGGCTTATTTGTCAGCTACCCAGATAGCAAAATCAGATTGGCAGATAGCGGACCGCTGGTGGTATGCCGCTAGTGCCGTGCCACTTGTGGTCCGCTTATGGACAACCATCTCTTTAAATTTAACTTGTCATGAATATTAAGGAAAGTTAATAAAATTATATATGAAGTATAACTGAACAAATTAAAAATATTTTAGACCAATAGTGGCAAAATATTGGGCAATTTGTCTGCAACCTCCCAGCGGACCGCCAGAGAACCAATGAGCAAAATGCCAGCGGACCGCCAGATCTGCCCCCAGTGGGCCGACAGTGGTCTGCCAGCCCCCTGCTATCTGAGTAGCTAGCTGATGAATGTGTAGAAATGTTCGAGTCAGTCCATGTCCAGTCCATTGGGGCAGCTGTGGCCTACTGGTTAGCGCTTCGGACTTGTAAGCGGAGGGTTGCCGGTTCGAACCCTGACCAGTAGGCACGGCTGAAGTGCCCTTGAGCAAGGCACCTAACCCTTCACTGCATCCCGAGCGCCGCTGTTGTTGCAGGCAGCTCACTGCGCCGGGATTACTGTGTGCTTCACCTCACTGTGTGTTCACTGTGTGCTGAGTGTGTTTCACTAATTCACGGATAGGGATAAATGCAGAGACCAAATTTCCCTCACAGGATCAAAAGAATATATATACTTACTTATATGTCGACAAGTGATGCAAAATCCGAAATTGACAAAAGACCAGAAAACACAGGATAGTGGACCTAACCAGAACTTCAGAGAATAGAAATGGCATGCTTTATTGTTACGGTTATGAAGGTGTCCTCAGAACATTTTTCCCCCCAAAAAGGGTTCTTGGAACCAAAGAAATTCCTAACAGATAGTAGAGGGAATCTTTTTTACAAATAATTTTCCTGAGAACGCATTAAGCGGCAGTCCTCGGTTCAGCCAGCCACGTTTAAGACGGACGCGGTCAAGACAAGCAAGTTTACCTGTGCAAGTTCACCGAGCACAGGCACCGACAAAGGCAAAATGTGCCGTTCCACCATATCTGTTATCACCGGCCATTGCAGAAAACGGCATCATGCCAAAAGGGGCAGAAATCGCCTTAACCTCCAGGAACTTAAACGGTCCTCAAAGACAGAAACCTCCTTCTCCATGGGCTTGTGGAACTGTCAATCCGCAGTCAACAAAACGGACTTCATAGCTGGCTATGCCAACCACCTTTCATTGGAACTCCTTGCTCTCATTGAGACTTGGATCAAACCAGAGAACACTGCCACCCCGGCTGCACTCTCCACTAACCTTACACTATCCCACACCCCTCGCCTATCTGGACGAGGAGGCGGGACGGGCCTGCTGATCTCCAACAAATGGAAATTCACCCCGCTACTGCCTTCAAACAAATATGTCTCATTCGAATTCCATGCCATCACAGTGATCGCCCCAGCAAAACTCTACGTGCTGGTCATCTACCGCCCTCCAGGCCAACTAGGCGACTTTATTGACGAACTTGACACTCTGCTATCCTCCATCCCTGAGCATGACTGTCCGCTTCTTGTTCTCGGTGATATGAACATCCACTTAGACGCCCCAGGCTCAGCGGACTTTTTGGCCCTGGTCCACTCCTTTGACCTCGAACTGGTTCAAAGCCCACCGACTCACAAAGCTGGCAAAGAGCTTGACTTGATTTTCACTCGGAACTGCAGCACAGACACCCTCATGGTGACGCCTCTCCATCTTTCTGACCACTTCTTCATCCAGTTCAACGTCAGCCTGACAGAACAGCCTCCGGCTCCTCAGCCGATGGTCACGTTCCGCCGCAACATCCGGAACCTGTCTCCAACGCACTTCTCCTCTGTGGTTGCCTCCGGTCTACCTCCACTCAACACCTTCTCCTCTCTGGAGGTTAATGAAGCCACTGACTCGCTCTGCTCCACACTGACCTCGTGTCTAGACGAGCTGTGCCCTCTTACCACAAGGCCAGCTCGATCCAAACATTCTCATCCATGGCTAAATGATACCCTCCGATCGCAGCGCACCAAACTCAGAGCCGCGGAGAGGAAATGGCACAAATCCAAACTAGCTGACGACCTCAAAAACTACCAGACACTCCTGACCTCCTTCTCAGCCAGCATCACTGCTGCTAAGACTGCTTTCTACAATGACAAAATCAACAGCGCTACAGACACTCAAAAACTTTTCTCAACCTTCAAATCGCTACTCAACCCTCAGCTGCCTCCTCCTCCATCCAGCCTTACTGCAGATACCCTCGCCTCATTTTTTACAAACAAAGTGGCGGCAATCAGCAGTCAATTCTCTACATGCCCACTCAACGCATCTGACTCAGATACCGCACTCCTACAACCTCTAGGGACTGCTGGAACATCTTTTTCAGCATTCACGCCTCTCTCCGAGAGTGAAGTGTCCAGACTCCTGACATGCAGCCGTCCTACCACATGCTCGCTGGACCCTATACCTACGAGCCTACTTCAGTCCATCAGCCCGACCATCACTCCAGCTATCACACATGTGATCAATGCCTCGCTAACCTCCGGCACATTTCCAACAGCGTTCAAAATGGCCCGGGTAACACCGTTACTTAAGAAAGCTTCTCTCAACCCTGCTCAAGTCGAGAACTACCGCCCTGTCTCACTACTGCCTTTCCTATCCAAAGGCATTGAACGAGCAGTCTCCAAACAGGTCTCTGACTTCCTTTCACAGAACAACCTTCTGGATCCAAATCAGTCTGGGTTCAAAAGCGGCCACTCTACCGAAACGGCTCTGCTGTCTGTAACAGAAGCCTTAAAAGAAGCCAGGGCGACCGCTCGATCATCAGTACTCATTCTGCTTGACTTATCGGCTGCCTTTGACACGGTTAATCACCGTATCCTTCTCTCTATACTTGCTGACATGGGAATCTCCAGAGCTGCTCTCTCCTGGTTTGAATCCTACCTCACAGGACGCTCGTTTAACGTATCATGGCTTGGTCAGCTATCTGCACCTCACCATCTCACCACAGGGGTCCCCCAGGGCTCAGTGCTGGGCCCCCTCCTCTTTGCTATCTACACCACCTCCTTGGGACAGATTATCCGTTCGCACGGCTTCTCATACCACTGCTATGCAGACGACACACAGCTCTATCTGTCCTTTCCACCTGACGACCCCCTGGTTTCAGCACGGATCTCAGATTGCCTTCAGACATAGCTACATGGATGAAGGCACACCACCTCCAGCTGAACCTCTCAAAGACTGAACTGCTGGTCATCCCAGCTAAACCTACCATACACCACGACATCAACATCAAATTTGACTCCCTGTCTGTTTCACCGACCAGGACTGCAAGAAATCTAGGAGTTGTTCTCGACAACCAACTAAACTTCTCAGATCATGTTGCCTCAGTCGCCCGGTCATGCCGTTTCGCACTCTACAACATACGGAAAATCAGGACTTACTTGACTCAAGATGCTACCCAACTTCTGGTTCAGGCAATAGTCATCTCACGACTCGACTACTGCAATGCCCTCCTGACAGGTCTCCCAGCCTGCGCAGTGAAACCACTTCAGATGATCCAGAACGCGGCGGCGCGCCTGGTCTACAACCAACCCAAAAGGGCACATGTTACCCCGCTGCTCATCCAGCTACACTGGCTACCTATGGCGGCCCGCATCAAATTCAAGTCTCTAACGCTTGCCTACAAAGTAGTCTCCGGTTCTGCTCCCACCTACTTGAATGCCCTCATACAGACTTACACTACCTCCAGACCGCTGCGCTCCTCTGACGAACGACGTCTAGCTCTACCACCGGTACGCTCAAGCCAATCCAAACTTTTCTCATCTGTTGTTCCTCGTTGGTGGAACACACTGCCAGTTCCTACAAGGGCAGGGACATCCTTTTCCACTTTCAAAAAACTCCTGAAGACCCAGCTCTTTAGAGAACATCCACTCTCATAGCAACACTTACAACAAGTCTTACTGATCCTAGCACTCACCAGCCGTTAAACTGACAAGTAACTGTTAAAATACAGCACTCACCGACGCACTTATTCTTACTGTACTCTAATGTGTTTTTTTTAAACTGTCCTAAAATTGTGAGAATTGTTCTAAAACTTATGTAAAACTTAACTAATGTAATGTAAATTAAGCTTTACAAGCCCAGCAAGCTAACAAGTCAAATATAATATTAGATTAGCATAGCAATGTTAGCCGCTTGTTAGCGTTAGGCCTAATATTAGCTTACTGTAACTTCTAACCGTGTACAAGGTGATATAAAGTGAAAACATTATCATTTTTATTAGTGCTGTCAGTTTAACGCGTTATTAACGGCGTTAACGTAAACCTATTTTAATGGCGTCAATTAACTAAGTTATAACTAAGTTCGGCAAGCTTAACTTTACATGTCATAACATCAACTAAACATAAGTCACACATTTATTCTATCACTTGTAATATGAACGTAGCCTTTTTCCTACAACTAGGTGAGATAATTGGCTATACTGAAGTTCCACAGTTAGCTAGCTAGCAAGCTAACCGTTTTACATGGGATATGGTAAGTGTAGGCTAGCTAGTATGTGCTGAATGGGTTGTAGGCCTAATGTAGCCTACATCGTTTCGACATGAGTAAGTTACATACACATAATTCTTTATAACTGCCGTGTTAGTAAAATTATTGAATGGCCTGTACATTAATAACTAGATGTAACGTCAAGGTGTGATTAGGCTATCTGTCTTTCCCATTAGAATCAATGATGTAACTTGTTTTCCGCTAAAATGGGGCGTGATGCAGATTAAATGTAGCCTATCTTTATGATGATGTAAGGCGGAGCAAGATACTTAGTTGTAGTTCATGTCTATGGGCGCGAAATGGGGATCGAATCCTGTCTGCATAAAGAGGCGTGTCGATGACGTATTGATGAGCGTATGTTGCAACCGGCCAACAGCAGCGGCATAAATAACCGGCGCACACCTGATATAAAGTCGATTTTCTATGCTAAAAATGTACCTGAAATGTTCAGAAAACGTGAGGATCAAGAAAACGTGCCCAAAATTCACATTCTTAACTCTATAGAACCAAGACCTTAGCATATGTGGTAAAATTCTGAGCTATGCCCATAGACTTCAATGGAGCAGTCGCTGCCTCTGCTCTGCATAAAGGGGGATTTTGACCGGGTTCCCGGAAGTGGCTTCTGATGAAATATCTTGCTCCGCCTTAACAATATTTAATGCGCCTTTAGTAGGCTATGTAAAGGCATGCTGCACACACTTGTTTGGGCTTACGAGCCGGCCAAAGAGTAGATTCGTACAATAAACACCAACGCAGTTCTGAACTCCCAGTCAGCTGAATGGTGTTTTAAATTGCCGTGGACACTGATGCCGACATGAGTGCGATGCACTCTGCTTTCGACATTCATTTACTGTACATTAGATTCCATTCTTTTCAATACAACTCTGCACACCAGCATCGCACTTTGCTGCCGTGTAAATCACGATTCAGTTATAGTTGGTCAACGCCGCTCCATAAAATCCATTGTTCATCCAGTGTTTGCATGTTAAAAACTTTGGCGCTGATGTGTGTGGCAAGTGACAGTGCACCATAGACTGTAGGCCTATAAAATGGCAGTGCACTCATGTCGAAAAGTTCCTTACTTTCAACTGAACTCAAAGATAATGAATACAGTATTTTTTGTTTGTTATGCCCTTTATTAGCTATATTTCTGAAGAATATATTGTGTTGCCTCAGGTCTGCTGCACATCTTTTGAAATTTGATTTTAAATAATCAAATAGACCTACGTGTTAAAGTTAAGTTAATGAAGTAACTTGCTTTGCTTTCATTTGAATCCTAATCAAGATACACAATAATTGCTTTATATTGTTAACATGGACTCCTGGAAAGTTCAGAAATGCAAAATAATAGAATTTTAATCATGCGATAAAATATGTGATTAATCGTGATTAACTATAGGAATTCAGCGATTAATCGTGATTAAAATTTTTAATCGTTTGACAGCACAAATTTTTATGCATCAACTTAAGGCAACCTTTGCTGAATTGCTCAAATATTAGAACTAGCAATACTGTAAATCAAAGGTTATAGTTAGAGAGTCAAAAGGGGTTCCGTGTCTCAACCAGGATGTTTGAACAGTGTCAGGATTGGGGTGAATTAGCTCCCCACATCAGAGATGAGGCAGAGGGCGTGGAGATGCATACAAGCCATTTGAATGACCAAGAACTTAAAAAGCTTAAAAATAACTTAAAAAATATGCACCTTTGATGAACCAAGATTAGTTTTTAGGGGTTCATCAATGGAGTGCATCTTTACGTTGATTTTCTATTCCATTTGGGTGTAGTTCCACCAATTTGCATCATAACCTTCTGTAAAAAATAAAATAGTATATCATCATATGCATTGTCACTAGCTTGTTCTTAAAATAACCTTTCAATGCTCAAAATACAAGATTTAGGTCTATTTCCAATTTGACAAAACTTTATAACACAGAGTGACAAATAATGGTAACCTCCTTGATCATCAAGACAGCATTGTATATCATTGGGGACTTCCTAGCCTGCAGAAAACCGCATAGAAAGCAAAATGGTTTAACCAGAGATTTCACAGTGTTCAACTCAAAAGCATTTGTAAAAAAGGGCTATTTTATGGCACATATTTTATTATTCTCTTACAGAAATTGAAAACATGATTCAACACAGAGCATAAATCCTCTTATATTCAAATGGCCTAAGTCAACATTTTCCTTCAGGAGAGGCATAATGATAATAAATAAACAAATTAATCTATAAATAATAATAGTAGCATGTGTTTTTTTCATTAGCGAACATACTTGCGTGATGAGGAAAGCCCTGGAGATCCTATTGCTGGATTTCTTTGGGAGATGGGATAAACATAAAGTAGATCGAGGCTGAGGTCTCCGCGTCTGGCACATCAGCTGCGCCTGTGACTGCAGTGGGGGGAACGAGTAGGCTTGCCAGAAGAGGTGCAGGGTTAGCAACATTTTATTTTAAAAGGAAATTCCTTCTATTACTCCATTATTCATTAGGACCTCGGAGGAATTGGATGCTCTGAAGAGTTTAGCAGAGGCTCGCTGGAACGAAACAGCTCATCTTCGAGTACGTACACGAAATCTCCACACAAAGCCAGGCTGAATTGTATAGGGTTCCAATGTTGTATTTAGTCATTAGTAATATTCTTTACCACCAGTACAAAAAAGAATGATGTGTGTATGTGCATATACACAGAAAAGAATGGTGTGTAGTTACCATGTGGCTGCCCAAATGAAACAAATATATGAAGCTTATAGTGAGCAGAAAAATAATGGTGGATTGACCTGTCTGTGTTTGTGAAGTATAAAGTCTCATGAAACTATATATACTGTACTGTGTACTCTTGCTCTCCATTCATCAATAACTATGTAGCTATGTAATACTTGCCTTACTACCTGGACCCCCCCCCCCCCCCCCCCCCCCCCCCACACACACACACACACACACACACATATGCGACAGGGGCCCGAAAGTTCATAATCCATCCATGTGGACTGTGAGATCTAAGATGATATACATGACCATGATACCTGTTGGAGCTGCCTGGGTCTTGATCACAACCTTTAGGAAACTATCAGACTTCAGCCCTCCAGATCGATCTCCTTTTCTCAACATGTGCCCTTTCTCCATTTGACCTGATTGATGCATTGAATTAGACCTCTTGGACAAAGTCACAGGAGGGTAACGATAATCTTAATCAACTATTTGTCAGCTTGGAAGTATCAGACCAGATCAAGGATTATGGGTAGCTTTGCCTCATCCTGAGATATTTGACATGTGTAGAGTGCAGTTTCCCCAATAGGATAATTTTGACTTTTGGTAATCTTTACATTCTAGTAAGAAGTACTTTATTTGGGAGTATGTAAAACATCAATTGGTTGCTGGATTATTTGCCATGTTGCTATGGGCCACAATCTTGTCATTGTCATATTTCAACTATGACATTCCAGTAAAGCGAACAAATATTTTATGTTGCATCTTACAAATAAAAAAAGGTAATTCCACCGGGCTTCTGATTAACAAATACAGTGCTTCACGGGAGAGGACTGATCATACAGTGAAGCGGAGCACACAAATGTTGAAGTTGCCTATTTTATATATATTTTTTGAACGGTGCCATGCAACTCAAGACTAACTTTGATGAAGATGTAAACCATCGAAGCGTTAGTCTTGTTTGTGCTGCACCGTTCATAAATATGTTATGTTATTACATACGGTACATAGAACACATCACATTCTATTGTGTATCAATTCCATCTGAAAGTCCTTACTCACATGACATGGAAGACATGAAAGAAAGAAGTCAATGTCAAGACTATATTTCAAATCCAAGGACAAAAGATAGGACGAGAATAAAATATTTTTGACATTGAATAGTGCCCCATGGACTCTACCTGCTACATGCATCAGGATAGCTCTGAGTGCCTCTGACTTGTGGAGAGACAAAGCCCCCTGGCCATCCACAGGTGGTTACCTTATGTAACCGACTGGATCAGCCAGGCCTGGGATTCTGAACACTGGTTGTGTTAAATGATATATCGCCCACATCATAACGGCTGTTACCACCTTCCAACCCCTGATTTCCATTCCCCCCATTATCCCAAATGGAGAATACCGCAAATGCAGTGAAGGTTCAACGTTCACTGCTAACCCTGTAAGATATTTCAGACATGTATTTTCCACACTATCTGTACTACGGGGTAATCCAAAGAACAGATCAACTTCAAGTAAAAAAGAATGGTCCAGTCTCAGCAGGAGTGAAACCAATAATCTAACAAAAAAAACATGCAAATAATCTTTCATGATTTGAATTTTTACCATTTAATTTGAAAAAATGTATTAGCATAGTTCACCTGTTTTTCTTTTTGACCTGAAGTTAGAGAAAGAATTATTCTGAATGGAAGAAATGAATCAACATTCAAGCACAACTGGTGCAGGTTTTTTTTGTTTTAGCTTTCAGATAAAATACCTACAGTAGGAATAGATAGGGTTAGCAATGTGACCACGTATAACATTCATTTGTCATACTACACTGTCGCTTGTTGAACTCTGGTGAAGATTGTATGGAGGTTGTGAAAGAAGTATGTCTTGAGGTCAAAGGTCAGGAGGTTTGGGGTAACAGGAAGCGGAGCAGAATAGCAGTCGGCTGCAATTGCAAATGTTTTATAACTTGATGACTATCATAGCCTCTGTGGAGTTCCTCAGCTTCGGCACTTAGGATATTTAAAGATGTACGCATTTGGAAGAACTTGCCAGGGACATGATTCCTGCCTGGCCAGGAAAAAATCATGATGAAAGATGCCTTCTCAATCTATTAAGCAGTTGTCGTTTTACTGTTTCTGCAGTCAAAATGACATGTTTACTGGATACTTGTGATTTCCAATAGAATCACAGATTGGATACTTGTACAAGAGGTGACCTTACATCATAACCCCAACGTTTATGCACTGATGTGCACATGCCATAGGGGAGACCTTTCCTGGAGAAAGGAAGCAGATCTCCTGTTCTGAAGACAGTACTCAGATACGATTGTTCAATTTCACAGGGCATATTCTCCAAACTAACTGACACAGCTTCAGCACATATAAACACAGATGATCTGAGATAACAAGGAGAAATATATGCATCAAATGGTGATTTGTGGACAGCTGTGATATCCATAAGAGCTGTGATATCCTAAAAATGCCGACTGTCAATCTGAAACAAGCAAAGTATCAAATTCTTTTAGATATTTAGCCAAACTCCCACAGTGAATCAATAACCCTAAATGTCCCATTGCTTTTGTCATAACAAACGAGTGTGCCTGCATGTGGCTGTGGGACTGGCAGCAAGCTGAATTGGATATAAAAGAGCAGGTCATTGTTCTTCATGGCCTACAGCTGCCAAAAACCCACTGGCCATAAGCCTACATGAATGATTATTCAACTGATTATTATGGTTTGATTCAATATCACTGCATAACAAGAAGCCTTAAACAATAAGCACTGTTTAATTCAGCTATGATTACCCAGTGACAGTTGCTTTGTAGCTGTTTGTGTAAAGGTGCAGTGTGTGTACACTGAGTTGATTTAATGCCACTCTCACATACATTTACTAAGTTTCAGTGAAGTTATATTTTATATGTCTCGTTAATGAATGTCAGATGGCCATGGTGCCAAAACTAACAGCATGAAGGGCCCTCCAAAACCAGGGCTCTGGTTTTACAGGAATACCTCGGGTCTCCTGTGATGCTGACTGCGAATCAGAGACAAGGGAGCTTGAATAACAATCCATATCATGCACAATTTGTGCTGTAAGGATTCCCCAGCTGTCCGTGGATTAGGAGCAGTGATTATGTGATTAGGACACATGGCACCGTGGCTAGATCCGGCGCCTCCACTGAAGCGCTCTTGATGCCAGGGCACAAGAGGGTGCTGTGTGGTCCACAGGACTCTGTGATCCAGGCGTGAGTAATGCGCGGGGGTGTGTGGGATGGTGTCTGTGTGTGTGTGTGTGTGTGTGTGTGTGTGTGTGTGTGTGTGTGTGTGTGTGTGTGTGTGAAGGGGTGGGGAGGGGGGTAGAGCTCTTTCAAACTAGAACAATACAGAGGATGAGAACAATGGCACCAGTGGTTGACTGGTTCATTAACAGCATATTGGGAAGACATTGAGTGAGTATGACCAGGTCATCAGGATCATACAGAAATGACTGATGCACAAAAACAAAAACAAAACAAAATGTAGTGAACTAGGCTCCATGTGTCCGATGTTGACCTGAGGCCAACAGCGCAATCTAACTCACTGACCACATGATGAGGGTTACTTTTCTGCCGAGCGACTCTTCGAAAGCCTTCAAGCCCAAGCCTGGGAAACTTTAACATGGGAAACACTGACGTTAACAGGAAGAACCCTGGTTTCCCTTGTATCCCCTTACGAAAATGTGTTCATGTTGGCTTGGGAAAGCAGTACATGACTGACGTGTGGAATGACAAACAGTGTGACACTATAGTCTGCATGCAGCTTCAGTCCAGAGCCCTGCACGCAGCTGTGAGAAGTGTGTGTGTGTGCATGTGTGTGTGTGTGTGTGTGTGTATGTGTGTGTGTGTGTGTGTGTATGTTGGGGCTCCAGGCCTAGTGGCAAAGAGTCAGTGTTGAGAACATGACCTCACAACTGTCATGTCTAAGCCAGTAAAGGACAATATCAAACCTATCAGTGGGTGCTCTATAACATACTGCTATTATGAACTGGGTTTATGTTAGAATGTCATAAAATGTCTGGGTGTAATGTCTAGAACATCACTTTTTGGGATCTGAAGTTGAGTGTTGCTCTAATCTTTCATCATACAGAAAAAGTCATAAAGATTTCATCATAAAAAAAAACTTGTGAGCAAATGACACACAGAATTTAAGCAATAAGGGGAGTAACTTTGCGAGAAAGATGGCCTTGAACCATTTTAGCCTTAATCCCATCCACAAATGCATGATGGTTAGTTTTCACAAAATGTCCAACCACTTTTTGTACACAATGTTTGCCAACCACACTGAATCCTTTGGGATAGAGGGTCGTGTTCAACAGAAAAGCACTTACGGATCTGTCACTAAGAACCTAAGAACTGCGGCTTGTGGACTGCATTGAAAAGTCTTAAGCAAGAGGAACCATTCAAAAAAGAACAGTGTGGGAGGAGATTCACTTTGCAGGCTGAGGTATGCCCTATAAGATTAGGGTAGCATTCTTAATCTATTGATATTGCTGTGTAAAACTCTGGCAGACGTCCAAGTCTGAAAGTGAGAGTGGGGGATTCTTGGGGAAGGTGGTGGCTGGTGGGAAAGTTGATATGGCTCTTGACAAAGGGAAGGAATTCCAAGATCAGTCAGAAGCCTGTTGCTTGTCTGTTGTAAGTTTTGAATAGCAACTTTCACGCTGTACTGGTGTCAGTGTGTGGCATCAAGTGTTCTGAAAAAACATTTGAAACATCTCAGGCCTGTTTCTTCTCAAAACATACCTAATACCTCCACACACTGCCGTAATAAAAACACATCAGGCTATGTCATTGTTAGTATCAAACACACCTTAAAGATCATTTGGGTTTGGCGAGATGAAGGAACAAGGGTGGCATTGTCAGGCACACCAACAGATGCGAACGGTCTTGCAACATGTCAAAACAGTGAGGCTCACATGTAGTGGACTAAGACTTTCATGCATTCCTCATGTCAGTGACTTATGTTTTCCTTCTAAATGATTACGATCACCTTTGCTGAGCTGTTGAGAGAAACATTTTTCTAAATAAGAAAAATAAAAAGCTCTATGTATGGAAGAGGCTCCGTCGCGCTGCGCTCATTGCGATATTAAATGATTAGGAGCGTTGACAGGTCATAAAAGCAGACCCAGAGTGAGCATTCTTGCTACTCATCAGGCCTCCACATCTGTCATTGCTCTTTGCTGTGGGCCATGGCAGACGGGACAAATGCATATTACTCAGACATAACAGACCCAATGTTTGCCTGCCTGCTGGCCTGCCCGAAGGGTCTCTCAGAGATATTTGCTGAATGAAAGTCTCAAGAAGTTAGAATGCAGCGAGGCAATGGGCCACAGCAGTAACTCTATCGGGCCAAATCAGGAAGTTTTTCCAGCAGGTTTCAATTTGGTTTTATTCTTTCTAAATTCTAATTGTTTCTGAACCTGCAAAAGGGATCTTATAGGTTGTGCGAACATACAGTATTGTCTGGCTAAATTAGGGCAAAATTGATAGTATTGCGGAAGGATTGCTGATATCCATGTCCTTTGTTTGTTGTGTGTGAAAAAGGCAGAACAATCAAACCCTCTAAAGGTCAGAAGACTTGTGAAACATATACAAAGCTGTTTTGTGTTGCTGTTTTCTTCGCATCAGTACTCTAACAAATCAGTATCATTCCACATATACTGTATAAGTGTACATCATACAAGAAAAGACTTTAGACACTCTCTAGATATAAAATATTATTCCTCTACTAACTACTAACTAACTATTAATGCATACAGCATGGACTTTGTGTAAGCTTTGGCTGTGTCAGGTTAGCGTAATATGAAATGTCTTATTGCTTTTGCTGCTTTTCTCCTTATCTAAGTATTCATCATGTGGATTATACTTTTTGAATGTGTCAGGTGTTTGTACATGCATTGCCCCCATCTCTAATTTTGTTGTGACCACTTTCCATGTCTAACGGTGACCCATAACTAATTCCATATAATGGTAAAACAGTCTTAGCAGGCAATGAAAGGCCAGTCCAATGCCTTGTAGTGGGTGAGCGTTTCAAGCGCTGGGTTTAACTGTAGGAAACAATGACGTTGCTCTGCTGGAGCAGCCGGGGCTGACTGCTGAGAACCAGTCCCGTGGACGACCTCCAGAAAAGCACTTGTGAACGAAAACACGGAGGTGTTTAACTGTGGCCAAGAGCGGGCACACCTGCCAAGATGGCAGTGAGAGGTACGGTGTAGCTGGCACCTTCAGGTACCCCTTCGCCCTCCCCAACCCCCCCTGCCGTGTCCAGCAATGTGAGGCTGGAGCACATGCCCCTTGCCCCCTGCTCTCCACTAGCCCCTCCACTCCGTCCAGCGTGGGCCAAGATGCTGGTCCCAGCAGGGAAGGAAAGGTGTGGCAGCACCAAGGGCCATGCTGTCATGCTAAACAGCCATATCCGGCATGTAGCTATTGGAGATTAATGTGCCGCAGGTGTTAGGCGTCTAGACGAATGGAGAGAGGGGTAATGCGTGTGCACTAATCAAATGTGCAGGTGCATCTTGGGGCTTTGCCAGCATGCCAGATCCACTGAGATATTTTTTTCTTCTTCTTCTTTTTTTTTAAATAGCTTGACATCTAAGGTCAAAGCCCTCAACTATTACATAAAGTGTCTTGAAGTTGTGTTTCAAAATAAAAGTCAGTTTGCCAGTGTGCCAGTTTGACTTATAAAAAGATCTGCCAAGTCATTAGAAACATTTGTTTTCCAGGTACATTGAATTAATACTAATACATTCCTATAGCCTCGTTTTTGGCTTTTCTACGCTAATGTATGTTGACTTGGCACTTTGTCTGGAATAGGACCCTCAACAGATTTATCCATTTAATCATAAAACGGACTGGAAGGTTCAGCTTCCTGCATTGACATAAAGGCCGTGGGAGCCAAGGTAAACAATCAAATCCCCACAAGCACAGCTCCGAGGCAAACGTCACACAATACTCCCGACTAAGCATGGACCCCATCCACAGGCATGTTGCCATGACTGTGAGCATCAGCAAAATACAGCAATATTGAAAACCAGTTTGTCATAACACTGAAATGCAGGAAGAAAACTTTATGTGGGGTCATGCTTTCAAGGGTTAATGCAAAGGACCAATTTGCAGACTATTACCTCTAAATAATCAGACTTGGCCAGAACCTGATAGGCTTGTTTGTTTGATTTATATGGAAAGCAGGTAAAATGAGAATAAATGCCATTGCACTGCCTTCTCCCCTCTCAACCCAACACCATAATGAACTCACTGGCATCTTATTAATGAGATGTGTAATCTAGTTCTTTTTCTTTCTTTTTTTTAAAAAGAAAAATGACTAAACTATTAAATTTGCACTGCAATGCTCAATGCTCTTCAAAACACAACTCCAGGAATCGTGGAGCGGGAGAGCGTTCCCGTCTTGCTGGGCTCATTACGGCTGAGTGCAGTGATATAAGTGTATCCAGCCTCCCCTGGCTCTCAGCCCTTTCTACCTATCAGTCTCAGGGCTAAGAGGATAATGTGTTAGCTGATATCTCAACCTGGCGTAGGGCTGAAATAGGAAAAGGGCTGGTGTGGGGTGAGGGTGGGGGGAGAGGGTGGGGGGAGAGGGGTTGGAGGGAGAGGGGTGGGCGCATGGTGGGGGGAATGGAGGGGGAGGCACCGGTAATGATGGACCACTTAGATTTCTCATCAGAGAAAGGAATTCAGACCCACCCTTAGGGTCGGACGGTAAACTTCAACCTGCACTGGTCAAAACACACCATGGGAGGACATGGCACGTCCGTATGTGTGCTAGATGGATGTGGTATATTTTGGTGTAACTTCAACAGTGAAAAGGAATGAAAAGGAGTACAGAGAAAAGAAGAAGCAGGAAAAGGAAGGGAAATGAAAAGTTGGTTGAGAATGAAACATTAAGCAAAAATTATTATATGATTATTATTTCAAGTCCAGTGTTACATATTGTTTTCTTAGGATCAAAGAACAAATCCTAACAACTGCAGTAGAAATGCAGGATACCAACACATTGAAACCGATCCATCTGCTTTTTTTTACCAGGGAACAGAAAAAAAGCAGGCTTAAGTTCACAGAGTTAAGCCACTCCTGGCTAGTCTTGTGACCTTGTTTTCGGGGCAGACGGTAAAAATGGTATGGTTGACTGAATGTACCATCATTTCAGCACTCTGTGCGCTGGGGTCTTAAGGGGTGCTGTGACTGGTAGAACAGTGCCAACCTAGTTCCCCTTTCTCCCCTAATGCTGGGGTTTCCACGTCATGGATCACAGCCCTGGAGAAGAAGCTAATAGCCCCTTTTGAGCTGGGCCTGTGGTAAATTCTCCCTCAACTAAAATTATTCCTCAGGGGAATCAATGGGCCCATTCTTTTGTGAGCTGTAGTTTGCCTGGACGGACCCTACCTCTATGTGAAACAGTAGACAGTAATGGGGAAACATAAAACATAATACTTGTGTGACCAGCTTGTCATTGGCTCTTCGGTGACTGTGTTAAGAATTTGCCCAAGATAGAAGATTTCGAGGGAGATTAGGGGGTGGCAGCCCCCGACATTGCAGTCGGATCACAGACACCAAATCATTCCAATGCTGAGGTAATGTCGTACGCGTGAGATATGTCCAGACGTGAAACTCCAAACAGGGAGGGACTCAGAATAACGTGACACACAATGTTGTGGCTTTCTCCTGTGCCTAAAAAAAGACCTCTTTCCTTTATCGAAGGCAGGCCACAGGTGGTGGTGAATGCCCACCTGAGAAGAAATCTCTGACGTTAGATGCAGTGAACATGAACAAGAAGACTTGTGAAATGGCAAGAAAAAAACTGTAATTGGTTCTGGACTTTGCGTCTTGGCCACATTCACTAGACAAAATGGTTTCTTTGGTTCGCGGGAACAAAGTTAATACAGTCTCGTGTAATTTTATAATTGAATCATGTTCATATTCCTCGTTTTTCATATTGTGGTTGGGCCTGTACCCTGGAACAGAGGATCAAAGATGAACCACAAAAGATCGAAAATGAACCACAGGCCTTCCCCTCGTCCCTCCTGATTGGGCTCCACAAAAATGCTCAACATCTAAAACAGATCGTGCTCATTTGGAAAAATAAACATGTCTGGTTAGACGTTGAATATACACTCTATTGGCTACAAAGCCTTTCAAATCATGCACTGATCATTTCCTCGGGAACACAGAGGGAGCTGCCGGTCACCCGAGCAGCCCAGCCTAGTCCTCCACCGCACTATCTCCGCTGTCTCGCCACGAGATCCTGCTACGACATCCAAGCCTTTCCAGAATTCCTTAAGCCAAGAAAACCCCACGATTACAGTACCCAGAAAAATATATCTGATGAAGTGATGAAAATTCGATGCCTGGGAGTGTGCCTACAGCCAGAAGAACTCAGTGGGGTATGCATACTGTAAAGTCCCTATTAAATATAAAGAAATCCTGACAGTGATGTAACAGCAAAAATCAGGCGTTTATATTGTCACAAAGTCTTGCGCCGAGTGGCACAGTACAAATTAGTGCAGATTTATCCTCAAGTGCTCATGGCAGAGCAGCAGTTTAAAGTACCCAAATCAGCTTAATGTGGCTAAGCCTAAATATTTACAAATCGGACATAATGGGCTACTCCCCTGGCAGTACCATCTCTCCTGGTGTCAGTGCAGAATGTAATCTGACACGCCGTGCTGTACCAGGGCTGCCGGCCATCAGCATGACTCTTATTCTCAATCACCTCGATTGCATTCTTAGGCTTGAGATGGAGTTATTGTGTATGCAGCTAAAGCCTCAACTTCTGACTGTATGATATTTCAGTCAAAATCCTTTGCATATTGCACTACTGTAGCCTACGTTAGCTTCACGTTTTGTTGTTGTTTCCTCTAACTCCTGTGAGAGTGAACGGCACTCTCAGAAATGAGCCGTGATTTGCACAGCACAACAACCATTTTCCTGTGGTTTCCATGAGCCAAATGACTCAAATAAAAACTGGATGCCGGATTGGAATAGACTCCAGTGGCATCTGGAAGAGGTTGACAAGTCTTCAAACTCCTATCATCATTCATTACATTACATTACATTTAGCAGACACTTCTTGACCAAAGTGACTTACATATGTCAGCTATATTACAAGGGATCACATTGTCCCCGGAGCAACTTGGGGTTAAGTGCCTTGCTCAAGGGCACAACGGTGGAAGCCGGGAATTGAACCGACAACTTTCAGGCTACTGCACGCTAGCCCAGCTCCTTAACCACTACACTACCACCGCCCCATACCATTTGTCATGCTTTCTAATCACTGTGAAATATGTTTATTCATACACCAGCCAATTAATTCAATCATCTCATTATGACTCTGACTCTGGACTCCTGAGGTTTTGTATTGTACGAACATCATGTCAGGTAGATGCTGTACAGCATACCTCATTGGAAACTATTGGGTGGCCCATTCGAACAGTCAAGACACAGCCTGACTGCAAGCTAGTGAAACACGTGTAATGCTGTATTGCACTGTATTCCAGTGCCATGCCCCTTTTGGTGGGCTCTTGTTCAGGGCTTGTCCATCTTCTTTGGTTACTAGTACTGAGCTTTTGTTTGGACTTTAAGGGAAGCTGATATGAGACGTAAGAGGAGCCTGTTGGTACAAGAGTCTCTTGAAAGGTCAAACACCATGGTTTGTTTTCTGTAAGCTCCCCCAGGGAAACTGTGTGAAGGCATTCTACCTGCAGGCAATAAGAGGCAATAGCACCACTGCCAATCGTTCAATTAGAAAAACAAAGCGGCCTTTATGACTCTGCCAGTCCTTAAATACATCAACAAGGAATGATTCACGTCGTGAAATATAGGACAAAAGAACTGTAATGCAATAGTGGCAAAGATTTGTTGCATTTCACAATGTTAAATAAGAATTTTGGAGCTGCCTCAACAAACTGATCGACCCCAGAACCATGTACAGGTGTTGAGAATCATTAAGTTTCTGAGGGGTAGCTTAAAGGCTATAAAGAATCATCCAGAAAATATATGCATACCATCACATCTCAGACTCCAAGTCAGATGACTTTCAGACCATGACATTTAAATAATTAACAAGGATTCTCTCACCATAAATTGAATGTCAAAGTGTCCTTATAACTTTGTCGATAATTTGTCATTTCTGTTCTTGTACAGGATATGATGCAATAACCTCAGGAAGGTCCTAAGAACTGAAAACCTAAATCAGACACAAAATGATAGCGTCTATAAATCAGACACACATTACAGCTTCTATAGTAGGAACCCTGATAAGGACTCAAGTGGCTCTTTAACACAAAAGAATGGTAAAGAATAGACCTGAACCTGAAACCTAAACCTGAACCTGTGTCAATTGCTCCTTTATATTTGGTAGGTGTGGTGGCAAAAATTGTTGCCAGGGTGAAAAAAATGCTGACCTAAGTAGGCCTCCCATATGCCTATGACATCATGAAGCGAGAACTTATCTCAGACGTATATAATGGCAGTTTTCCAAGGCTTCTGACAGGTTTGTTTTTATAGCTTGTGCTGATATTTGAACAAGCGCAGGGTACTTGGGAGTAGTTTAGCCCTCTCTGTCTGGAACATACTATATGAGAAGGCCACAGTCAAGTGTGCAGAACTCACCCCATTTAATGCATCAGAACATCAATGAATTCATCAAGGTTCGGTGGGGTTGTAAAAATCTGTGACCCGTGACGCCATGTTGAGGCAGTACATGTTGTCACATACTGGAAAGAATTTGTCACAGTGCAACATTTCAAGCATAAAAAAGCATATCCCCCCAGGGTGGTGTAAAAGGACTTAAAAGAACAAAATGGGGAGGTCTTTCATGATGTGCCACCATTCCCATTTCACCCTGTTGAAGTTCACCATTCATCATCAACGCTTTAGCCCCGTACAAGAACATGACTGATTTGATCCTAAATGCTTCCGTAAATACTCCAGGCCTCGCGAGGATGGCAGTATTTAATGAAATGCTAAACTATGTTAAACTATACGAAGGAAATCATTCATCAACCGCAGGTGGTCTGCAAAACTGCAAGCCACCAGGACAGTCGCCGATAGTAATCAATCACGATCACAAAAACAAAGTCATGACTGAGTGTGGAGCCTGAAGCCCATGATGCCAGCCATCTCAGATTTCTCTGTTTAAACTCATATTTCTTCTAATAGAGTCAAAACGCAGCCAGCCTATTTTCTGACTGGTTTTGCTCCAAAGCAGCGCGTCTCTTTTGGGAGGCCGAAAGTAATTAATCCATCAAACACACAGCTGGCCCCATGGGGTGTAAGCTAAAGTTATTTGCACATTAGTTATCCTAATTGTAATCTGAAAAATGTGCGCCTCATTAGTGACTTTTGTTGCTGTCCATTATACAGCATATTGCATCACGCCGCATGGACTAAAGGTCCATTTTCCATAGTTTACCGCTTGTTCATGGGTGAAAAATGAAGTGGCCACTGGAGCTGGTCCTAGGGAAACACTGAAATATAAATCCCACCAGCTTGTCTATGGCAACAGGAAATACACATACTCTAACAGAATTAGGTATGTTTTGGAGTGCTAGGGTGGCTGCGGAGAGAGTGCTAACCCAGGAGCCAACCAGGGGTCACACCACAGGTCAGAACCCAGCACTATTCTTTTGTCCATTTACATTGATGTGGCATTTTGGCCAGAAAGGATGGTTTCTGATGCCAGGTCCGTGTATGGAGTCTTAGTTTATTTGAGAAGCGCTTAGCATAAATAGCATGAAGCTACACATCTGAAAGAAATCTCCAGGTGTTTACTTCAGGATGTACAGTGTGGCTGCAGTGGAAGGTGTATATTAGGCTACCAAATGAATTGTCTACAACTTGAAAATGGAATCTTGCTTCACTTCTTCATTTGTGAACCAGACTCTAGTTCAGATAGTACAGTATGTTGTGCCAAATTGTTGTTGGTAAAAGTAGGTTAAGTGCACCCACATGGAGTTGATAAAATCCGCTTATATAAGGTAACTATAAGGTAACTCTATATATGTATACTTTACCAACAAGACCAAGAGTGCTTTTTTGAGACATGTCGTCCAGAAGCTGGTGAAATCTGAAGATTTATTTTATCAGCAGTAGCCAAACAGCAAAGGACATTAGAAAAAGTCAAATGGCAAGAACGAGACATGCCTTTCACTAAGCGCAGCTGACTTGAGGAAGTGTTTTACGTTATAATGACATTGTCTGCATATGTGACTGCTCTGTAATTACAGAGCATTGTTATTGGAAAGCCTGACCGCATGGCTGAGGATGAAATCCATAGATATGACAACAGTCTGCCCAGGCATACCACACAACCACAGGGCCATTGTTTAGACATCAGTCAGTGGCCAGAGCGCGAGTGCTTGTTGGAGGGAGCCAGGGCCGTATTGGCGCCTGTAGAAGACTGCTATAAATCCGGGCTGCTTTGAGAGTAATTAGCTGGGGGATCAGAGACAGTGGGGCTGCCTCCTGGCTGGCGCTGAAGAGGAGACAGGTGCCACCAGTGGCCTAAGCCCATAAGAACCCCACAACACTGGAGCAGCTCTCTCTCTCTCTCTCTCTCTCTCTCTCTCTCTCCCTCCCTCACTACCCCTGTCTTTCTCTCTCTGTCTCTCCATCTCCACCCCTGCCTTTCTCTCTCTCTCCCTCTCCCTTTCACTCGCACTCTCAGCATGAATCTGCTGCAGTCTGGGAAACGGCATGCCAGCCTTGACAATGAACTGAGCCCCCGCTGATCCTGCACTTTCCTTCCCCACTTCAACCCCCTTAACCCGCCCGCCCACCCGCCCCTCCAGCCTCTACCCCCAGCGCCCTCCCTTCTCTTCTCCCCTCTCATGCCCCGGCGTGTGTGCGTGTGAGGGTGGTGGTGCAGGCCCATGAGCATGTGCAGGAGGCTGGGCCGAGGCGAAAGTAAAAGAGGCCTGTCCAAGCCGTGACCTTGGACTTGCGGCGTGAACTCCAGCTGGGATAAAAGCAAACAGGGTGCTCACCTCTGGTGAACCCTGGAAGAAATACGCACCATAGGTATGCAGAGGGGAAAAGGATGTATGGGCAGGGGAGGGGTGTGTGTGTGTGTGTGTGTGTGTGCGTGTGTGTGTGTGTGTGTGTGTGTGTGTGTGTGTGTGTGTGTGTGTGTTGACGGGGCTTGGTGTTTGGGGGTGGGAAGTGAAGTTATAATTCGCAAAAGTCCAACTCCCACGACATCTGAGCCTGTGGAGCTGTCAGCTTAAGGGGCAACCCTAAAGACAAGCCCAGCAGAGTCTGATTAAAGGAGCATTTGAATAAATAAAAACATAGGTAATCACTTATTTCATTTTATGACAAAGAACACAAATAGACAATATCTTTTAGTTCTCAAAAAGGTATGTACATTCTCTAAGGCTTACACCTGTTATTACGTAATAAGGCGAAGCCTGGAAATCCTGTGCATCTATGTGATGGTCTGAGGGCCGTGTCAACAGTTCAGGCAGATAAAGTCAACAATGGAGTAACTGTTGCCTACGGAACCCTGGAGGGCTCATTGCAAGATATTTTTTTGGTATCCAGAAAACATGCACTTATTTTACTAAATTGTGTGCTCATTTTACTAAATTGTTCTCTCATTTTAATTGTTGTAAATTGAGGCCACAATTTAGTTAAATGAGCAAACTATTTAGTAAAACGTGCACACGATTTAGTAAAATGAGCACACAACAACAAAACAACAAAACAACAATCAACAAAATCAGTTGAGAACTTTTTGCAGGATCTTATTATTATTATCTAATTGCCTGGGATTTCCCACTGAGAAAATTATGGATTATCTTCTCTTGCACAGATCAGAGGGACAAGAGAGGAAGAAAAAGAGGCAGTGGTGCGCCCCCTGCAGCAGTGGTGTGGCCAGGCTGCCACTGCACCGCTTCAAAGCCTTCAGAAAAATGTGTGGGAACTTGCAAGCATCAGGTCAGCCTGCAGACACGGCGAGGGGAGAAGGTCAGGGCTTTTACATTGGATCAATCAGCTGAGAAAATAAGTTTTCCTTCTCTCTCTCGCAAAGACCCAGCCAGCCTGTACGGCAGGAATTAGGAAGGGAATGGATGTCGTCATGTGTTCCCCTTTAATTAACCTTTTGAGTTGAAACATTTTTAATTTACTTCATGAGTCACACAAGCGCTAAATATATTTTTGACACACATTGCAACATTTTTATCAAATAATAGTTTCATTTCTCTGGAGGGAACTTATTATTCTGGCTCTCTCCAGGCCCTTAATTATTACGATATTTGGAACCGTCATTTTCAGATGTTTGAAAGAATAACATGTTAAGGGTTACTGTAAACATGCCACAGAATCACTATTTCAAATGATTCACAAGTCAATTCCAAATCAGTTAGTGTAATTTTATATCAAGATAGATGTTTTTTTTGTTGTTGCTGGAAACACACTTGAAACAACGGACAAAATTAATATCAATGAACTACAGATTCATATCAGTAATCTGGTAAGGGCAAGACATTTTTCTCACTGGAAGCTGGCTGTAGACTTTTGGAAATCCTTTTTTCTATCACACCTTGGTTGCAGCTGGAGGGGACTGTGAATTGTTTGGGGAAAAGACCATCATTTTCCACTTGTCGAATGTGTGGTTTCCTAGTAGCAGGGGCTAGAAGAAGAGAGAGAGGGAGCAACTGAGAGAGAGAAAACAGGATGCTGTGCATGTCGGCGAGTGTATGTTCATGAAGGGGAATCTCCACCCCTGTGTCCACCACACCCCTCCCCCCCTGTCCTGTGTAATCCCCACCACCACACACACACACCATAGCACACACACACACACACACACACACACACACACACACACACACACACACACACACACACACACACACACACACACACACACACACACAGAGCCCTCCAGGCTTCTCTGCTTATAGCTGGGGGCCAGACCTGGAAGTCCCATTCCAGACTTGACTCATGGTGTCCAGTGTTGGAGAACTAGACAGATGAGATGTTCCCATGTCATACATTTTATTGTGCTTGGCACTGCTGAGCATGACTCTGTCTCCACTCCACTGGGGAGGTGTCGCCGCAGCACGGACGTCAATGTGCTGCCACCCCTCACTCACTCTCTCTCTCTCTCTCTCTCTCTCTCTCTCTCTCTCTCTCTCTCTCTCTCTCTCTCTCTCTCTCTCTCTCTCTCTCTTACACACACACACACTGTTCCTATCTCTCTTTGTCTCTCTCTTTTATTTTCTCTCTCTCTGTCACTCTGTGTGTTTCTTGCTCTCTCCACATTCTCTCCGTCTCTTCCTTTCTATCTTCTTATCTAATGTTTCAGGGGTCTCAGCTTGTGAAACTCAGTACCTCACAGACAGACAGTTTTTGTTGGGTGGTTTGAGAATGCAGACCCCACTCTCTGTCAAAACTATTTGACAAATGTTATATCAAGTGGAATGCCAACATGCATTGTAGTTGCAGTTCAACTCATCTTAGTCTCTTATTTGCATATTTCTCATCAACCTCATCAATTTTGAAGGGCTTTTAATAACATACATTTATGAATGTGGACAATTGGCATATATGCTACATAAGGCAGCCTATAATAAATGTGATTTACAATTTCAATGTTTTCACATACTGTTATGTAGAGTTGTCTATTTACAGTGCATGTACAGTATCAAGAATATTAAATCAACTTCAACACCAACATCAACTTAAAAACTGTTTTTGAAACAAATGAGCTGCTGGTTTTGTTTTTTCGTGAGATTTCCCATGACAGACTCTGGTAGCGGGGCTGTGTGATGTGGAGTCGCTCTGGAGTGCATTGCAGCCGAATAGTCCAATATTTCCAGCACGGTTGCATGTGCCCACGGTCTGTGAGCGACTCCCAGCTGGCAGATGTTCCAGCATGTCTGGCGTTTGATGCCATGAGAGAGAACAATTGGACTGGTGATGCTTATCCGTAGTGTATTACTCACATGTGGCATGTGATCTGTGGAAGGCCCACTACGACTAGTCACAAGGTCACGTCTATTACTGTAAATACAGAGTTTAGAAGAAAAAAAACCCAGAAGGGTTTTGAAAGCATCGGAAAATAAAACTGGAGAAAGGCCATGCCAAGTGGTCATTCCTTATCCACATATCTTCAGAGAAAGAAAGAGAGAGAATTTAAAGTAGAATTCAAAGAAAACAACAACTGTCTCATCGCCACAGCGCTAACAACACTCATTATCAATTAACAAGAGCCAGAGCCAGAGAGCGAGGAGGCCAAATGACTTCCATTATCACGCTTCCATCTCATTTGTTTTCTAGTGACAGCATGGAGAAGAGGGTGTGGACGTCTTAGCTGAGAATGAGGGTGGGCCTCAGGCCAAAGGTGTCATTGGTGGTGGTGATAGGCCCATGGAATGTCTGATGAGTGCCAACGCGTCTCTCATTGTTCGCATGCTTCACCCCTGCGCTCACGGTGCTTGACCCTTGATGAGGTGGCGCGGGGCAGCGCGGGAGTGCAGGGCCTGGTCCCCGTCTCCTAAAAGAGGCCGGCAGGCGACTCACCCGCTGGCAGGCTCCTCCGGCTTGGCACACAACGCGCGGATCCAACAGATGCGCTGGCCTAATGTGCTCCAGTCACATCAGACAACTGTCCTGTAGCGCCTCGACGGGCTGTTCATATATTTATTTTTTCGTGCTACACTCATAAAAATTTCCTGGCTGAGACGGCAAGTATTAATCATGTTATTTATGAGGGCCGGGATAAAGGATGGGCTCGCTGAGTACTTTAAGCAGCGATTCTGACATGGGAGAGAGTCCTGATGAATTAATAGAGGCAACAGGGTAGGATTTTGGAAATTTATGATAAACACATAATCTGCAATAATTCTCTCTGCTGTGATATGTATGAGAGTACAACACACCTTGTACATCCTCACATCCTTTGCGGTCTCTGGCTCTCTTATTATGTATGAGAAGTGAATGGGATGATTTTATGAATATCTGACAGTTACGAAAAATTGTTATCCAGATAAAAATTCAGAGAGCTACAGTAGAGGGACTGTGGGATCGTTGCAATGAATCACCACAGACAGAGCCGAGCATCGGCCCAGGATGTGATCGATCTGATTTCGAATCAAGTGTCTGGATATTCTTCTTGACCGCCGCCTAGCCAATTCTCTTGGCGGCAGCAAAAACGGGGCAAACACAGGCAATACCTCAGACTCCCCATCTCCATAACAAAAGTGCTGGAAAAGTTAGAGGAAGAAAACTACACATTAAATGTCCACCTCATAAATCCAAACCTCTCTGAAGGCTTTTTCTCACAGCAACCCAAAAGATCTCCCATCTAATTTGCACAAAGTGTCCCACGTTTAAAGTGGTGATTTGGCCCTGTGTACTTTGGACGAAAGCCATCATTCCATGTGTGGAGAGCTTGGATATCTGCAGTGGCAGCTCTTCAATGGTTTCCTTTGGTGGCTAAGAGGAATAAGATGGAGAAGGATGGGAGTTTATGTGTATCCACTGACATCAGCCAATGACCAGTGCTGCGCAGCAGACACCCAAACATGCACTTAGGCAAACTGCACACTCCCAGTTACCACATCCTATCCCAGAAACCCTTTATGTTGTCCACACAATGGAAATCTAAACACACAAGAAAGATTTTTCCATGCAAATGTGAAATCTATACTGGCAAGAGAGAAAATATCCAAGATGCACCATTTCAAGATCACCATTCACCCCTCCATAAAAGGTTTGTACGCCACATGTCCATCTTTCCCCAGAGTCCATGCTGTCTTGTTGACATTACTAGTCTACAACATTTTAAACTGTTCATTTGTGTAGTCTATACCAAATTTGATATTACAAAATCCTAACCTACAGAGAATTGGGCTGTCCAATGGTGATGCATGATCAGCATTAGACAAGATGTTTTGCAGTGAAGTACAATAATGATGATTTGCTGGACATAATTGGTGGATTGAGTTGTCCTTGTAATGTGCAAACAGTTGATCACAGTCATACTCATTTGGACTAAGTGGGTGGTACAGAATAAGCAATTATTTTCAATTACTGGGTGGGTGACTGTTTGGTTTAACTTTGTTCTTGAAAGATAAATATTCAAATTATTCAGTCTTCAGAGGATGTTTTGCAATCTGAGAACACAAAACAAATCAGCTTTCGTCATGGTATGTGTGATGCAATTGTCTCAGGTAAATGTCTCCGCGTTCGACACTAAGCAGCCAACGTGCAGACGTGTGGACGACGGCACTGAGGCTCCGTGGCTTATGAGGTAAATGGCTCGTCAGAGATAGCATCAGCGCCGGCCGATGTCCCTCTGCGTCAGTGGCAGGCTGTGGGAAAGTATATGAAAGTGGCACCGCGGCGGTGATGTCTGCCGATGGGACAGTAATTGTTACTCCCAGAGCGTCTCCTCCCTGTCCTCTCTTGCAGAGCCACAAGTCTGACAGGTCAAGCAGGCGGTGGGAAGACCCTTGGCTGTTGCCCGTTAAAATGTCCACCATAGGACACTTCGCAATCCAACTGATCTCCAGGCTTTCACTTGTGCAAGAATACATGGTCATTATTGATTATATGTCAGTTCCATTTTTGTAACAGTACCTTTTTACAACATAATAATGTTCAGTTTAAAGGTTGATTTTTCAATAAGCATACCTTAAATGAGTGCCATTTTATGTGTGTGAGAAAAAGGCCCGTGGGTGTGTTCAGTGCGTCTTGATATGGGTATGTGCTGATAAAGCCCATGCTGGAGGAAAATCAGGTTCCAACTACTTGCCTTTATGAACACTGACACATTATAGAGTTAACTGCAAGTGTTTTTTACTCTACATTTCTGGTTTTTAGTGTGTTTTCAGCTCTTTGATCCATTCTCTCTAAGGAACTTTTAACACAATTGAAACCAACTGACAAATGGGTAAATTTGCCCTGACATTTAAGTAGCTGGCCAAGTCACATTGAGTCTATTTCACCCATAACCCATCAAATGGGAACAATCTCGTACCATATAACTCTTATTCGCTGGACCCTGAACAAATACAGAGTTCCTTGATAATCTGACTATGACCACTGACTACACTCAATGTCTCATTGAATGGAGTTTCATTTTTACAACTTAAAACTGAACAACTAGTAATGACCAAAGCATTTGCCTCTATGTGAAAGCTGCTTTTTATATAAACGCAATAAATCGAGGCAGATTTTTTTTTGCAGAGGCAATCACGGTTCATAAAAAATTCTGATGTGGCTCTGTGCGTGAAGGAGCCACACTATTTCGTGCAAGCGCAGCAGACATTAAAAAGGGGAAAGGAAATAGCGAGGACCTCGGAGGACAGATATAGATGTCGACAGATTTTGTGGCCCTACATTTCTGAGAGCCGGCTCCATCAGCTAACAGTAGCGTACGCATAAGGGTGCCCCCACTAAATATATAATACTTAATTGGCATGGTAATAAAATAAAAAAAATGGAGACCCACTGGCAGGAGCTCTTTTGACGGAGTGTAAATTGGTCGACTTGGCCTTGCAGTACCCACCATGTTTCTTAGGAGAGTGAGTCACTGAGCCACTTGCTCCATCTGCCAAAGACATCGACATGCTCGACCGCCGTGCCAAAAACAACTTATAGATCATTGGAAGTGTTGCACATCAATACGAGCCCCCTCATTCAGATTCCATCATGGCTGTTTTTGTTTTGGGAAAAGCATGCTTAACGAACATAATTAATAAAAGGTGTGTGCTGAATGCGTAATGCCTGTGGGAGAGCTCGGCGTGGCCTTTTTCACGTCACATTTGAGCACAGCTTGAATTCTGCTTACCCCCCTGCTACGGCTAGACTGAACTCCTGTACAACTTGGCTGGGCTCTCTAGACCTTACATGGTCCTATTATGTTTGCATGCAACACCTCCACCACTTTGTTTGTAACACCAAGATCCATCCATCATAACTCATTGCCCAATACACAACAAGTCTTTAAATAATACTGCTGTCTTTACTTTCCTAAACACATGGCACACAGGCTCAGCACTGACTTTAAATCCTTCAGACTTAATGGTAAAGGTGAGTCCGTCATTGTCTAGTTTATGGAGGGGTAGAATACCCACTGTGATGCATTATCATCCCATGCTTTCACACGCCACATATTTCTTCCCTGTTGAAGGTTATTTATGTACATTGCTGGAAATACAGCTGATGTGAATTCCAGTATCCATGGGGAGGAGAACAGGCCAATCTCTCCACCAACAAACCATAGATTTAAAAATGTGGCTTTAGACTTGGCACCGAGGTTGAAGACAGTCACGAACTGAATGTGGGCAATAAACAACTAGTCACGCAAATGCACTCTGCGCTTCACATGCAGCAGTGTTTGTGTCTTCCATCTGCTTTCACTGGAAAGATCTGCCACTCAGGCAGCGCTCTCGCAGGGCCCACACAGAACCATGCTCTCAGATCTTAGAGACTGTGACATGTCAGGATAACAGAGCCTAAAATAAAATCATCCTAACCCCCACCCCCCCAATCTAAAAAAAATCTTTTCTGCAACTCTACTGTTTTGCATTAAGAATCTTTCTTCAGTCACCGGAGTGGGTAGACTATTCTGTGTGAGATAAAGCTGAAAGCCAAGAGCAAAACAACAGTTGAAAGGTTCAGGACATTATGTAATTGTCCGATACCTAATCAGCACAGGCCTGCCTTCTGTCCCTAGATCTATTTAATTATTGGCTGATGGCTGGCATGAACATTCCAGATGAATGGAAAAAAATGTTTATCATTTTGCACGAACTAGGTTAATCAGTCCATGTGTCGTTTTTCAACATGACAGTGATAGGAATCGGATATGGGAAGGGGAATATGAAGAAACAATGGGGGAGCACTTGTGAAGGGTGAACCTGCATGCTAGCACTAAGGGGAAATAATGAATTAAGCTGAAAGCACCTGGCCTGTCGGCCACGAGCGCTTGGAGCTCCGCTTGTGTAATAAATCAACGTCTGAGCCACTTAAGGCTCATGCCATGAACTAAAGGCCCAACATCTAAACAACGCAGAGCTTCATCTAGAGCAAATAAACTTCCAGACTGAGAAACACACCAGGTCAGGAGAGAGAACATTGTAGAAGACTGTGTGTGGAAGTAAATGCAAAAAAATCCTCTATTCACAACTCAGTAACTGTTACATACATAACTATTAAGGGAGGAGTTTCTATGTTCTAACACTTTCCAATTAAGTATCATACACATGAACAAATGTTTAATTTTGTGTCATTGATTATTATTAATGGCAACACCCATTAAAAGGGAGACCCCTTGTCAACATGCCATCATTTCTGTACAATCCCACACATCACAAAATGGATTGGACAAGGCATGAGTCCATGTATTACTGTTGTTAGCAACAGCTTAGTATGTACGTTGCTATGTTAGATAATGCATCTGTAATGTATGCATAAGGTGATTAGTATTCAAAGCAATACAATAACTTCAATTAAGTGTCTCTGGGTCTGGAGTACATTAGGAACCTGCAATAATGTGATGGAAAGAGAAACAAATGACAGAGAAATCCAACTGCATTTGTTTTCATTGCAATAACAAAAAAAAAAACAGGAATGCAGGGATTCTATTCCCTGATTGCGTCACCATTTGTACTTAATCAAAACAATATATCATGACCAGAAAATTTGTGCTCTTGCCATTTATGACCAAAGAACTTTTAGTGACTCACACACTTCCCTGTCCTCTCCTGATTCTGGGTTTCCCACTCCGAAATAATGAACAGACAAACAATGTCCCTCTGGGCACTCATCAGCGCTCCACCGTTGAAAGCCATCATCATGACTGGCTGGGGCGTAAACACGTGGACTCCAACAGTCAGGACGCCCTCAGGGGCGAAGCATAGGCTCCCCTCGCGCTGGCCGTCGGAAATGACGGCTTGCCATGCTAATTCAATTGATGTTAGTAATGGGTTGTGATAAACAATGGGATGTATCTCTAAGGCACTGTCATTGTTTCTCCCAGCAGTCAGAGGCAGCTTTTACTTTGGTCCAGATCTGTTTCTGAATGAGATGATGGCAGTGGAATATAGGAAATGTTCAGCCGTGTCTCAGGACTCCTGTAAGTCATGTCTACGGCTTTTAGAAAACGCAAAACTTCCTCTTAGTAATTACGCTCGAGACCGCCTCCATGCCATCGGACTGCTCCGTCCACAGAAACAATGTACGCCTTCAATTTGATGCTATTTGCTTGTTGAAATGTAGCAGTAAAATCTTGGGGAGAAACACCCAAATGCAGTACACATCACAAGTGATGCCGGATTATTTTGAAAAGGGATTTCCAGATGAGGGCAGTGACATTATGGATGGTAGCCTTGTCTAGAGATCACTTTTGGGGTGTGACTCCTGAAGTTTTTGGTTTCAAAGCTCCTGGGCTGATCATGGGTCAGGTTATCCATTGATGTCATCCTTTGTTGACCCTGTGTGTCCTCGCTCCTTCACTCACACTGGATTGTCGCATGCGATAAGTGATGTAAGCCATGATCTTATGATTCTCAGACCATATCAATCCACTTGCTTTTGTCTGTGTGGCGTGTGAGACTGACATACAATCTGCTTTCAATAAATGACTTTAACATGGCACGGCTTGAAAATTAGTCTAAACTTACTCTCCTTATTTATCAGGGGAGGTCGATTGAGGAGTTACCCAAAAGTGCCTTGGGAATACCTTACATTCCAAATCACTCCTCTCACATGAATGTAAAAAGTATCATCTGAGGATAGACAGTCTGTGTCTCTAGAATAAACATTTGGCTAAATGTTTGCATTCATGATACAGTAATTCTTGCAAAACGTCTATCACAAAATAGTTCAGTTAACACATTTGTCATGTGGAGAAATAGTAATTTAGAGCAACAACATTTAGGGCAAGCTGCAATAACTGAAAGTACTTGGGAGCTGCAAGGCTCGACATTCATTTCTCAGTCTTTGTGTCAATATCAGTGAACCAGAGCAGACCCCTGCACTGCTGTGGCAGGTACAGCCCCTGAGCCCCAATAGGCTGTAATGGCCTTTACGTTTAGCCCCATCTCAAAGCTATTCAGACCGACCATTAGCAGCTGTTGTAGTTGCTAATGTCACACAATTTTCACAGTTTCAGCAGACGCCCCTGCACTGAAAACATAACCTTGGTACCCCCCGCCCCATCCAGTTCCTAGTGCGCTGGGGGATCCTGCGGTTTTCTCAGGCCCAGGGCCCCATGAAGCAGAGTGATCCGTCCCTGGCAACACGCATTGATTTCCAAAACACCACAGTGCGTGGCCCGCACGGCTCATATATCAAGCGTGCTGCAGGTACAGCGCAGAGTTACTGGAGACGGCGTGACCCACAGGCGTTTGGTGCGGAGAGAGATCACTCACAGGCCACATCTGGTCCTGGTCGGGCTGTTACTCCTGCAGGTGACTGACTGAAGATGAACCAGATAGCATGCCTACGAGCTGCAGAGCTGTTGAAGGCCATCTTGCGTTTATGGCTGATGCCTTTCATGTGGGTTTTTTTTTAGGGGGGGGGGGGGGGGGGGGTGAAGAGTGGGAGGTGTGTGTGTGTGTGTGTGTGTGTGTGTGGGGGGGGGGCGGGGGCATTTTCTGCTGTATTGATTTCCGGGCTGGCAGGAAATCTGTGGTCAATCAGAGCATGTATTGTGGCTCGAAGAGAGACACATGGAATGTAAGGCCAAATCTAAGTAATACATTATTTTAAAAACCCCTTTCTCCTTTTTTCTTAGCATTCAAACAAAGACAAATCGAAACACAGGGGCCGGGCCCCTTACTCTCATTAGAACTCTCTCCACTCTCAGAGACTCACCAGTAAACACAAAAGGAGAATCACAGAACAACATGTGTGATTTTTATCAGGTATTTAGAGTTGTGCGGCTTGCGGTTGATAAGCACTTTTTGGTTGAATGGATGGGTCAAGCCATTGGGATCAGTGGTTGACAGTAGACAGTCCACTGGCCCACCGAGATCAAATGAGTGCTGTCATGCCCTGACTCTTTTCAAGCTCTCGGTGATAACATGAGCACAGTGAGTCTGTCCAGACCATCCCCGCTGTCCTGCAGCAGATAAATCGCTTCCTCTTCTGAAAGACCCCGTGCATGCGGATAAGCAGCACAATCAGCAAAACTCCTCAGTCCCATTCCGCTCGCTCATTAAGAAACACTAGTCTTGCAGCAGCCGCTTTAATCAGGAGCCGGTTGGTCAGTGAACCTATGCCATCGCAAATCTCCAAACATCTATACTTATATACTTACATATATACTCCCTGAGCAGATCCTGTTCTCTGTTTGTCTCTTACTCCCAGAATCGCATACACATACAGTATAGGCAAACACACACACACACACATACGTACACACACACACACATACACACACACACACACACACACACACACACACACACACACAATAACCCCCTCCACGCACACACTTCTGTCTTTGAACTAATCTCTGTTTTTTGTCTATAGATTACACAGCCAGAAATGTATATTTTCTGATAAGACTTATAGCAACACTCCAACCATTCTGACTTCTTATTCTCCTACGTCGGACACACAGTTGGTTAACTAAATGTGCACAAAACCCCTCTATGGCAGCATACTTGCTACAGCACACACATACAGTATAGCTGCCATGTTACACAGTTCAGTTTTGGATTGGAGTGACAAATAGTAATCACCAACATTTCTGTTATAACAGTGTAACAAGTGTTGTAATTACTCATCCTTTAGGAGACCTTCAACATCCTAAATCTCTGATGTATTTTTATACAGCATGACAGGCATTATCTAATAACACTGTCGGCTATCGTAGACTCAATGGGATTTCATGCTGGTAAAGGGTTGCTGTCAGTCAAAATGATTTGCAAATGATTATGTACTGTAGAGTTGCGTTTGAAGTGGACATGAGAACATTTTTATCTCGTTTGGCAAAGTTTTGGTTAGAAGTTTGCCTGATGCACAGTTTGATGAAATGATAAATGTCACAGGAGTGTGTGTTGTGATCACTGGATATCAATATTGAACAGTCAGTAATATTTTACTACTGTATGTGTCAGTTATATTTGGTTGGAATTGATTTCTTATTTCTTTCAGATGTTCAAATAAGTGCATATTATTTTCAAAAGAAGATGTTGTGTGATATTGATTTGAGATTAAGCAAGGATTTTCATCTTCAGAAGAATACATTCAAGCCAGATCTGTCTTGTGAAGAATAGAGACCTTCATGCTTCAATCAGAATGTTTTATTCAAACAATTTTTAAGAGGCCTATTGGAGGAGGATTTTCATTTTTTAAAAGGACATGCATCAGACATTAAAAGTCATTGGCGACACCAAAGTGGAGGGAAATAAAATATAGCTATTGGAAGCAGATGGCCACAGAATGCTTCAAATTACTAAAAATACAGCAAAGCTTTGATTTGGAAAGTACTGTAGGTTATGAGCTGGGCAACTCAAAGATAGGCTAGATATTGAATGCATAGTATCAACTGATGACAATGTCATGCTTAAGTTCCATATTTACAATTTCTTGAATTTCCCCTGGGGATCAATAAAGTATCTATCTATCTATCTATTATTATAATGAGTTAAAGTAGCACAATGTAGGAATTACCCTTTTCATCAATTTCTGACATACGGGGTAACAATTAAGAGTCTTAGGTGTTTTGTATCAGCATATTATCAATGTCAGAGACTCCATTCTCCATTTAATAAGTCAGTGTAGCATCAAAAGGACTTTGAAGCTGTCCTTTTAAGGCAAAGGACCTACATTGTGTATTCCGGCACGCACGTCTTCAATAACCTTTCATATTATCAGATGCCCTCAGAGCTACAGTACAGGACAGGCCAGATGCCCTTCGATAACATTGATATGACATCCAGTAAACTCTTTCCATGTTGCCATTAATTGTATGCAAACTTTAATAAAGGAGAGTGAAGGAATCCAGAGGCCCTTTCTCCATTCAAAGCAGGGGTGAAACAAAGCGGTTTCTCTCAGCCACATGCTAATGGTCATTACGGAGCGTTATTAAACACACATTCCATGTCCATATTTAATTTAGAGAGGATAAGGATTTTTCCCACTAAAATAAATCATTTAGTAGTGTCAAAATTGCAAGGCACCCAGAATAAGGTCTCCCGCTGTTTTTAATATACAGTTGTCCAGAGTAACAGAAGAAATAGTCACAGATGGTTGCGTTTAAACTGGTGCAGTTCAAAGCTGTTTTTAGATTCTTCTCTTGTTACAGAACCATGTGTTCTTGAGGTGAACATATTCTGCTGTTGTTCTCTTGAGAAAAGTCACTGATCCATTGTGCTCGCACACGATTGGTTAAAGTTCTCACCCAGCCAGGGCTATCCAGCGCTGAGAAGTGGCCTCTGCAGAGGCCATTTAAATGCTGTTCTCATGCCTCATCTCACGGCACAGCCTCCGAGGTCCTAAAGTGGGGCCCTCTGTGCATATTCTGTGATTCATATGGAGTATATATGGTGCAAAGACAAATGAACGGTGACTTCAGTTTGAACAGAATTGTTTTAGAACAGGCACACTTTACATATATATAGCCTTTCTTCCAGTGCTTCTCAGTAGTTCTGAAAGTTGGGGCCGTGACCTCCTGATGGGCTTCCCTCTGACTAAATTTTGTCCATTTCAGTATAAATGGACTGAGTAGGACTGTAAAAAGTATACAAATGCAAATAAGATACAAATAATGATACATGCCGGTGGTAGTGTAGTGGTTAAGGAGCTGGGCTAGCGTGCAGTGCAGTAGCCTGAAAGTTGTCGGTTCAATTCCCAGCATCCACCGTTGTGCCCTTGAGCAAGGCACTTAACCCCAAGTTGCTCCGGGGACATTGTGATCCCTTGTAATATAGCTGACATATGTAAGTCACTTTGGTCAAAAAGTGTCTGCTAAATGTAATGTAATGTAATGTAATGTAATGTAACATGCCATGTGCTATTATATACAGTGTGTGCCATGTGCCATTACATATCTCTTTGTCTTACCAATAGTAGATAGAGACTATGCTTAGTAGTCCAGGATTAAACAGGCTGTTCTTGAAAAGGGCTACTTATCATGAATCATGAATCTCAATAATAATAATAATAATAATAATAATAATAATAATAATAATAATAAACTTTTCCTTTAATATTAAAGAAAAAAGTCAAGTGCCCTCTCTGTGACATCAGCACAATAACAACTTTATAGTTAACATAATTCTTATGACTGTGCCGCTTAACACAGTTTTTGTTTATCTTGATCAGCCAATCATGTCTGCTAGTGGCCACAGGTCCAACATATTTGAACTGAAAGATAAATGTGTTTGCTTTGGGCAACATTGTTAATAATGTGAAGTGACATCATCGCGTGGTCTGCTAAACAGCAATCAGGCCCGTCTCTGCAGAACTGCAATGCAGTCCAGATGTGCATTTGATTAAAGGTTTAAACAAGATCGGAGAGGGTGGTGCACTTGAAGGTGGTGGATGGGGTGGGGACTGTACCCCAGGTCAGCCTCTGGATTCTGGAAGCAGAGAGTTTTATAAATCTCTTTTAAAACAAAGGCAGATGGAGGGAGTTTACCCCAACCATTTTCCCCTTCCCAGATTCTCTCTTTGTTCTTCCTCTGTTGTGTCTGGGTTGGAGGCAGTTGATAATCTACATGAAAGTTCAGCCTGTAATTGGTTCCACTGGTTCTCCGTCTGTCTGCCTGTCTGACTGGGCCGCTGAGATGCCGGGAGTAAATCACTCGCGTGTGTCGCGTGCGGCCTGCAAAACCAGCGCCGCTTTTCCATGACCACTTTTGGCCACAGCGTGCATCACCTCACGGCTCTAACTTGCATTTCCATAAGAAGTTTGACTGTGCCAAACTGCTCCCAAATAGAGCCAAACTGTGCCTAGGTGCACAGAATATGCTAAATCTATTAGGATTGGCTAGCTGTAAAATAACTAAACTTAACTGCCTTATAAGCAAGGCGGGGAACGCAAGTATGAATTGTTCCTGTGAATTGTTCAATGAAAAAGTTATCCCATGCCAAGCCGCACATTTCATATGGAAAAAAGCTCAAAATGATTCACACTCAACTCATCAGACTTGACGAATACACTTATAGTGTTCTGACCTATGATTTGACAAACTAATTCAATTTATTTGACTTATTAAAAAAAGCCTCAACGTTGGAGCAGATGCCAACAACACAAAGTTCATGGGTTTAACACTGAACACACACTCACTGATTTATTAGTATGCCGCACTGAGGCACAAGTTGTTTTGGATGAACTTGAAAACCTGCAAGGGTTTAGCAAAATGTGTCAAAGCGAGCCCTTCCCCTACCGGATGTGGCACTGAGCCGCTGTCGTCGCTGGCAGCCGGACGAGCCCACCTGCCCGGTGCTGTCCACAACCTGAGCTACACCAGCAGCAGCAGCAGCACATGACTCACCTGACACGCTGGGTGCAGCCACGCCGTGCCGCCTCACTTTTTCCCCTCGGCATCACTGACAGGCCCAAGAAACCGAGAGAGAGAGACGAACAACAACAGGCCTGCCCACAGCCCACAGGCCACAGCCCCAGCCGACATCCGTGTGTGTCTTTTTCTGCCAGACGATGGGAGTCTCTTCATTTTCCACACCTCCTTGCCCTCACACTAAGTGTGTCCTGACTGAGTCCTGGGGCACTGAGAGAGCGCAGTCAGCCTACGGAGTCTGCAGAGCTTTCTGGAAAGCCCCTTCAAGATGCTTTTTTCTTTTGAGCCTGTCACTCGCCCGAGCCACCGGCCAAAAGCGAGCGGCACTTGAGGAAATTAATCACTCAGTGGTTCCGTTGTGGTCAGACTTGCCGCTGCACTGATGCTATCTGTTGGTGTAAGCTGGACAGCTACCACATACAGAGGTCACAGCTTCCTCGCAGGAGAGAGAGCACCATACAGGGCTCACAGACATACCCGTCTTGGGTGCATTCAGGGTGGGGTTGGAGGTGGCAGAAGCAGGTGAGGGATGACGGGCTCAAGTGGTGACACAAGGCAAACAAGATGTGTGAGGTCCATTCATGGACTTGTTTATGTTTATTTAGTCAACAAATTTGTTATTTGTTTTTTTTTCTCTGGTTGCCGGTGCAGACCTATGACACGAGGCTCCTGGGTGTAGGGCGCGGCACATGAGCCTTTCACAGGTGTTTCCCTCAATAATGAATATTAGATTTAATGCACAGGTCAGACATGGGAGGATTCATAAAATGTAGAGGGAAAAAAGAAAAATTGGTTTATTTCAGGCATTAACCTTCAGTATGTTTGAATGCTTTATGGCAGAAAAGCTCTTTCTCACACATCAAAATTAGATTACACCTTCCTGATATTTACCTGATTTAATGGTAAGCATGTGTTTTTACTGTGTAATAATGTGGACACCATTTGGAAATGAAAATGTGGTGTATCTTCAAATGTGGTTCGCTGCAGTCATTATGCCAGAGTCAATTACATGAGGTTGGAAACACAAGTGTTGCTACATGTATTTCTAAAACTGAATTAGGAACTATTTGGGTGGCTCAGAGTTTTGCTGATTTTGCTGTTCCTCTATGCTGTCATGAATCATGATCATTTAGGATATTCTTTTTAAATTAATTTTGTGGGCTTTTGCCTTTATGTTGATAGGACAGTTGAGGGTGACAGGAAGCAAGTGGGAGAGAGAGATGGGCTGGGATTGGGACTGTGGGCACTTGGGTCCAAGTGTGGTACTGTATGTATGAGTGCTGCTTGCTCCCACAGTCATTATCGTTTCTACTCTCCAGTGTTAAATAGTTCATGAAGCAGCCACAGCACACACATCAGTCCACACTGAAGGGGTGAGAACGGTGCATTATTTAGTCTTATTCAGTAATGATTTGACACCACCTCAACGTGAGTCTTATTTGGAAACATTGGATATTCAGAGGACAAATGTACCTTCCTTACTCTTAAGACTCAAAAGTCAGGATGGTGTCTATTGTGTTTCTAAAGACTTCAAGGCTAAATTTCAACTTTTAAAATCCCTTATTCATACATTATTGGTTATACTTTTGATATGTTAGTTTGTTTGTTATTTTATGCCAAATTGTTTAAGTGCCAGTTGTAATTACACACACTAAAGTACTGTACAGTGTACTGCATACAAAATAGTCTGAAGAGTATTGTCAGACACATTATTTGGTTGAGGCATATTGTTTATGTAGGAAGCCTGGGAAAGACTGCACTTGTCTTTTTTTGAAAACAACAGCAAATTTACCATGATAAATATTTATACTGCCACAGCGATTTTGAAAGGATTAACATTTCCACTGCTTAATCTCAAGCTGCAAATAACAACAAATATCTCCCTCTCAGTTTGCACTTATCAAAATGGCATCTTATCAGGAGCAATTACTCCTCCAAGTGCTCAGTTCCCCCACGAACCCCAGGCTTAGTCATTATCCAGACCCCGATGTCAATGCCTCGTTTGAAGTTTATCTTACAACCGCATGGGCATATTTCCCTGGATAGTCGCAGTAATGGTTGTCTCTTGGCACAAATGATCCCACCCACTGTATGTGATTATGAAATTAAATCAGTCTTGAGCAAATGCTGTTTTTTGCCTTTGGGGGGTCATTGAGGTTGATCAGTCAATTAGGTCATAGTTGCATTGTCACATAAACCACGCCTGATGTACTGAACAGAAGTGAAGAGAAGTTTAATAGATGTTGCAGAGAACTGATACTAAGTGAAAACATAACAAATAATGTTGTAATGGTTAGATTTAAATGAATTAAAGCAGACCATGCTGAGAGTTTAGCCATAAGGTGTACAAGGCTTTGAAAGCTTAGCTCTTATATGGATCATGTATCATTACTAATGCATAGCTTACAAGCCATAGTTACTTTGAGAAAAAACTGGAGAAGGCTCGCTGACGAAGGTTTGCCTGTTTGCAGGTTACACATACACACACACACACCCACACACACACACCCGCACACACACACACACACACACACACACACACACACATACACACACACACACACACACACACACACATTTATGTTATGTTATATAGATAGATATAAGTGTACATCAGTGAATGAATATGATGAAGTTCTACAGGGGAGATAAAAGTGATGCTTCACAGATGGAGGAGTTGGAGGGTATTACTTTGAAGTGGACTTGGTATTTTGTGTTTATTAATGTGAGGCTGGAGGGGCTCCACAATGAAAGACATGGGGTCTGTCAAACTGTTTCCGTTTTAGCACATGCATACGAGCTCCTTTTAGAACCAGAACAAAAGGACAAAAATGACAAAAAATGTTGCATTTGTTTTCACAACTACATTCATTTTTTTCCATCAACAGATGATCACAAACGTGCATATTCTAAGTAGTATATGCTTCATTCTATGCACATTCTACACAACCAATCAAGAATAACAACCACAGTAAAATCCAGATTCATCGGGCAAAATTATGAGATGCTAGCACTCTATTCTGCAGACTTGCACAGACAAATAAAGTCATAGAAACCTTAGTGTTCTTTCCCAGTTTACCCTGTGCAGCAAGGACTGCAATCTAGGGGATGTGAACATTCCTGTGAAGTTTGTGTCATTCTCTCTCATAATCACATTTAAGGCGTTAATCAGATTAAGAATGCACAATGCAGGCTTATCCCATGTGTGGTCTCCCTATCCCAACCTAAAGCTAAATCCCATTATTCCACATTTTGATTATAGGATAATAACTGTGGGATCTTTTATCATTAATGTTCTGTTATCCATTTGATTGACAGCCCAGATGCATGTTTTTCCCACAAATATTTATTTCATGAAATTCATTTATAACATCCATTCATTTATAATGTCTATTAAAGCTAATAAAATTATATTTGCCTCAAAAGTCATATAGTGCAAGCAAATTTAACACTGGAGATCAAGGTATACTTTTGGACTTGGATCAGCAATGTCAATAGTCTGCGTAGAGACATTTATAAATAGCTTAAATCCACATGACTCACATGCAGTTATGGCCTTTAAGTCATAAAACCGATAAATATTCATGTCTCCTTCTCTCTCTCTCTCTCTCTCTCTCTCTCTGAGTGTGGCCCTGCAGTGAAGGTGTGGAGCCTGAGGACAGTCGCCGCGCTGTTCTCTGCAGTGAAGTCACTTTGACTGTGCCGGGATGGGCTTGACCTCACGGGCGGCCTACAGCAGGTTTCACTGGCCGGCAGGTCATAAATTAGAGCCAGGAAAGGGACGGGATGACAGACAAACAACAAGAACGAGTAGTGGAGTGACCCAACCTGGCACATGGACCGCTGCGCTGAGGCCCAACTGCTTGTGCCTCTTGACCTGCTGTCCCCATCATCATGACTGTTTGTCGGCTCCCTGCCTGCCCTGCCACTAAGGGCTGGAGGACTCCCGATAGGGCAAGGGGTCGCATTCTATTCCCCAGCATCCATCAATAACACTAATGAATGATAAGTTCCATAAGATTTCAGTATAAACAGAGACATTACTGATTGCTTACATGAGAGTGTAACAATGTGTGAGTAAAACAATAGTAGAGTAGTGAGTATGTGCTGGATGTTTTCATCAGGATTATAAAAGTGGCCACTAGAGGGATCAATGTGCACTCCGAGTTCGCCAAAGACTCTGTTTCATACAACAGGTTGCACAGTCTCTTTTATTTATTTATTTCTGGCAAGTTATTTTGAACTGGTGTGTAATAGGTTCTCCAAATATGGTTCATATGTGGATATGAAAACATTACTAATGACTGATTGCCCACCTTTGGCAAGCATGCATTATTTCAGTCAACATAATTTATGCTAGTTGCCTTGCACGATTATTGTGGATGAGGGTGTCCCTTTGCTGAGCGCTCATCAGTTTGGTGGGTGACCATGTGGTCACCTCTTATCGGCACCCATCCACCATCGTCGTTGTTGCACGAAATTAGAGTCCTGTGCAGGCCCACTAAACTCCAGTCGCAAGCTGCAAGGGCTATTTATTAAAACCAGATGGGGCCACAGTCTCTCTCTCTCTCTCTCTCTCCCTTACAAGCTCACGGCAGAGTCGAAAAACACACTCTGGCTTCTCCCAGGCCTGCTCCGGGGGAGCGGAGAGCTGCTGGTCCACCCATTTCCTTTCCTTGCCCTTCCCAGGCATGTCAGAGAGGAGCCAAGCCAAAACAAATCAGACCTGCAATGGCTTCTGGACAAGCTTGGCCTCCACCAGTGTGGTAATTCCACATGGCAAGCAGAGGAAGGTGTGTGGTGGTTAGGGGTTGGATTGTGTATGTGTATGTGTATTTGTGTGTGTGTGTGTGTGTGTGTGTGTGTGGAGGGGGGGCAACCAGGAGGATTCCTCCTATGCCAAGGGATTTAAAGGATCCTATAGGTGGAATATAAAGAAAATAAACATGCATATTGCTGAAAGTCAGGTTAACCTATCCTGTTAGGCAATGCTGTGTTTATTTTGAGATTCCCTACAGGAATGTCTGGGTAGTTGTACTGGTTGTCATCCATCTTGTGGTTGTTGTAGTGTCCTTATTGTATCTGCCATGGAAGTAATAGATGACACCAGTGGAGCTCAAGGTTTTTAGAGCTTTTAACAAATCAGAATCAATATAATTTGTTTAAGTTGTCTTTGTATCTCTCCAAGCATGTTGTTGTGGCAGCTTGTGAAATATGACCTTCACCTGACCACAGTGTACTGACAGCAAGGAGTAATGGTGATATTTAAAAGGTAGTTCCACAAATCACAAGTGGCGAGTTGTCCTTGGTATGAAATACAAAACAGGCTCTTCAGCAGGGAACACTTCATCATGCAGGTTGTGGTGGTGCCAAGGACAACGACCCTGAACAATAAAGCATTGTGCACTATCTCCGAAGAAGACTTTCCTTGGGACGAATCATTTAACTAACATTGACATTTAATTAAACAGACTGTTATACTGCCACGGCTGTTCAGGTGACTTGCCCAGTTGTATAAAGCGCTCCAAAGTCCTCTCTCGCCATGACAGGAAAGCCATGAAGAGCTGCTTATGACTGGGCGAACCCATTAGACATGATCACAATGAGGTGTAAAGGAGCTGAAATGAGCAATAGTGGGTGACATCAGCACAGCCACACACACACACGCACGCGCAAGCACACACACCACACCTCCTGGTTGACACAGTGGGGAGGGAGGGATAACCCACTTAGGGGCCGTGCACACGACGCTGGTTTTTGTGAAACCGGTGAGGTTTTGTTAACGGTTACGCCTTGCATGTACACGACGCCGGCAGTTTAGGAGACTGAAACCGATAGCTTTTGAAACCGGCTTCCGAAGTGGGAACTTTTGAAACCGCCGGCTAACTTTCGCCGTGTAGACGCCTGTAGGTGCGAAGCCGGCAACTTTATGACGACATAGCCCCACCTCTCAACTCAGCCACGGCACTCGACCTGACATGCTGCTTGTCAAAACAAACCAAATTTATTTATTTATCATAAAAATGTTTTTCTTTCCCCTGTTATGATTTATGTGCACAATGTAGCCTATCAGCCTTTAGTGGCTAAGTTAGAAGCACACGTTAGCTTAACTTAGTTAAACATTAGCTTACTGCATGTTTGTGTTTTCTCCAGTGGTGCTCAGACCTAATGCAATGCATAGGCTAAGCATTTAAAATTTCACATAGCAGTCACATACCTTGAAAATGAACTTTATTAGTTTAACAGTTGAATTGAAAACCGAATTGTCTGTAGTCTCTTTATTTCATGCGACTTGCTTAACCAGAGCACTTATTAGACATTCTCTGGCTTAACAAACGGTTTTAACCATAGACATAATAGTTTTAACAATGTTTTATTCTACGCGATTCACGCGAAATTATCGTGAAGCTTCTGCACAGCGGCGCCATCGACTGGTCTGGCATATGCACTACAGCACATTTAGCCGGTTACACCTCTGTGTGTACACGCAAGGTTTTTTCTTGCCGGAGTCGTTAAAGGTGTGAAAACGGTAAGAGAAAATTCACCCGGCGGTGTCGTGTAAACGGCCTCTCAGAGTCCTCCAAACCAAAATGACCCTGCAGAGGACTATAACACAACAGCTCCCACGTGCCACTTTCCGATGGATTTAATAGCACTGTGAGGATACATTAGTAATGTTTTTTATGATCTTTCGATCATCATAGAAAATTATGTCCCTCATGGTTATGACATACGACTTATGTGAGAGACTTGTGTGGAGGTCCTTTTGAAATGTTGAAATGTCTTTTACGTTGGATTAATATGTCAGGTGATGGGTCCTTACTCGTTTTCATACCATCCACAAATAGGACACATAATATTCTCTTTAGTTTAGCAATACTTGAAAATGTCATTCACCACCTGGTCATATCCTGCAGGACATCATTTCAAAGTGACAGTGTTGTTTACCTTTCACATAATAACTTAAAAAAGTCAGTCTGTATTATCAGTAGGTTTTAAACCTTGACTGTGACCAGCGTTGTAAACAAGAGTTAAAAATACCGTGAGGTGTTACCAAAGATGCATCTGTGGCGTGACTCACAGTCTCCTAGCAGGGCGCTAAGTATGGCCAAATGTTATTTGCTTATTAAATGCCTCACTTGTGATTTTTCACAGAGACCAAAACGCTTAAAAGACATTTCCAAACAGGTGGAGAAATTTATGAGTGCTGGTTGATTTCCCGAGGAGAGGGATAAAGTGCTGCGGAATCTGGACGCGGCACTACCCAGCTTATTAGGAGGCCTGGCGGGGGCTCCCCTTGTTTGTAGGAAAGCTCTGGAATAATCTAATGTTACACAATTTTGTTTGGGTGGCCTTGCATGTGTGTGTGGAGGAGAAAAAACTCTCTCTCTCACACACACACACACACATCAGCCCATTCATTACTTCTTGGTCGACTTCTTGCCAGTGGCTGACACGGTGTGCCAGGGGCCAAGTTGGGTGTCTCTGAGAAACTGCTGGCTTAATGGAAGGGAAGGCCCAAGCCAGCAAGACCCAACACTTACACCTTCAATTCGTCAAACGTTTGGGCCATTTTTTTTTTCCCAGGCGCTAATCTCGGGGCTGAAGAGGCAGTGGAGTGTCCGAGCCAAACTACTGTGCTGATTTGGAATATGGTATGCGCTACTGTGGAGGGAAAGTAAAGGCTTCCTCATGCTGGCCCATGCAGACTGCTGAGTGAAGGCAAAAAGGGACCATTAGGGCACTCTTTTAAAAAGTGGACTCACTCAGACTAGGCCCATAATTTGTCTATTTGCTGCATTACTTCCCCGCCAATTTGCTCCCTGCTGAGTGATGGTTTGAGGTCAAATCATCTTGGGCTTTGACGCTTCAGTGTGTTATATAATATTGAAAACTGAACTGGAACTTATTAGTGGACAGTAATCAGCAGAGTAATATGATTGTGTGCACTGAACATTAATGTCCTGTGTGTCTGTACTGTGCGTCAATGTGCTTGTGTGCGTCTTTGAGTGCGTAACCTTCAATCTATTTCACATACTTTTGATAATTTGAGTACCCTTCAGTAATTTTGGAAAAAAATGTAGTTTAGTGTGCAAGGGAAGCAGCACTTCCATGATGCAAGTAGTTTGAACCACCATATGATTCTGTGCTGTTATTGGTCTGGAATAATGTCACCATGCCTCTCTTTAACTGTTTATAATGTTAGCCCTGTATTGCTGTTATCAGTGCTTCCATGTGTTTTGTGCTTTTCAATGCCTTACCCTATCTGCATTTAACTTAGTGTATCTGTCCACTGCCATGGTTGTGTGTGAGGGTAATTAAGCCCCCCATTCAGTTTCAAATTACCTGTGTGTGTTCTGTATCCAATACATGGGCTGGCGCGGTATATGGGAGATGGGATTTATCTTTGACCTGAGATTGTTGTGCCCCACTCCATTCTTCTGGGCTAGCTTGTGTGACATGGCAAAATGGCAAATGACGTGTGTGTGTGTGTGTGTGTGTGTGTGTGTGTGTGTTTGTGTATGTGTGCATGTGTGTGTGCGTGTGCGTCGCGTGTGTTTAGTGCACATGACTGTCTGCATGAATGGGATAATTTAATTGTCCTGAGTCCGAGTTGGTTAAAGCGTTTGAGTCAAAGCAGCTGAGAGTCTCTTGATGTGGTGTGCCGTTTCCTCTGCGCTAGCCAGCTACAGACAGTGGGGGTGTGAGGGATGTGGGAAAAAACAGCAGGCGAGGGACGAGAGGAAGTGAGTATTTATCTCCACTGGTGGGGCTACTATTCCTGCTTTGATCTGCGGCACTCTTAGCTGCCTCCGTGGCCCATGGTGGAACTGGCTCCGGCTCACTTCATTCTCAGCTTCCACAATCAGTTGTCAGTGCGGCGTATGCCACGCCTGCAAGTGCAACATATAGATTTGGTTTGGGTGCTCCCAGGAATATGAAGTGGTCTCTCAAAAATAGGGTGATGTCACTCTTGTCTGTGAACATTTCTGAAAAGGGATTTGCATCCAAGTTGCAAAGCTAATAATACAAAGATGTTAATAAGAGCTTCACTGTTTTCCGCCTCCACATGCTAGACGTTGAAGTTCCTTAGTGAAACAACTCTTTACCATCAGAGGTCATCCCATGTATGTTTTGCAGGGTATTGCCTGTAAGTTGACATGTAGGTTGGGCTGCCAAAGGTTTAGGATACCATCATCACTTTTGCTCTTTGAATAAGGGACAAATAGGCCATCTCCATTCACTGAGGATGGGCGCCTTATCAGGGAAGTAGGTGACACTTAATAACTTGAAGCATCAGGGAAGTGTAATAACCATGCCATCACCTGTGTTTACATTTTCAGGGTTTTGTCACCAAATATGCACCAGAGATACCGTGAAAAATCAGGATGTACCGTAATTTACCAACTATTAGCTGAGGTTTACATTGATTATGCAAAAAAAAAATTTCAGCAGCTAATACACGGGGGAATTAATATGCTATTAATATGGTTTTGTTTTTTTTAACTTGCATAAAACACTGTCCTGTGGTTTATACACAATGCGGCTAATATACAGGAAATTACTGTACATAATAACTTACAATGGCAGTGACCCCGAGACTGACTGTACTCAGGGATCGTGTTTTTGGTATATTGCACAACTTCCACTCGAACCGAAGAGTGCAATCTGGTCGTGTGCATGTGGTTGTGGGTTTGAGCCCAAGGAAGGAGACTCTCATGTCAGCAGTGTCATTAGTACACATTATTTACAGTTTTGTGCTTCCCATGTCACAGCTGAAAATGATTTGCAGACAAAACTTTTAAAACAATTATTAATGGAGGCCTGTCCCTTTATCAAATCAACCTGGTGCAATATTTCTAACTTTGTGAAATATGTGATGCATTTGTTATCGATTTACTGCTTGATTGCATCAACTATAAAAGTGTTTGGCTTTTAGAGCACTGGCTAAGTCTAAAGACTAAGGATTTCAACCTATTACTATTAAACTAAAGCACATGCGGGACACCTAAAGCATATGTGTGACACAATCAAGGCAGCCATCATGATGTATTTATGCCTTTCCCATCTGATTCACCTTTATTTGTGTTCATGCATGAGGTCAGATCTTTAGCCCTATCTCTAACATCTTTCTCCACTATAGCAATATCAGCAGGATACTGCTGTCTCAAAGCAACTGTTGTCTTGTGAAATCTATTATCATAAATAACCACAAGAATATCACTTGGCTTAAGAAATACTATCAGCAGAAAACATGTTTAACAGTTCCAAGAGAAAACTTGTCTAAAAATTTCAAAACCCCGGACACTATCGGAAGATGAAGTGCCTGTTTTTCACAGCCAGTTGCTGTTACATTTGCACAGATTTTGGAGAGAGACCAATAGCCTTTGGAAAAATAAACGCAGTGAAGATTTTCTTGAAACCACTATTCATCACCATAATGAAGTACTGCTTTAGTCCAGGAGAGCAAAAGTCCTTCATTATAGGTTCAATGCTAATCCCTCTCATCCTCTGGCCTGCTCGTTCACCTTTAAATTCACTGAGACAGAAGTTAGAATATAGGTCGCAAAAAAAACATTAAAAAAAAAAAAAGATTTGTGTGTTCATGCTATGAAATTACCATCGAACAAAGAAATTATTTCCAATAATTTTAAAATAGTTGAGGTCATATGTTGATTAGTTCCATACATTATTTGACGCGACAAGTAAATTTCATGTGTTAAAGTCTAATAACTCTCAGAAGAGCCTTCTGGAAGGGCTTGCAAAGCTATGAAATCATGGGGTTTGGTCTCCCTCTTAACCATGTTTATTGAGATGTTTCCATCCATCCCACATCTTACTCATTGTGCAAACAATACTGTATTCCTTCTGCTCATTTATAAGGGGGGAGAGGTTGATTAAATGATTACTTTCCATTGTCTGAACACTGGAATATTCAATTACGAGGCCTATGTCAACACCTCCAGAGCATGCGACATGACATAAGCAGCTCTGTCTCGCCGCAGGTCCCGGTGTCTTTGGATGGACTCTCTCACTACATGTGTTTGTGGTGATGCACCGACATCGTCTCTCCTGCAGGAAACAGGGGGTCTCCCTGTATCCAGTCTGATCGCATGTCAGAGGCCTCCCTCTTGCCCATGACCTGGTCCTGCCTGGCTCAGGATTTCCAGCTGTGGGCACCCCTGGCCCCCGCCCTACCCTTGTAATGTGTCCAGAGGAAGTCGGTCAATGAAAGTGCAAGTGGCACAGTGGCCGGGGGGGCAGATTAGCTGCTCCTGTGGCTATCTGGTGCTGACAGTTCACACAGGCAGTTTTTCCACTGCCCTTGGGCGTATCAACACACAGCATTTCCCTTCACAGACAGCCTCAGTCTCCAGGCGATGGCTCTGTTGTCCAGGGGCGATGACCCCTGTGCACTGTCAAGGTGTAGTTCACATGAAAACCCAAATCTGGGCTTTCTTTTAGCTTTGGTTCCCTTTTTTAGTGTGTGTGTGTGTGTGTGTGTGTGTGTGTTCCCAAAAGAAACGTCAGTTGGTAGAGCATATGCTTGGGCTGATATTCACTCTGCACTCAAAGCTATTGCATGCGAAGACTTTGAAGCAAATCTGTCTCTGACATCATTAGGTGGGCTCGCCCTCCGTCTACATCAAAGCCTCGTGAGCCAGCGTCTGAGGCAGGGAAACTCCACCAGGCCCTGGCACCAGCCCTGCGCTCATGATGCTATTGTCTCCAAGTCCACAGACGAGCCGGCTCGCCCATGAGTTAGACAAATAGTAACTCCACCTTCTCCTCTGCCTACGACCCTCTCTGGGCCAGCTGCTATTGGCGTTAGAAACACCACCACGGCCACAAAAAGAAGCAATTTAGACCAACACACAAATAAATATCAATACGCATATGGCTGCCAAAGCATCTGGATGTTATTGGAAAGTCTTGTATTTTCTAGAGAGTCAAGGAGAGATATTTTGGCATGTCCAGATAATTTGGGATGTTTCATAGTATCTGAACTAACCAGAGTCTATTCATTTGGCTGAATTTATCTCTGTGTATATGTGTGTATGTGTATATGTGTAATGCCGTTGACCTCTGCTTAAACTACAGCTGTTTTTTCATGAGAATTTAAGGAACAGAGGATGCAGTGACCAATACAGTCAAGGCAATTACTGGGATAACTTGCTCCAAACAGAACTCTAGGAACTCTCGGATTTAGTCTTTATCATATATTAACGAGTATAATCATTACATCATGCAGATGGTTCTGTTAATAAGTTAGGCTTCACACAGACACAGAACATGCTGGATGACATGTTGTCCTCACTGGTGAAAAATGGTCAAACCATGAAAAGGCCAAACTAGTAATCATGGCAATTTATTCAACTCATTCAATAACATCAACGACCAGAAGACTGTTCTGCATTAGGCCTATACATTACTGCTTAAATCAAGCAGGTAACATACTGTACTATATACCGGTACATGTATTTATCAAAGACATATAAAGGTCATTACTTTGTTACTTTTACAAGAACTCAAGTGCAGCAAATGTGCCTTCATAAGATCATTGCTTCATGAGTTGCACTGCGCATCTCCACCCTCTGGCACAAGTTCCACTACCAAACGACTTAAGCAGCACACCTTCCTCACTGCATAGATCCTCTTTCCCACCAAGGCCACCCAACTTTCTGCGAAACCCACCCCCACTGATTTCTCGACGAACGTGTTCCAAAAGACAGATGAGGGGAGCCATCTGTTTCATTATCTTTATTAATGATGGTCGTTTTGCCGGGTCACATCAGCAGTTTTGTTTTTGCTCTCTACCACCGCTGGCCTAACCAGGCCCGATCGGCCGCCCAGCCGTCCGGCGGCGTTGTTTATGACAGTTTAAAGTGTGCCGCTGTGTCTGGGGAGCCTCACGCGAGACACGCTGACAGGCCACAGAGGTCGCTCCCGCTCCAGTGAGCTCTCAGCGCCGGCCGGAGCTCAGCGCTTGGGCTCCATGGCACTGGAAAGTAAATGGATCTCCCCCGGGCGGACGGCAGTGTTTACGAGGGTGGGATTATGAATGACTAAATAGCCCTATCTCAACGCGCATACCCGAGATAACAGCAGAGGAACACTGAGGGACGTTGCACTGCCTGTCACATTAATGAATAAAACACACACAAAATGGAGAAGAGACCGCTCTCAGACCCAAATCGTTGCAATCAGTCAGAGTGAAGTGATGAGTGAGAGAGGAAGGGTTCTGTCTTGATTTGTCATGTCAAAGATTGGCTTGAGTTGCATGGCTTTGAACAAACACAAAACCAAACACACTGAAATGTGTGCACTAAACTGGAATATGGTGGAGAGAAGAACAGAAAGGTAGGTCTACCACATGAACTGCTGTTTTGGTTCTGTGCAGTATTGACTGCACAAAGCCAATAAAAGTAAACTTTACAAAGAAAATCAATTTATTCAGTATTGATATGTTGAAAACCAATGTATTCATAAGCATAGCATATACCATTGAAAATAAGTTTGAAAAAATGGGAAATGGAATGGGAAAATGAAGTAATGAGTCCATATTTCATTATGTACAATAGTCATTCATCTCTGGAAACTAGTCCTACATGTATGACTGTATGACTTTTGGAAGAGTGTTATATTAACAAAACCAAGTTTTAAAGCAGTGATTTGTGCACAACAGATTTTAAGCCTGGGAGGCTGACCAATGCTGTTTTTTCTCACTATGAATGATTTGTGTAATGGAAAACTTATCAGTCCATTTTTTTTTTGAATGATGGCACCCTTATTAGACCATGGTCCTACTCCTCCATGGAACGCAATATGTTTCCATGTTTAAGCTCATCTGCTCATTCAACAGTCTTGCGGAGTGGCACACACACACACTGATTAGCATAAACAAATGAGAGATGAATGGTAGCACTGGGAGCCGTGGCAGAGGCCGAGAGCAGCGCGAGATCCCTGTGCAGTCACGCACACTAATGTCATCCCCACCCCTCCCGTCCCCGTCCCGTAAATTAACTGGCCAAGAACATACTGCTGTTAAGGAGCACCGTATTAGCCACCTGACATCACACACACACACACACACACACACAACTCTCCAAGTCCAAGTCTCTTCAGAGGGAGTGCGTAAATATGCGATGAGGTGTGCATGGTTGAAACAGGGTCCTTCGTACCGGCAGGCAGGGTGTGGTGCTCTGGGCAAGGGGGCCATTAAGCTTTCATCACTCTATTTCTAAAGGTGGGCCTACTTAGCCAGCCAGACCACCCCACCAAACACAGTGTCGGCTCTAATGACTTCTAAGATTCTTTTCACCCCAAACTCCTTTGAGTGTGCAGACCCCTACTGGAGGACCCTAAACAGTGGCATTAGTGAAACATGCACAGGACATAGCGAGAAAATGTAATTGATTCCCAGTACAGGACTGATATAAACAGTAATATGTACCTGTCTTTGAGTTAAATGAAGAACAAATGTAATACAGCATTAATTGTGCTAATTAAGCGGGATAATTAGAAATAATTAAAGAGCTGTGTTGTACTTCCTGACCATTTTCATCTTTATGTACAGATTAGTTACCATGGCAGCAAGCTGTTTATAGTAATGACTGTCGAAAAAGCTTACCCAACCCCAAGGGTTCATTTGAAATAGTATCCCATTCCAATTTCAGCCGAAACTTGGCCCCATTAATAAAAAAAAATATTTCTAACAACATCAATAACTTCAAATGGAGCCTTCAAATGTTATTGGCTGAAAATAAACAGACAAAATATTTTTTGACCCCAAACTCAGAAAACTGTCAGAAAATGTTAGGGTCGGGTAATACACAGTGTATTTCAGTAAAGGAAAATGCCATTTCTCTAAAGATCAGACTTAAAAAAAAACTTGACCCCATGACCTTAACCCATAAACTAAAAAATGCCATGTGTTGCCGTCTCTTAGATACAGTAGTGCCACCTTGTGTCAACATCATAGGTCTCACACAAACCATCTATCATGGCAAATTTTTTCCACAGGTAGGGAAGTAATTCAAACTTATGCAGTGATCAAATGCCTATCATTATGATACATTTACTTAAACCATCAAACACATTATGGCCAAGATATTAATTACACTGTTCATAATCTGTATATAAACTTCTGTATCTGTATCTGTATCTGTATATAAACATAATATAAACTCCTTCCAGAGTGCTCCACCATTGCTGAATCATTACTAATCAGTGTAGACTGGTATCAGTGGGATGGCCTGGGCAAAAGTTTTCTCCCCCTGGCCAGCCTCTCGTCACTGTGTTTATTTGAGCAGAGAGGGCCAGCTTGCCCTGGGTCCTCACTCAGCACGGCGAGGCCATCCACATCCCCATCCACACGCGGCTCTATCGTAAAGCGTCTGGCATAATTAGAACCTGCTGTGCATGGCTGGCCAATGACATCATGCGGGAAAGCACGGCTTCCCCAGCGAAACACACCAGCTGTTTGGACCTCGAGTTGGTCCTGATCAATGGGGAGCTCTTTACCTCACCCCCCCCCCCCCACACACACACACACACTCCTCAACACACACACACACATACGCCCCCATCCCGTCCATAGACTGTATAAGAATGTGCTGTGTTTTCGGCAGAGAGAGGTGTGTGAGTGTGTGTTGGGGGGTTGGTGGGGTAGAGGAGACGCTGCCAGGCCCGAGCAGATGTCATGTTTTTTTCTTGGAGCTGAGAAGCAATCAGGGCCTCTCATCGCACTCAAGGTCAGGCAGGAAATATGGTTTTCTCGTCGCAGACAAAATCACTGGGGTTTCGAAATCCCTTCGTTATCGTTACTAGATGTATCTCATTTCATTTACTTGTCTCCTCCTATCTATCCATCAACACATCTACCTATCTGTCTGTCTGTCTATCTATCTATCTATCTATCTATCTATCTCACTGACTGACGATCGGTCTGTGGTTTTATTTATCAATCTATCTATGCATTCATTACTAAAGACATGTTTCCTTAAAAGTCTGCAGTTACCCAAATGCTTACCAAATCTAAGGCATATTTAATGACCAGTTTTCGTTACCTGCTGTGCTGTTTCGTTTATGCACTCTTGTTCAGATGACGCACGCAACCCGATATTAAGCACACTCCCTTCAACACATTGTTTTCCCATCTAAAGTGTTTCTGCCTGCAGCGTACATTGGGTTCGGATGTTTTTGCTGGGAAAAGTCACAAAGAACTCAAGTCGTCTCTCGTTTTATGTGTAAGTGCAGAGGTTATTTCAACACAGTTTCACTTCGGCTATGAGAATTACAAACTTGTGTATCAGTCTCAAGATGAAAGCATGTCTGCAATGGCTTGTGTATTTGCAGGAAAAAAGTATTTTGCACCCAGAGATTGTATTTTATGCTCAATGTAAAGTGGCTGAATTGGCTCAAGTGACTCAATTTTGGTGTTCATTGTAATTATTACCATCAGAACAAGTATCATGGAATGGATATATTTTAAGATGCCCTCTATGACCTTTCATTATGTAACAGCACCATATGTGCATTGTTTTTCTAACATCCATGTCTTTGCAGAGCAGACATCATGTGATATATATGACGGGGTAAAAAAAGCAGTATGAACTTTGCAATAAAGGGCAAGAGAGAACATTCTAGATGCACCAAAGAGAAACTGAGGATTGACCTTAAGGCCTCTCGCCTGCGCTCTAGTCTCTAAACTTGAGGTCACTCTCTTTGCCTGCTGGAGCAGGGACACACAGCCCGTGGGTTGGCTGGCCAGATGCTTTTTGGGTGAATTGTTCCGACACATCCTGTGGGTTTGCATTGGAAATGTGGGCCGCCAGAGCCCTGACATATTTTATTCACCGCTGATACTCGGAAAAGGCACTGAAACAAGGTGGAGTCATTTAGATTGATTTTGCACATGCCAATTTTGTGGCTTTCTGACGTAAACTGGCACTGTGGCAATCGTCCAGGTTTTTTTTTTCTTCTTCAATTTTTATGCTTGAATAATACATGAGGCATGTGCGTAAATGATGCCATGAACGCATGCACAAACAGACAGGACTGTCTGTGATTTTTTTGTATGTGTGTGTGTGGGGGGGGTTGAAGACATTGATGATTGTGGCAAGGCCCTAACTTCATCAGCAGTCGAACAGACCATCACACAGACCATCAACTAAACCTATATAAAGCAACAACAACTGTAAAAACATAGATCAATGCAAAAGGCTTCTTGACACATTTCCAGGTCTAGCCTTGATCCAGGAAAAACATGCCTTTACCCAAATTCCCATGCTTCTAGCGTGACAAACATGAGCTAGTAATATGGGTCCATATATTTTGAAGGGGTGTTAGAGCAGAATTTAGCATCCTTAACTGCACTCTTCTCATTTGTCCTTCACTGAGCTGTTAAAACAGTTGTAATAACTTGAGCTATACGCCATTATAGAATGATAGTATAATTAGTCTATTGATGGTACAAACTATGCCTCGAGGGAAATTTAATGCTGCATTATTATTCAAATGTTATATTTATTTTCACTTTCTGATGTTCTCAATTTTTTAGTCATTTGGATATACGTAGGCATATCATGGCCAGGGAAAGCAATGGAGCAGTTGTGGAGCACACAACCAAATCTCTAATGTACAGATAATTGCTCCCATTGTGAATAAGAGAAGAACTCATGGCAGGTCCAGGTAGTTGAGCTACAGGCCTCAGATCCACTGTGTCTATGCAGGTGTGGTGGTGTTTTACGCAAGGCCTTGTCTCTGGGGAGACCTGTTTTACTTCACCCACTGGAGGAGAACTCTGTGAACTCCACTCGCTCAAATTTATATGTGAAATAAACCTGCCCAGTTAGAGAGAAAGCACTGTGATATCCCCAAACATTCTGCTTCCTTGTTCAACTGTGCAGGGGTAGAACAACGCTAGAGAGTTAGGGGTGTGTAAGGTTTTATAATTTCATCAAGTACCTCTCACAGTATATGAAGATTAAAACTGTCAACTGAGGGTTCCATATCACAATTCCATTTGGTCTGCATGTCAAATACACACACTGTAAGATGCTCAGTTAGCAAAAACACTATAGCTGACCTTCCACTGCCTCAACTTTTGACTGAAAATGGACGCATTTGACAATCTGCTCCTTTACGTTATGCTCAACTGGAATCGCAAAAGGTGATGGCAAACAGCTTTCGTAATAGTCTCAGGTCGGATCTGGAGAAAGCCTGAACCTGAGCGTCTATGCACTGGCTGCAGATGTCGTGTGTCCGGCGTGATTCATGGGGAGGAAATGCTTAGTTTTTCCTGAAGGATGGGCCAGTTGTATGCTCTTCCCCTCCTCCCTGGCCCTTAGCTGCCTGTGTGAGCTACGGTGTGGTCCAGTCCAGTGAGACCACTGCCTCCTCCAAAAGTCAGTCGCAAGTCATAAATTATCGACACCATTCGCTACACAGACAGATTCCCAGATGTGTGTTCAGAAAAAAAGAAGAAGAGGGAAAAAAAACATACTGAGTCAACCTCTAGGAGGTTCTCTCTAGAAATCGCCAATACTCCCCCTGGAAGCTTTTTTGTGCTTTTATTTCATTTATGAGTTTGAATGAACTCCCAAAGCAATTGTAGCAGTGCTGGGAGATTAGTCATGGGGGGGGGGGGGTTGGGGGGGTGCTCTCCCTCGATGGATACTTACAGCAGGCATTGCGGCAAGCACCAATGCTGCAGAAGCGTGATGCTTCGGGCAAATGCCCTGTCTGAGGAGTGGGGGATGTTTAGTCAGAGTACCTTTGCGGAGAGCTCGGGGACTTGTGCAACAGCTGGACATTTTTATCATGGCCTCAACCTGCCTGCATTTTGTTTCTTTCCTGTCTGAACGTAAGTGGGAACACATAATAAATCATTAACAATGAGATATTTTGACAATTCTGCAAATGTAGTGGACCTTTGCTGACCTTAGGTCTGCTTTGGGACTGCAACCTGCGTAAGCCCATTCAAAGTCATGTTGCAAACTTGAAATGGAAAGCATTTCATGGTTAACCATTGCAAAATGATTTCAATAGTTATTTTAGTATCTTTGTAAAGATAAATCTGTTGCACATTTAAAATTACATTAAATGTTACATTATGCCTTTACAGTCATATCCAAACCAGGTGGTATTGCGTATGCCATCTGCCTGGGCATGTATAACAGAAAGAAATTATGAAGTGCAAGGTAGGATTCAATGAACTCCTAAAGCCCAGTATAACCACTGATCGTTCTGATAATCCTGCTTAAAATGTATGGAGCAATCAGTAGAATTAACAACAGAAAGACCATTTGAGAGGCATTATACTGTTTTCCTGTTTTCAGTAATGAACTAAGTGATGTATTAGGCAATATGGTGGAGGCTAATAGATTATTGCCTTTTTCTTTCTCTCTATGACTTTTGAGTCATGCCACATTAATTCCCAGGCAGCTGATGAATCATGCTATGGTTGTTTGGGGAAGCTTAATTAGGGTTCAAAGAAGACCTATCTATTACAACACTGGTTACATAGTGGAACCACTAATAGATGTTGATTTTATATCTCACATAACATTGTCTACGTATTCAGTCTCGATGCTCTGAGGACAAAGATCACTGTATGACATGAGGAAATAATAAACCTCCATTCACAAGCAGCAGTGGCTGGGATCTGGCCCTGGGCTAGTCACCAGATATTTTGCAAAAAGGAATTACACTGCAGTTACCAAGCCATGAACTCATCTGAAATTACATGGGCACATGCAAGGGGGGAGGGGGTCACCCGGGCCCATTGTTTGTTCCCCTTTCCCATGGGAGAGGCTCATGAGACATGTACTCCCTCACACTGTTTTTCCCACTAAACAAGACCGCGATGTTACACCTGCAACCTGCTGGAACTGATTGGTTCCGGTTGATTTCAAAAGTTTCAGCTCTTTCATCCCATAATGCATTGCATGTCATGCTGCTGAGTGCAAGAGTAGGGTGAGTGTGAATGTATGTGTTATATGTGTTTTATAGGTTCTACCCTCACCATTTAGGCTATTTCTTATTTCCTAATTGGCTATGTACTACAGTTGATGCTATTATACTGTTTCTTGTTCTTATTTGGTTGTTTTAGCCTACTATAATTAAAGGAGTGATAGAATGCAAAACCGAGTTTACCTTGGCATAGCTGAATAACAGCAGTTCGGTATGTAAAATAAACATACAGGAAATCTTGAAACTGCTGCTGTAAAACGGTTGAATCGCAACAAAGCTAATAGATGGCGACAACTAATTGGCTCAGGTCTGTACCTTTGTAACGGCACTGACATTTTTAGATACACACCAGCCCACTTCCAGCTTCATGCAGCAGGTTCTTCACCCGAAGTTCGATGACACTGGACTTTATTTGCAGGTAAACATCATTTGTTTGGCTTCTTAAAAGGTGCTCTAAGCGATGTCACGTGGTTTCTAAGCTAAAACATTTTTTGTCACATACAGCAAACATCAACTCACCATCCGCTAGCTGCCTCTGCCCTGAATACACTGTCAAAAAAAGCCACGGCCTCTGTGGACAGCCCAGGCATCAATAACAACTTGGTTCAATCTAAACCATAAAAACATAATAAACTGTTCCAGCCAATCACCGACGAGATGCGCATTTAGGTTTCAATTGCAGGGAGGGAGGCTCTCTGTTTTGTTTGAACGTCAACAGAAGTCACATTATCCAACATTGCTTAGAGTATCTTTAATGTTTGGATTTTGTTTGTGAGAAATATACACTGTACATTCTAAAAAAGCCTTTATTGTAAAACATTTATGAAATGTTGTGTAAGCTATTTGACATTGGCAAGTTAGCAAGCTGGCAAGCTAGCAAGTTAACTACACTCCACTGTTTTAAACGGACAAGCCTTGTGAATCCAAACATCTTTATGATAACTAAAGAGTAGCAGTGCATTCCAAATAAAACTGTTTTAGCAATCGAGTTCCCTGTGAATTTTACACCCTGTGCAGTGGGTAGGGAGTAGGCTAGGGAATACACAGCATAAGGACCCTTGTGATCGAAATGCAACCTTAGCTAACATGCCCATTGATACTGCCTGGGGTTAAAGGAACATGCCAACATTTTGGGAAATTAGCTTATTCACCATCTCTCTTGTGTAGGTGTAGGGTAAGATGATACATACCCTTCTCGTTTCTGTGTGTGCAGTAACTTAGTCTGAAGCCACCATTAGCATAGCTTAGCATAGCTCCCAAAAGTGACAAAATAACTCAAACACTGTTCTATTTACTCTGTTGTGACTGGTATAATTTTAATTGTAATTTTACAATGTGTACAAATTTCAATGTCAAATGCAACACAGCGATTTCTAAGCACGTACATGCTTGGAACTACATTCTCATTCAGGAAAAGCACAACTACTGCAGTTTTTTACGTGCTGCATGCAAATCACTCCGCCCAAGTAGCAGTGCTTTTCCTGAATGAGAACATAGTTTCAAGTTTGTGTAGAAAATCACCTATTTGATTAGCCTAGAAATCTAGACACACCCTAGTGGCAGTAAATGTAATTTGCAGCCAGGATAGTCTAGCAACTCTCCGTTGGCTTGCGAGCTGGAAAAAACAAACTCTAGCCAGGCCAATCACATCATGTACAGAGTCGGTGGACGGGCTTATGACGACAGAGTTGTGACAGTTCCGCATGAATTCCCTGCTACTTGAAAACAAAGAAGATGGATGCTGCTGGCGAACAGCTGTCTTTGAATTGGCTTTGCCGCGACTCGAGTAAAGCTTTTTTTAAGTTGCCAAAACTAGCTCCACTGGCGGGAAAATGCATGTGACTCATGGGTTGTAGCGCTATCCTATTGCGTGCAGAGGGAATTTGAAAGACAACACACCTGGCTCCACCGGAAACAAGCGAGGCGTACGTGCAAAGAGCCCATTATGACCGCCACGCAGAGCTCAACAGTCCTGCCCCTCCTCCGAGAGCACTTAGTTTCCCGAAGTAAGTTTCCCTTTAATTTCTCCAATCGATGTCTGGGAAATTCTGTATATAAAGAGTTTTAGACCATGTTTTAGGCTGACCAGCTATGCGTGACTCACGTAATCATACAACATCTCATCGGATGACTACATATCGCTTCTGACTGTCTGGCATCCATCTTCAGCAAGAAGCCATGTTAGTAAAGGCGGGAGTTAAGGCATAAACATTTCCATGGCCACGATGATCTCTACCAATCAAATCGTGTGTCCATGCTGATGGCTTGTGACAACCTGTAACTTGTGAAATAATGTCACTTCCTCGTAAGACCGAGCTATATGCGTTCTGGCATTTACGCTCATCACAACACTATGGGCCCTATCATCGTGGTCTAAAGCGCATGGTCACTAATCAAAAGCTTATTTAAATTTAGTAGGATGTCCAGTCCATATTGGGAGTGTTTTCGTTATCAAACGTCGGGCGGATGGCAACAAGGCGTTCCTAGATTTCTTAATCAGTCATGGGTGTGTTTTTGGCGTAACATCATTTAAACCAATGAGAATAACATCTGTCTTTCCCTTTAACAGCAGTGCAACTTTAAACCGCGCATCAGTATTTTCATAGTCAGGCGGTGCATTTGAAGGTATCTGCTTGCATGCGAGACCGTATGGAACAGTTATTCCACACCATGCTTTACTAGGAGAGTAAAGCCTACATGCATTTGCACTCGTCTATTATTTGAACTCATTGGCAAAGTGAAACTAACTTCACCGTAGTGTCAATCACTTTCACTATTGCTACGACCCCATGTGCCCCCTTCAGGTCCTGGCCTGTCAGTGCACAGGCAGGGCTGGGCCTGGTTAGGCTAATAACATTATTAGGTGCACCTGTATTGGGTGGGGCTATAAAAGGGGTTCTCTCTCTCTATATAGGCACTTTTTCCTCCTTTCTTGCAGGCACTTTGATAGTCCTCTACACTGGCACGTTAGTCTTTCTCTCCTCTTTCTTTCTATTTTCCCCCTTTGCCTTTCACTTATTCATACATAGACTTGGGTATCGAATATCGAGTATTGGTTGGAACCGGGACTATCTTTGCGATTTTCCTGGAATCGTTCAAAAGTTTAAATTTCAATTCCTAGTTTCGATTCCCAGTCCGCCGACCAAACGGCTGAACACCAACGAAGAAGCGCATAGTTCATAGAATTAAAATTCATAGAGAAGGTCAGACTATTTCATTCAGAAAGCAGGGTTCCCGCGGATCCTTAAAGTCTTAAATACAACAGAATTTTCGAAAGAGAGGTATTAAATGTGCGTATCAAAGTCAAAGTCAAAGTCAGCTTTATTGTCAATTTCTTCACATGTTCCAGACATACAAAGAGATCGAAATTACGTTTCTCACTATCCCACGGTGAAGACAAGACATATTTTACCAATTTAAGTCCACAGACAAACATAACATTCAAGTAAACAAAAAAGTAAGTAAATAAGTAAATAAGAGGGCACATATAATAATGAAAAAATAAGAGCAGCAAAATTTGGTTGAAATTGTGCATAGACAGTCAATAAAATACTAGTGCAAAGTCAGGCCAATAAAAGGCTTGGGTAGTTCTGTTTGACCTAAGTAAGAAAGAAAGTGGCATAGTGGTGCAAGTTATGTAAGAGCAGCAGAAGTGTTGTGTTTTCAGGACAACAACACCAAGTTGTAAAGTGTACAAGTGTGCAAGTGTGCAAGTGGAGTAGTGCGGGATGGGACCACTCCACCGTATGGGACCGCCAGCGAGTGCAAGAGAGCGAGTGATGTCTCCATCCAGTTTCGTGTATTTAAAACGCAATTGTATAAGTGACTAGGCTATTAGGCTACGGGAGGAAGTGTAGTGGTTGCAGAGTGAAGATGTTTTTCACGGGTGTGGTTAAAGGTGTGAAAACGGTAATAATACAGTAGGCCTATGTACAAAATAATATGCCGTTTTCGTGGTGTAGCTGAGGCCTGAGAGATAGACAGGTAGCCTACGGTAGAATGAGCGGGAGAAAGAGTTGGTAAGCCAGTTAGCGATAGGTTGGGCATACGTTCGAATTTAGGCCAGACATATGGATTTTAAAAGCCCTGTCCGGCGCAACCTCAAGCCGGACGCTAATTTTTTCTCCTTTTTGGAGTTGCGCTGGGCATCTAAAATCTTTGCTCGGACGCAGCATCGTTTCACAAACTATGGACGCGAAGACTGCTGGTCAAATTATGTGCAGTGATTCGTAATCAGTAGAAAATACTGTATATGTTAAGTTGATCTGTTTGCATCTTTCCAGCATGTGTTGCTGGCCTAGCCTAGGGAAGAAAATATCTCTAAGTTATAATAGCCTACCTGTAATATCTGCCAGCAGCTTGCTTGCCAGCGTTTCCTAGTAGGCTAGGCCTACTTCGCAAAAGTTGTGAAATATAACCGCATATTTTTTTGAATGTCGGTGACTGGCTACATAAAAAAAAAAAAATGTGCGTTCATAATACGTGCGTGCTTGAGATGAAACCAGCAGTTTTCAGCAGGATCATGCGAGGAGGACCTGTTTCTTAATTAATTTAAAACAAGTCAATGGTTTTACAGTGTTTCAGTCAAGCTTTGGTTGGTTTAGATACAACTGGTATGCAACATGTAAAGTAGTGGATTAACTTTAATTTGCTGTGCTGCATATTGGACAACAGATGCACATAGTAAATTATATAAAGTAGGCTTATTAAAATATGTAAATAGCTTAGTCTAACTTTGAAAAAAATATTGAAGGGAATCCAGTCCAGTGCACATGTCTCTGGCAAGTAGCCTAGACACAGGTGAAGAACAGTGAGCAAAACCAAATATGTACAGCCAGCTTCAAAAGCAAGCAGCCCAGACCCTAAAATTGGGCATTTATAGCTTTGAAGGTAATTCACACACAATTATTTTTCTTTCGCCAAAATATATTTGGTAACTTCTGTAGACATTCAAAATGGGGTGGGGGTTAAAATTAGTAGGAAAAAACTATTGAATAAACAGTCGTGTATATCTTTTTGCCGTGGTAAAGTCTTAAGTTTCATTTAGATGTCTTGAAAAGGTCTTAAAAGTCTTTAAATTTGCACTTGGAAAATGTGCAGATACCCTGAGAAAGACCATTGGTTAGCTAGCTCATTTAAAATATCCTAAACTGTTTTTGATCTTGCCTCTTAAAAAAAGGGTAAGGCTATTTGCACCCCTGGTACAATTAGCAGTGTATGCTATTCGTACCCTGGTGCAATAAGAAGTGAATTCTATTCTTACCCCGGTGCACACAGCAATGTGTCCTATTAGTACCCCGTCTGGTACAAATATCAATGTATGCTATTCGTACCCCGGTGCACACAGCAATGTGTTCTATTAGTACCTCGTCTGGTACAAATATCAATGCATGCTATTCGTACCCCGGTGCACATAGCAATGTGTCCTATTAGTACCCCGTCTGGTACAAATATCAGTGTATGCTACTTGCACCCCTGTGCATTTAATCTGGCATATTAATCACACAATGTAATATTTTTTTCTAAAAAAAAAACAAGCAACATGTTTTTTTTTTGTTGTTACATAACAGAGTGTGAATAGCTCAGCTGTGTAGACACTCTGAATAAGGTATGCTGTTTGCATCAATGTACAGTTAGAAGTGGATGCTATTCGTAGCCTGGTGTTTATAGTACTGCATGCTATTTACACCCTGGTGCAAGAACTAGCTAATTGTTGCAATCAAAACTTCCGTTTGAGAACAGATTTCTTGTTCAAATTGCGCGCCTTTTCTCTAGAGACGTTGGTACACATGCACACTCACTCTGCCAAAACGCATCACATGGTATTCAAACCCGGGTCTCCCTCATGCCAGCCCTTACCTATGACCACTGCACTATCTGCTTCCACAAAGAGGTGTAGTTTGCAGGTAAACTTATAGTTCATAGGCCTGAACGTCATATTCACGAAATTTCTGTTAGCTAACAAACTGACGGTTGTATGTGTTCACTGAACAAAGATTATGAAAATAAAACACAACTTTTCCATCTCATATTTAATTTGAACAGATATTAGTGCTGAAACCGTTCAGAATTCTTCACTTTCTAATGACGAAAAAACGAATGTCGGCCATGTTTTTTGGGCACGCGAGCAACATGTTTTTGTTGTTATGTAACAGGGTGTGAATAGCCCAGGGCCCAGTTCCCCGAAAGCATCTTAAGCCTAAGAGCGTCGTAAAGTCAAATGTATGAATGACTAATGTTTAAATGTTTGAATGACTAAATCATTTTTTTTATCCTGCAGAGGAGTTGCTTACTGTTGTGTATAAAAAGGACACTGGACGAGAGGTTTATGCACGCAAGTCACTTTACTTTCAACAAACCGAAACTGACAATTTCAGACAAAAACAGCTGCATACTCCAAGCGTTACCAAGCAAACACAGATACATGTAAGTGCATCCTGAACGGACATAACACTTACATCTAGTGACAGTGCATCTTCAGCTGTGCTTCATAGTTGCCTCTCTTTTCATTACCAATTTGCTGATGATGATGGTGAATTACTACTCATTGCGAGATGTATTTCGTAATATCTTTATTCTAATTATGTTTCCCATTGTTATCGTGCAATTTGTAATGTTTAGCATGTGCGCTGATGCGCATTCATGGATGAGAGAAGCATGGTGCATTTTGCACCTGCCCATATCACTGTTGATAATGCGCTCTTAAAATAACATATTAACAACTCGCCATGGACTTCTGACCAGGTTTGTCTTGGTCAGTGGCATAATGCGTTTTAGGTAGTGTACAATAGCGATTTTTAGACAACGTGCCAGACTCCTCCTTAGGTCATTAATTGCCACACCCCTTGGCGCGTTACTAAAAAAAAAGAGAAGACGTGCAAGATAAGAATAAACGTTGCGCTGGGATAATCCGCTTTCCACCAGGCGTCCGGTCGGAAAATAGGGCCCAATGAGTAAGAGAGCATGGTATTTACATCAAGTAACATAGCGTGGTCTAGCGTTTGTTTTTAGCATCACAGCAACATTGCTAGCCACTTTTACCAACACCAACAGATAAACAACACATTCCACAACATTTCATGAACAAGACAACATAACACATACGCCTACCATTGAGGCATTGGAATTCACATTTGCTAAGCAGTAAAAAGAAGAGTAAAATAACCTATTAACACAAACACAGGGCACAACCATCTTTGTTTTCAAGTTCTAAGAACTCTCTGCCAAACTTGGGGATCCTCTGGTTTGAACAAGATCGCTGTCACGGTTGCTGGGGAGAGCTGGACCGAAGTGCAAGGCAAGTTGAAGAGAGGCACGTTTGGAGAAATACAGGCATCTGTAATATGAACTTTATCAAACCACATGCACGACTAATAACCGACAAAGACTGAGGGGAGACAGAGGGTTTGGGGGCACAGGTGGACAAGGAACAAGACACAGGTGAAAACCATAATTAAACTAACAGACTAATAAGGATCAGGTGAGAGGGGCGGAGACAAGGAAAATCAGGAACAAGAAGCACATGACAGACCAAGGAAGTAAACACAGGAGCACATGGCACAGGAGGTAAACAACGGAGACACAATGGAATACAAAAACACTAGACAGGGAAACCAAACAAGAACAGATCCTTACAATTGCTTCTCGATAGACAACATGAAATGGCCGTTTCGTTGTGTGATTTTGCATAACTTCCATTTTTTCGAACAACTTACTACTTGTATGAGTAAGATGGACAATGGGATCACACGAAAAGGCTCTGCTTTTATCGGCTTTTGCACGTTAGGATTTTGGGTAGTGTAGTACTTTTGTGTGGAACCACGAATAAAACACATTTTCTCAAAACAAAGTTGATGCCCCATTAACTTTTGATGTCTATATGAGCATATACAACCGCTTAATCATGCCATAGCTGGTTTTGAGTATACCGTGCATGGTTATGATTTTATGGGTATAATCTAGTTCTCAATGGAGAAAATTAATGGGATTCTTAGTTCCGGAATCGGAGGTGGGTGGGACTGTTGAGCTCCCGGGACATTGAGACCGGACTGCACGAAATTTGGTGGGTTTGGTATCCCCACAAGATGACAAGGAATCATTGATTTTCATTTTTAACCCCCCCCCCCTCGTACCAGGCCCTGTTTGGTGAATACTTTGCCTTACCTATTGTAATGGACTCTTGTGGAATAAATGGATCACCTTGATTCAATTTGAAGACCGTTTACAGGCGTTTAAATTTAATTCACAGTAGCACAGCAAGTAACTTCAGGTAACATCTAGCGCGTCAGCCTAGCCATTACCCGCGTCAGTGACACCTCAGTAGTTCCGTATCAGAACAGAACTCCTATAATATTAGTCCTATAATAGAGTCTTCTGCGCTTGTGGATTTAGGAGCATAAAGAGCTTTCGTTGTGGATTATTTGTTTGAATTCGTGGGCAATGACAAGGAGTTTCGTTTGATGGGGAAGCCAATACTTCAGAGCATCCAACAACCAACTGATGACTGCAGGCGCCCGACGAAAGCACGTCGGAGTCTTCTGCGCTTGTGGATTTAGGAGCATGAAGAGCTTTCGTTGTGGATTATTTGTTTGATCGTGGGCAATGACAAGGAGTTTCGTTTGATGGGGAAACGAATACTCCAGAGCATCCAACAACCAGCTGATGACTGCAGGCGCCCGACGAAAGAGGTATTGTAGCGCTACAACTCTTAAAGGGACACCAGGCAACGTTTTCGTGTTAATTAATCATCTTCGTAAGTCGGTATATGGTTAAATGACTCATTACAGGATCAGTTTAAGGAGAAACATGCCATTGAGGAGCAGGAGCAACAGCTGAGGAGGAGAAAGGAGCAGCTTGATCTGGACGCAGAGTTGGCTGCAACAGAAGCTAAATTAGCCGTGCTACAGGCCTCAGACAGAAGGAGTCACTCAGCAGCACACTCAGATGGCATGAACTCGTATCTGCATAAGGAGAAAGTGAAAGTGGTTAACCTTAACCCCAATGCAATGGAGTACAAACCTGGTCTACCACAGCAAACGCAACATGTGTCTACCAAAGGCCCACTACCACCTAACAACATACTGTCAACAGAAGAATGCAGAAAACAAACTGAGCAGTGGTGCAACGATGTTCTGAAACACACTATGCCTCAGCTACAACATGGAACATCACAAGGAGCACATCGACAGCATGCAAGGGCTGTACAACCACCTCCTACCAGTAATGCCTCACACAACACAACACACTCACCTGACCTACTGGAAATAATGAAAAGGCAAAATGACATCACAGCCGCTCTGGTTCAAGAACAGCGCATCTCATCTCTACCATCAAGAGAGATACCAGTGTTTTATGGTGACCCTCTCCAGTTTCAGCCGTTAATGAAGGCTTTCGAACAGGGCGTGGAGAGTAAGGCTGAAAAGGGAGACTGCCTTTACTATCTAGAACAGTTCACTAGAGGTCAACCCCAGGAATTGGTGCGCAGCTGCCAGCATATGGTGCCCGAGAGTGGGCATGTAGTGGCAAAGGGCCTCTTCACTGAACACTTTGGCAACCCATACAAGTTGGCAACAGCCTACATGAAGAAGGCTTTGGCCTGGCAAGCTGTTAAAGCGGAGGATATGAAGGCACTGCAGGCCTACTCTTTGTTTTTACGTGGCTGTTGTAATGTTATGCAGGAATTGAGTTATGTACAGGAACTGGACATGCCTGTAAACATGAGGATCATTCTCTCTAAGCTGCCATTTAAATTGAGAGAACAGTGGCGCACTACAGCACATGACATCATGGGGAAAACTCATGATAGAGCCCACATCTTTGACCTGGTGCGGTTCATTGAACGGCGTGTCAAAATTCTGTCCGACCCCTTGTTCGGCGATATTCAGGATCCACCCTCCGCCTCATCTACTACAAGGCCACCGTCAACGTTCAAGTCACAGCACAGGGGCAATGTAAGGGGAAACATTGTTGCTGCAACGGATGTGGCTGATGATGGCAAGGAACAGACTCAAGATGTGGAGGAAGTGAGGTGCCTGTGCTGTGATCGTCGCCATCTGGTGGAGGAATGCAGGCAGTTCAGAGAAAAGAAACACAAAGACAAAATTCTTCTCTTGAGGCAAAAAGGCGTTTGCTTCTCCTGTTTACGTCCTGGACACATGAGCAAAGACTGTGAGGAGCGCTCGACATGTCAAACCTGTGGAAAGCCTCATCCAACTGTGCTTCATATTAAACAGCAACAGACCCCAGAACAGTCAAAGGATTCTGCTGACACTCAGCAGTCCTCCAGTGAAACATGTGGGCATACAGGGGCCGGTAGAGACCAATGTGTATTGTCCATTCTGCCTGTGAAGCTGAAGTCTGCAAAGGGAAGCCGCATTATAACATATGCCTTTCTAGACCCTGGTAGCTCGGCTACATTTTGCTCTGAACATCTCATGCAAAAACTGAAGATCACAGGCAAGAAAACCAGCTTCCTGTTGAGGACAATGGGACAAGAAAAGGTCATGGTCTGGTCTAGAGGTGTCTGAGGTGGACAGTAACAACTTCTATCCCTTGCCTGAAGTCTTCACACAGAAGGAAATGCGAAGGAACAGAAGGAACTGTGGAGAAGATGATTACATCTAAGGATCTGGCCAGGTGGCCCTACCTGTCGAAAGTGCGCATCTCAAGTGTGAAGGCAAACGTTGACTTGTTGATTGGCACCAATGCACTCAGGGTATTAGAGCCCTGGGAAGTCATCAGTAGCCGTGACCACGGGCCCTATGCCATCAGGACCGTGCTAGGATGGGTAGTCAATGGCCCACTGAGTGGAAGCAGTGGCGCGCCTGCACCCTCCGCCACAGTGAACCGCATCTCGCTTCAAACACTTGAACAAATGCTGGTTAGTCAATACAACCACGACTTCACTGAAAGGGCTTCGGAGGAAAAGGAAATGTCCAGAGATGACATGAGGTTTATGGAAACCATGGATCAATCAGCAAAGCTGCAGGATGGAAAGTACTGCCTGAAGTTGCCCTTCAAGAGAAATGAGGTTTCTCTGCCCAACAATATCGCCGTGGTGAACCAGCGGATGCAGGGCCTGAGGAGAAGGTTCCTCAATAGCCAAGGCTTGCACAAGGAGTATGCTGAGTTTGTGAATGGCCTTATCAGCAACGTCTATGCAGAACCCGTGCTACTGCCAAAGCTTCAAGGCGAACCTGGTAGAGTATGGTACATCCCACATCACTCAGTCCACCACCCAAGGAAAGGTACCCTTCGGGTGGTGTTTGACTGTGGTGTCACCTACCAAGGAGCTTGTTTAAACAAAGAGCTGCTTCAAGGGCCTAACCTCACAAGCTCATTACTGGGAGTCCTGCTGCGCTTCAGAGAGGAACCTGTGGCGTTTATGGGTGATATACAGGCGATGTTCCATCAAGTAAAGGTCGCAGAGGAAGACATCACTCAGGAGCTGAGGCAATATAGGATGACCGTGCACTTGTTCGGTGCAGTATCCTCGCCAAGCTGTGCTAGCTACGCACTGAGAAAAAATGCTGAGGACCACCAGTCGGAGTTCCCTGCTACTGTATGTCAGTCTGTCAAGTAAAACTTTTATGTCGACGACTACTTGAAAAGCTCTGCCACAGAAGCAGATGCCATTCAGACAATCAAGGACCTGACTGCACTGTGCCAGAAGGGAGGCTTCACCCTGGAGAAGTTTGTCAGCAACAGTTGTGGTGTCTTGCAAGCCATTTCATCAGAAAGAAGGGCTAAGGATTTAAAGGAACTGGATCTGGACCGTGACAAGCTGCCAGTAGAAAGAGCTCTAGGTCTACTCTGGTGCGTGGAAACAGACTCATTCCGATTCAAGATCGAATTGAAGCAGCAGACACTTACCAGACGTGGTATGTTGTCCACCATCAGCTCAGTGTACGACCCTCTGGGTTTTCTGGCCCCAGTCACACTGCCTGCAAAGATCATGCTACAGGAGCTATGCAGAAAAGGATGCGGATGGGACGATTCCTTACCACCTGACATCTTATGTCAGTGGAACTCATGGCTGGAGGACTTGGACCTGCTCAACACCTTCAAAATATCCAGGTGTGTCAAACCAGCGACGTATGGCAAGGTTGCTCGAGCCCAACTACATCACTTTGCCGACGCCAGCGAAGATGGTTATGGGACCGTGACATACCTGTTGAATGGGCAAAGTAAAGTACAGGTCTCCTTTCTCCTTGGCAAAGCCAGAGTTACACCACTGAAAGCAGTCACTATTCCCCGGCTTGAACTGACTGCAGCAGTTCTCGCTGTGCGGATGGACTCGATGTTGAAGGAAGAACTGAAGTGGACATTTGAGGATTCTGTCTTCTGGACAGACAGTACTTCGGTCCTCAAATACATCAAGAATGAGGATCGGAGATTTCACACATTCGTGGCCAACAGGATCTCCACTGTCAGGAACCGGATGACTGGACCGGAGTCATGAACCGGACGACGCGTCAAGGGGATTGAAGGTGGCAGGCTTCCTGAAGACCAGTAGGTGGTGGGAAGGGCCTGCATTTCTTTGGAGACATGAGGAGGACTGGCCTAACAATGCCTTTGATGTTTCCCTGAGTGCTGATGACAAGGAGGTGAAGAGAGAGGCAGCCACGAATGCAATCAATGTGTGCAATGCTGTTACATCAACTGACCAGCTCATTAGTTATTTCTCTGACTGGAAGAGGCTCAAGAAAGCAGCGGCTTGGTTTCTCCTTTTGAAGGCCATTCTATTGGAGAAGGCTCGCTGGAGAAAATGGCTGAAGGGGCCTGTGACAATCCAGTCAAGTGCAGCTGATGGCCAAAGTTTCACTGCAACACCCAGGGGTAGCATCCTGACGGTAGACGATCTGCTGGAGGCAGAGAATGCAGTCGTTCGCTATTGCCAGCAGCAGCAGTTCAAGGAGATTGGACATGATAGAGATTGCCAAAGTTCTCTATATAAGCTTGACCCAGTCTTGGTCGATGGCCTAGTAAGAGTTGGAGGAAGGCTGAGTAGAGCAGCAATGCCTGATGAGTCAAAACACCCCGTTATCCTCAGCAAAGAGCAGCACCTCGCAGCACTCATCCTCAAACATGTTCACCAGAGCCTAGGTCATGCTGGTCGCACACACACTTTGTCTTCCGTAAGGAAGAAATTCTGGATTACCAAGGCAAATGCAGCTGTCAGGAAAGTAATTTCAGAATGCAGCTTCTGTCAATGCTACAACGGACGTCTCCTGGAACAAAAGATGGCGGATCGTCCAGAAGTGCGGATTCAGCCAGACTTACCCCCCTTCAGAAACACTGGGGTAGACTACGTCGGTCCTGTGGAAGTAAGGAAAGGAAGAGGAACTTACAAGCGGTATGGAGCCTTATTTACCTGCTTAGCCAGCAGAGCGGTCCATCTGGAGGTGGCAGTTTCCCTGGAGACAGATGCCTGCATCAACGCTCTGAGGCGCTTCATAAGCAGGAGAGGGTAAGTGACTCACCTGATCTCAGATAACGGTACCAACTTCGTTGGAGCAGACAGGGAGCTGAGAGAAGCAATAGCTGCGCTCAACCATCAGCGCATTGCAGTAGTCCTCTCACAAGTTGGAATACGCTGGAGTTTCAACCCACCAGCAGGCTCACATCATGGTGGTGTATGGGAGAGGATGATCCGCATGGTGAGAAGGATCCTAAGTTCAGTGGTATGTCGGCAGACACTGGATGATGACTCTTTGCATAAAGTGTTTTGTGAGGCAGAAGCTATCTTGAATGACAGACCTCTTACCAATCACTCCGATGACCCAACCGATTTGGAACCGCTCACACCCAACCACCACCCGACCAGTATGTCAGACGAAGATGGAGGCAAGTGCAATATATTGCGGATTTGTTCTGGAAGAGATGAATATCTGCCTTTGCTCCAAGAACGACAGAGATGGAATGAGAAGAAGAGGAGTTTGAAAGCTGGAGACATAGTTGTCATCATGGATGCCTCTGCCCCCCGTGGATCTTGGCCACTTGCCAGGGTGCTTGAGGTATTTCCTGATAGGCAGGGCCTGGTACGATCTGTCAGGTTGCTAGGGCTGAAACGATTCATCGAGTTACTCGAATAACTCGATTACAAAAATTACTCGAGGCAAAAACCCTGCCTCGAAGCCTCGTTAAATTCCTGAATTTCTGAAATTCCTAAAATCTGATTGTTCCACACGGACAGTTGTTCAGGAAGCACACCATTAGCGCGTGAATCGTGATACATTCTGAATTGCGGAGTCAAGATGTCCATAAATGGCAGAGAATGTCTATAAAGTTTTCAAGTAAAGTTTTGGGATGATTACTCAAAAAGGAAAAGAACAAGCATCTGAACCGTAAACATCCACTCCATGATGTTTCACTAAACGTCAATAAAGTAGGCTATCTATCAATCTATCTAGCCTATCTATCTATCTACGTAGCCTATAGCCTACATTGATGTTGGCTGATTTTAATCACATACTGTATTTGTAGCGATGTCGTGATATAATGTTTAGCTTTGATGTTTTTAAGTAGTAAACTTATTCACGTTCAATTGCAAGACAGTAGGTTATGCCTAAAAAGAACCCCTTCTTATACATATGCATGCACCCTCATCTTCTCTCACGCACCGCACGCGTGCACACACACACACAGGTTGCTAGGTTACCACAGCAAATAGGCTCACCCCCAAAAATATTTTTTAGTAGCCTAATGGTAAAATTATTTGTTAGTAGCCTAATGGCAAATGCTGCAGGTGTAGAAATCTACATAAAACAGATATTTACTTTGATGTCAGGTCTAGATTACAGCATGAAACTTGTTGTGCATATTAATACATTACATTGCGTTCCCTCTTCTCCCTCCCAGCACTTCACAACATAGTATGGACAGCTTTGTTCGCCCAGCTAAGTCATGCACAAGAGGTTGCAATTTTACAGAGAGAGTATTTTGAACATTATTTAATTGTTGGCACTGGCACTTATAAACACTAAATGGGTAAATTGCAATAAATGGGCTTAGATTTGGAGCCAAATGTTGGAGTTAGAATAAATACCTCTGTGCCAATTGCTTGATCATTTTACAGCAATGTCATTTTCATTATGCATTATTTGTTTTGGTTGTTTAAAAATACAAAAAAAAAAAGTTAATTTTTATATAATAAATATAAAATTGTCGATCGATAAAGTGCTAGATTAATCGATTACAAAAAGAATCAATAGCTGCAGCCCTACAGGTTGCAGACAAAATCTAACATCATTGAAAGACCTGTGACCAAACTCTGCTTAGTATATGGGGTATAATTCTGAATGTGTTATTGCATTGTACTTATCACTTGGTGTTTTGCTACATTTTGGTTCCTTTTTTGTTTTCATTTATTTGAATTGTTGTGTCTGCCTGCCATTAACAATTAGGGGCCGGTGTGTAGGAGCCAAAATGTATGGTGTCTTTTTTGAGTGCAATGTTTTTGTTTTCCACTGGGTGGCGCATATTCCATACCAATTTGTCAGGTATATAGGTAGGAATAACGTGTTTCGGGTTAGGTGTCCGACCCGGAAGAGCAAAGGGTTTTTACCACTAACGCTGCACTAAGGAGTGAAACGCTATGCTTGCTCATTCCGGTTGACTGTTTGGTGAATACTTTGCCTTACCTATTATAATGGACTCTTGTGGAATAAATGGATCACCTTGATTCAATTTGAAGACCGTTTACAGGCGTTTGAATTTAATTCACAGTAAGTCAATAGAGTAGCACAGCAAGTAACTTCAGGTAACATCTAGTGCGTCAGCCTAGCCACTACCTGCGTCAGTGACACCTCAGTAGTTCCGTATCAGAACAGAACTCCTATAATATATACATTAAAACAAACACACACTATGCACACATTCATTTACATACACAAAAGTACAGGATGGAGTAGGAGATGGAGACAAATTGACAAGCGTGATTTATTTTTGTGGCGAGAATGTGCAGGACTGGGCGACGGTCATATTTTGTACCGTTCTGCATCTAGTTATAGGGTTGTAACTGGGCTTGTGAAATAACATCTGAGCATTTTTTTGACTGACCTAAGCTGCAGACCTTCTGTGTTAACATCACAGAACAAGGAAAAATTATCTGCTCATCCATTCTATCACCCCTTTAATGCTCTTAAAAGGTTAAAGGTACTCTAAGTGATGTTGGGTAACGTCACTTCTGTTGACGTTCAAACAAAACAGAGAGCTAGCTCGCTACTCCCTCTCCCTCCCTCCCGTGCAACTGAAACTCTTCTAAACGCGCATCTCGTCTGTGATTGACTGGAACAGTTTGTTATGTTTTTATGGTCCAGGACTGCGTTTTTTACAGTGTATTCCAGCTAGAGGATGGTGACCGCTATTCCACCTGCTAGAGGATGGTGAGGTGATTTTTTGCTGCTTGTGACAAAAAAAATGATTTAGCTTAGAAACCGCGTAACATCGCTTAGAGCACCTTTAATGTATTATTATTGTCTATTAAAATGTAGGATTAAAGCATATTCTAAGAAATGATAAGATGTGATGGAGTAAGCTTTGAAATTAAGAAGTTAAGATATGCAGAACTGGCAGCAGAAGCAGGGGACCAAGGCTGGCAAGTACACAAACTAGTAAAGATACACTGCCACAGAGGCCGATCAAGTCTATGTTGTATCGTGAAGGATCGCGGGTACAACATGCGGCATGTTTGGGACCGCCACAAGTAAATTGTGCATTCTCACGTCATGTTGTGTAATGTGAAATAGGCTTGATTGCTTATTGTGAGAAATCCCCTATACCAGTGTTTCTTAACTGGTGGGTCAGGGCCCAAAAGTGGGTCGCGGAACTATTCTGGGTGGGTCAAGGAGCTTGTGGGTAATTATTATTATTTTTTTTAATCACCCATTTTAACTGTTACTTTGTCAGATTTAATATCCTAATATCTTGAAATGTAATGCCAAACATCAGCATGCTCCAAACAAGTACTGTAGGCCTACAGGCACTTTGTGTGTCTTACCATGTAGCTCACCTTATCTGTTGGCTTGAACACTAAAAACAAATATGGGTCGCGACTAAATGAACATGGTAAATTGTGGGTCCCAAAGTCAGACCAGTTAAGAACCACTGCTCTATACCACAAATAATTGAACACCTTTTCTGTGTATGTCTGAAACAACCATAACCATACCAACATGGAACGCAAGGCTCTATGAAGATGGACTCCCGACTGTGTTGTGCGGTGAAATATAGCAGCAATTATTGACAATATGAGTGATGTTTGAGTGATAGACAGAAATGTGGCCTCATTTTTATTGTGATTATGTCCATAATCTACCTAACTGACTGATATTTAACGGATAAAATAACATCAGAGGTTATCCCAGAGGAAAGGACGTGATGATTTAGGATAAAATGTTTTATTTCTGTTCTCTTAAAACACGTCATGTCATACAGTAAATGTGTCATATATGAGAACATGTTTCCCTTTGGTCGTAAAGAATCCCATACAAACTAGCAAGCGGCTAATCTTTCTTTCCGATTCCCTTTTCCATCCAGAGAGGAATGGCCTCCATTTTCTGCTTACATGTCTGGAATATTTGCCTAATGACTCCACTCTCTAATTTGGAGATTAAAGGCCACCACAAATCCCAGAAAACACAGAAAGCAAACTGCAGGACACAGGATAAACTTGTCAAGGTCAGAAGCCCAGAGGCGGAGGAGGGAGAGTGACGCACAGTGTCACATATAACTCCACTTCTTTAGCTTTGCTTCCACCAAATGAAAGGAATGATTTACGTCATGGGATTCCCTCTTAAATATAAAAATATATTTTTCTGTGGCAGAAATTCCTCTTAAGCTATACTGCAGTAACACAGTGTTGCTGTATGACTATCATAGAGGACAGTCGAATTCAGGTGTTTTAATTTAATGTTCTTCCAGATGCATGGCCTGATTTTTACTCGATTGTAGTACAGTATGTGATGTATTTCAGTGATTTGTGATGGGATCTTTGACATGTTGTACTTGACCATGTCATTGTGATCAACCCAGCACACCCACATTCCATTAACGGGAAACATCCAAGTATCTCTCCATCTTTTCAAACCTATCCAAGAGACCTGCCAGCCTGTTTGAGTTCAATTGAACTCCTCCTTGTTGAACCCATACACAAATATGCAACGTTCCTAACTTTGTCAAAACACTGGTCAACCACAGGTGCAAGTTTTCCATACCAATTAGCAAGAGCCCCACCTACAAATTTTCCGTCCAAATAAACTTGAGTGCACATAAAAATGCACATTAAAAGAGGAGGGGATTGTCTTGGATATTCTACACCCTAATTGAAACCAGCCAGCGGTATTACAGAGCAGTGTTTTGACGGCACCATGGTTTACCTCAGTTGAAGGGGATTCCTGTGTGATATCCTGAGGAACACTCCATTTCCTCAACAGGGAGAGAGTGCCATGGACCACGTCATTGTTTTCCACTCATTATAGGCAATGGTCATGATACAATTGCCTGTTTTTCCTTTTTTCCTCTCAGCCTCACGAGACACATGAGTTTGAGGGTTCATAACCTTTTTTCTTTCTTTCTCTCATTCTCTCTCTCTCTCCTTTGTAGTGACATATGGTAATGAGTCTAATTAGTGGCACTTGAGCTTTTCCCAGCAACAGCTGATTTGAGGGCCCTCGCCACACACAGTGCATCTCAGCCAGCTTCCCTCGCCACCTCTTTCATAAACACATGGGAGTACAGGAGGAGTTTCCACTAAATAGGTGTTGCCTGAAAATTCCAAGCATTTACTGAAATAAAACCATACGGCCTGACTGTGTCAGTATCTCTCTCTCTCTCTCTCTCTCTCTCTCTCTCTCTCTCTCTCTCTCTCAAAGGGTGTGGGTGGGTGTACCACCTATTATGCATTTTGTTCATGGGGTCTAGTTTCATTAGGAATCACAGAGTGTCCTCGGTTCATAATATTTTTATATTGGTGCCTTCAGGGCAGATGGTTCGATATCAACCACAGTCATACTATTTCAGTGTTGAAGGTTGCTGGCAAGCATTCACTTTTTCTGTTGAAAAAGGCCTTTCCAAATAAAAACCCTTACCCATTAATATATATGTTTCAAAGCATACTACAGCAATGGTATACATGAGAATACCTACAACATAACCCTATACATTGAAGTAGAGGGCCAAGCTAACCAACATGATATTTAACTGACAGCACAGTATAAAAACAGGACATTTTATTGAAGACGGATTTCCATTTCAATTAAGAACCTATTTAAGTGAGTCAAAAGTTCATCTGTAAAATATTTTGAGTATAATATTTTAAAAAACACTTTTGGGGAATATTTTTGCATAGATGACCCATGATCTATATCTTCCAAACAGGCCCACTCCATTCCTGGATAGTTTACAGATCTACATTTAGAAAGCCCTCACCAAAACCTCTTTTGTTTTCCCTGGCCAGAGCTGTCCACTCCAACCTTTTAACAGACAGAGTTAGCAACTAATCAGCTAAAGCTAACTCCAAATAGCACTCAGGAACAGGAATGGAACACCAAGACACTGACTAGCTTGTGTGTCATAATACTGATCTCCTCCATCCTGTGGCGTTGTACCTGGTCGCTGTGCTCTGGAATGCTCCCTCCAGGGCTGGGGCTTGGAGAGGTATCTGAGCAGTGACTTCACTCAGGTCACCTGGTGGGAGCTTTGCTTACCCTACTGGCGGTGGGCCGGGGACCTTCCAGGCTTCAAGAATTTTCCCAAGTCTCACCCAAGCGCTGCGTGCACCGTCATCCTGCTGAAATGTAAACTCCGCCGTCAGCTGTGTTTGGAGACGTACGCCCGTACCAGTCTCAACTAATGCACAATGCTAACAAAGCGCAGCTACAATAGCAACACAGGTCTGTATTTCAGAGTCTTTCTCAGTTGACTATTTCGTTTTGGAAGGGTCGACTGCTTTTTGACAGGTCTAATTTAGCCCTTCTATTTCCCATGGGCAGGGAAAGGCTATTCTAGGCCTTCCCCAAAGCTACGGGTGCAAAGACTGCAGTCGAGCTGATAAACAATGCCAATGCCAGATGTGGACCCCCAGCTGTACACATACACACACGCACACATACACATACACTTATGCACATAAAAGATGCACATCAAAGTAATCAATATATCAATAAACATTGTTTATATTGAATATAAATATGATAGTTCATCTTGAATGACAGACATTAGCACGTCAATGTATAAGAAACCTGGAAAGGCTCTTTTAACAGCAATTTTGAAGGTGCATGTCTCACAGCTAAATCAAGCTAGATAGATAGATACAGTAGATATATAGAGGGTCATTCCATGTCAATTCAACCAGGGCCCACGCACTTAGGTCTCAAAAAATTCTGAAAAAATTACCAGGTGTACCTATGTTACCCAGGAGACACAATGTAAAATTACTCTTATGTAAGATCAATACTTTCCAAGATACAGCCAGTTTTACAGGGGGAGGAGGGGTGTCGATTTTGTTCGGCCTCTTTTTTTTGTCAAAGTTCATAAGCCCACAGCGCAAGAACTAAACCATGTAGGAGGCTCAAATTTTGCATGCTGGTACATAAATAGGAATAGTATGTATATTCCCACAAGGTGTTTGGGTGCTCTGAAAATGATAACCAAAATGATGACTTGTGAGGTCTGCTGTTCAGACCCTGAAGGGATTTGTCTTCTGTTCATTGCTTTTTGTGAGAGTGTTTCTACTTATCTCAGTAAGGAAAATAAATCAAGAGCCTATGTTGAGTACAAATATGTCTTCTGAAGGCTTAAACAGAGCCCAGCCAAAAACTCCAATATAATTTGTATCAACTTTGAGGGACAGCTATGACCATGCAGGATTATCCAGATTTTGCTACATACTATTCCTATTTATGTACCAGCATGCAAAATTTGAGCCTCCTACATGATTTAGTTCTTGCGCTTTGGGCTTGTGAACTTTGACAAAAAAAAGAGGCCGAACAAAATCAGCACCCCCCTTCCCCTGTAAAACTGGCTGTATCTTGGAAAGTATTGATCTTACATAAGAGTAATTTTACATTGTGTCTCCTGGGTAACATAGGTACACCTGGTAATTTTTTCAGAATTTTTTGAGACCTAAGTGCGTGGGCCCTGGTTGAACTGACGTGGAATGACCCTAGAGATAGAAGGTCGGACTTGTGGAGCTATAGGCTACATGGTCCTCGCTTTAGATTGGGGGGCTGCAAAATTTACTACAAATAGGTAAGAAAGGTCTTATAAGCGTATTAGTTATCCAACTCTTTGTCTTATACACCATTAACAAGCATTAACAAGCTGCTTGTCAACACTTACAACTGTTAACAAATATGCTTGTAAGTAACTTAAAAGGCTGCTTATTAACACTTACAAGCTGTATGTTAACAGTTAGTTAATGTTATTAAAGGATAACAACAGTTAACTAACTGTTAGTAATGTATTGTTAACTGCTTATTATGCACTGTTAATACCTAATAAGCACATGTTATTCTAAAGCGTTACCCAAACTTCTAATGACATATTTATTTTTATTATCTTAAATGCTATGTCTAGTCCTGTACAAAGCTCTGTAAACCTACTAAGTTGCATTTTTTTCCTATCATAGAGAAATACCTAGTAAAGAAGGTTATCTGGCTATTCTTTAAACAGCTTTGATGATCAAGGGCCCTACAACAAAGCAATAATAAAAGAATGGCATGCATGTTATCATCTGATAACATGACATGGTAATACGCTTGCCACTTGTAGCAATGTACATACTTAGTTTTGACACACCTTTTGACCCAACCAGTCAATGACCACTAGATTGCATCTTGTAAAACTGGCTGAGAACTGATATTTATATATATATATATATATATATATATATATATATACATACACACACCAAAAGACCCATATGGGGAAATACCAAGAGGATCTTTCCAAAGTTGTTTTACTCCAAAGCAGTTACCTTCAAGACACTGGTGCTCAATTGCCGCTAAACACTGTCACTGACATGGTCATTGTTATCCTTGAATGACCCTAAAGTCCAGCCCAAAGGCCACATAACTGATCCTTATGCTGTTCTCCATGAGGTGGACGGCTTGTAGCGTGACACCAACCCTAACAGCATGGTCACAGCATTGCTTCTTTCTCTTGGCAAACACAGTGACTGGGTCACTGTGATGACGTCCACTGTTAACCACTCTGACACAGTTGTGTCCTCCACCCCTTCCACTCAAACAAGACCTTCAGAATCCTGTAATCTTATCTCCATCCTGGCAATGAATACCCCCCCCCCCCACACACACACACACACACACACACACACTCCAGAGTGTCTTTAGGGCTCAGGCAGTGGCAGAACCTGAGGGGCCAGAGGAGTATGGCATCACTCGGTGAGTAATTTATTGTGGGAGCTAAGTGTTTCCATTTGCACGAGGGCCACTAAAAACAGTCTCGCTGAAGGTTTCTGGGGGGCCCACTCGTAAAAATACTGATGCGGTGGGAGCTGGCTCATCGCCTGACAACCTGTTTGGGGAGCTGTATAGATGTGATTTTAATGAATACATAATCCAGTCATCACACAAAGGGGAGAGAGAGAGAGAAGGAGCCCATGCACTTGCCAAAGGTCCACTCCTGACCATTATGTTTTCATTTACAGAGCATGAAGAAGCAGAAGACGTCTCTGAAGAAAAAAAAAATCAATATAGGTCCGACACAAAGAATAGGTTTCCATTACCACGTCTTCCGTGAATTTCCATGTGTAAGAATAGAGAGCAGAAAGGTCCAAAATCAGCCCCTCTTTAAATTTAGATTATAACCCAGACAGAAAAATAAACCCGAGAATGGAATAAAACGGAGGAACAATAGTGATGGCCTAATGGAGTGATGCGAGTCTAATGGCTCTGAGATTTGCCAGATAAATTGCTTCCACCCTTCAACCTGTTCGCCAGAGTGCATGCTTCATACATCTCCACTCTCTTGGGCCAGCTCATCGCCAGAGAGATTGCGCATGGACAGTAGGGTGGGGCAATCAGCATTGATTACCACTACTGTAAAATTTGCACTGTGGATAACAAAGATCTCTGTCTAAATGTTGAGTGACATAGCTTACTATTTCAGGTTGGAAAAGAAAAAAAAAGAGACCCAAATGCACTTGTAACTGAGGTGTGTAGGTATCGATTGCCAGTGTTAGTTTGATGTAGTCACTGAGGTGTGTAGGTATCGATTGCCAGTGTTAGTTTGATGTAGTCACTGCTGCCCCCTACTGTGCCACCGGGGGCCTTGCGTTCACAGCTATGCAGTCAGGGTGAAACCCAGGGAACCTATCTACATTCACTGTGCTGAGAGTTGTTGGCGGCCAGCCACTATTTCATTATATGTCAACAGCTCTATGTTAAGTAATGTCCCGGACCACACAGGGCTAACCCATCGAGGGCGGTCCTAAACGGAGCGCATGCGTTCTTTTCCGTCTGAAAACGCCTGCAGTGTGTTTGCACACGTGGATGAGTGAAACCCGGAGAACTCGGCCCAATCTTTAGTCATGCGTGTCTATACCGCATAATCATTAAAATGCACGAACATAGATACTGTATCTGAGAGCTTGAACTGTGCCCCCTTGTTTTCGGCGAACGTGAGAGGGACAGCTCTTTTGGGGGAGAGTTTGTCTTGGCCGGGGCCGTGTGCAGCGCCGCCTCCCTCAAGCTGAGATGAAAAGAGGGCCTCTCTTGAATAAATTGAAACAAAACAACACAGGCACATTTAGTACTGAAGAAAAGGCAACAATAATATGTGCAGGAGGCTGATGATATCATGTTCATCTCCATTCGGTTTCCCAGCAGCAGGAAAAGCACCGAGAACACTCTCTGGTACGGCGAGAGCAGCGTTGCCACAACACAAAGAAGACGTACTAGCTCGGATGGTTAAGCTTGACCAGACCTAAAAAAATCGATTTCCCAAAGACAAGAACAAATGGAAGGACGTGAACAAATCTTTTTATATATATATATATATATATATATTTTATTTGTCAAGCCACAGCATGAGGCAATACTCATAAGCATCTCTTTTTGGAAGTCTCATAAGAACAGAGGCAATTAGTAGAGAAGTGCCTTATCTTACCGTAAAGTGCAGTGTGGCCCCCAGGTTGCCATGTGGACTCCACCCTCCAGACCCTTGTTTTGTCCCCATGCCTCCTTCCCTCCCTCCCACCCAGCTCCAGCATTAACCAACAAGCCCTATTTCCTGAAACTCAACCCTCCCACAGAAAAGGGGAGAGGAAGCAGCACCTGCAGTTGAGAGAAGCCAGCCAGGACATGACTCAAAGGCCCAAGCTCTTGCATTGAGACATGTTCTAATGGTGCTGAAATAATGGACGAGCTGTGCTTTTTCTCTGGCCTTGGGAAAAGAACAAGGAAAAGAGGCCCGTTCACAAGAACTGTTTGCGTTTCCATGTGCTTCCAATGTTTCCTCTTATCACGAGAGCATCTCACCTGCTAACTCACACAGTTAGGGAAGAAAAGTTCTGTGCTTTTTTTTTTTTTACCAAAATATGAATTGGCAAGGTAAAGCTTTTACGGTCGGTGTCATAAAAATACATACTCTGAGACACAGAGGTCACCTGACATTCTACTGTTCTGAACCAAAGTTCAACCTCCACGCACAACAACCCTAGCAGAAATTTTCCCAGGACAGTTGATTGATTTACCATCAATGGAGACGTCTCTTGTAAGGCAGGAGCCGCTCACCACAGGGCCATGGTGTAAACAGACTTGTAAGTCAAGGCCAGTGAAATCCCTGGTGTCTCTGCACCATCCGCTGGAAAGGCAACGCCGGATCTCATGTATCTGTGGTCAGACGAGACCGCCGCCACTTCCTCTTATTGCATGGCTGCTCCTAACCACGCCAGTTATGTGTTCACTCCGTCCTGCCCCTGTTTTTAGGCAGCGGAATTCTCCTCACCATGAGGTGCATTTCTCCATGCTGCAGTAAGAGACATTCTTTCCAGCAGCCAAAAGAGAACAGCCCTGACGCTAATGGCTCTTCCATCCTCACCACCTGAAACAGGCAATGTCACAAGGAGTCGGTAGAGGTGGTTTAATTCATTTGTATGTGGTATTTATTTGTTCTTCATAACAGGAATACCTAGTTCAGGTGACTAGTGTCTCCAAAGACCAAGATGGACAATGGAGGAACGTCTGTCATGTGAAAAGCTTGGAAAAGAGCAGGCTCTGTAAACAGATAGACTTAGTTACCATATATAGTTAGTAACAGCGTGGTAGACAATGTGAATTCCTGCTGTACTTTGCGGCCAGAGCACAAGCTACTACTCCACTGTGAGCGCTATGAACGCACCTCCGTCGCAGCTGCCCCATCCAACATCAACATAACCTTACAGTGGCCTCTCCAACACCAGTCCACTTCCCTTGCTCTTTGTGAAGACAAAACACCCAAAAAAGCCCGGAGACTATTAATCATATGACGTTCCAGTTCAAAGGCATCGTCGTGTCCAAACACTAGCCCCTGCACCTCTGTTGTAATCCCAAATTAGTGCTCCTAGGATATACCGAGGGCCTGTTGTGAGCACAGGAGAGACGCTGGGCTGGGGAGGGCCGGCGTATTGCCTCTGAACTCATTTCAAGAGGGTTTCCTCCACGGCGGTGATCGCGGGGCGCTCCGGCGGGCCCTGCCAAGTGAAACTCAATCTGCCCCGGCTGGCGCACGGTGGTCCCGCTCGTGAAAGTCGCACGCCAGGGTGGCGAACAGATGCGAAGCCCCCGGTGCCAACAGGATGTTATAATGACAGGGTTCCTGTGGAAGTATGCAGGCCTGTTTACAAAAGCCAACCCCGGTCTCATTCAGCGGCGCTTGCCGCCATCGCGACAGTAAATAGCTTCCGACTCCAGCTCAGCAGTGTTTTGACATTCTCTTTGCCACTTCATAACAAGCGTTCTCATTTATTGTGGGTAGTGTCTGGGCCTGTCTTCTATCATCTGGAGAGTCATGTGACAGTCAAGTTACAGACACAGAGAGCTGCTGAAAAGAGAGCTCTAGTGACTGGGTCATCTAAACACAGAGAGCCAAGAGCAGCTTTCATCTGCACATTGGAGTTTATTGAACTTGTTCACAATGATAACCATTACAACACACGACAGACAAAATTACATCACAGGACTTTCCTAGCCACTTAACAAATATACAGTATAGATTAATATTAACAGTTGTATGGGGCTGGAGAGAGGTACAGATGTGCATTCATAGTTAGGGTCAATATGATTTAATTAAAAACAACCAGAATTCGTATATAACTCATCTTGTTTTATTCCTCTTTGCTCCCTTTTGGGAGTGTTCGGACTTACTACAAGGGACTCATCTTAGACATGCAGTATGTAGAGCTGGGAGATCATTTTGGGCCACTGGAGAGGGTCTTTTAATACTGTACTTACACTTACAAAGGTGTATTATGAAGTGCAGGTACATGAGGCAATCAACAGTTATGTACTGAAAGCTTCTTTTTTTACTGATAACTCATGAAACATACAGTCAATTATATACTTTACCAGTGTTTCTGTGTATGGCCACCTGTTAATTTACATTTCATGGGATGTCAGAGGAAGAAGTCACAGTAGCTTTCTCATGCGGCGAGTGTGTTTGTCAATGGCCATGGTGGTGCGATCGGTGGTGGACACCAAGGTGTCCAGAGCCTCGTCCTGCCTCTCCAGCTCAGTTTCTGCCTCGAGAGCCAGACTCTTCAGCTGCAGCAGCATCTGTCCCATGCAACACACACACACGTGCAAACGCACACACACAAACTTTTAAAATCATGCAAATACAGAAATTTAAGATCAGTAGTCCCACAGAAACATATTATGTGAATGATTCATTTTCATAGTTGATGTCATTGATTCTTTATATCTACAGAATGCCTTTAAAAAGCAACCCAGACCCCTTTCCTTATGCCATGTTAGGTTTGTGTTGCCATAACAACGCTCCCTTACTCACTCTGGTGTACTCTCTCAGACCATGCTGAGCCAGCTTTGCCTTACTGCTACAGGTGTGTCAGTGTTCCACACACCTCCTCCATACTCACTTGGCACATAGCGCCAGTCCAAATATAGTAGTTTACAGCATCAGTGTGTGTGTGTGTGTGTGTGTGTGTGTGTGTGTGTGTGTGTGTGTGTGTGTGTCTGTGTATGTGTATGTGTATGTGCGTTTGTGTGTAAATTTGCTCATGTCCAGTGAACAACACAACCCCATCTGCTGAGCTCCAAAAACGGCCAGTGTATGTTATGGTCAATGGAACAACTCAAATAAACCCTGATGTGCCAAGTAAAATCTAATAAACACTCACTCCAAACCCTACCACTGTGGTTTCTGAACTAATAGTATGCTGTCCAACACACACACAAACCCAATGACATTATGACAGCTTTCACCAATCAGCAGTCATGGACAAACCAACAAGACACACAGACACACAGGACTGTGCCAGACGGCCATGGAGAGTGATGCTATTTCCTCACAGGTTTGGTGACAACAGCATATATTGGGCTCTGTTTGCTTAGGTGCATATAAGACACTGCATATGGGTAAATGTGTCTCATACACACGATATGTGTAAATTATATAATTGTGTTCAAGTACTGGTTTATGTTGTGCTAAGCCTTCTTCTAATGACCATACATATCTGCTGATGGAGGCCAGAGTTTAAGAAACATACACATTCTGAAGTTTAATACACTCTTAAAATCAACGTGTTGTCCCTATCTGGACACAGAGATGTGTTAAAAAAACAATGCAAGTTGTGTTATTTTCAACACATATTGTGTAACATAAACAAGATTACAGAAAAACTACTGGACCAATCAGGAAACGTGGTGGTAGATGTAGCATGGACCGAGGAAGAATGTTCTTCTACCTTTTTGGAGCAAGATTTGGGGTACTTAATATTGGGGGACATAATAATACATTAGTATTGCATTTAAGGAGACTGTTGGGTCTTGGATGAGGTACTGAGTGCTCTATGGGTGGTAGCAAGCTGGAAGTAAAAAAATGTTGTATAATCTTAGGAAGTATACAGAAAAAACATGTTTAATGTTTCAACTGTCTATATATTAAGGCATGCAAAGTGTTTTTTTTAACAAAGTGAAGGAATTACTTTAGGTTAAACAAATCTCTCAGCAGATGACAGTGTTTTAGCCAAAAAAGAAAAAGAGCAAAAAGCTTTTGCACAAAGTTTGTGTTTTTTTCCTGCCTGTCCAAGTGTCTAATAAAATGTTAAGTTAACGTTTTTAATTGATCAAAGACTTTATTTAAATTCTGATTATTGGGAAGAAAATCAGTTATCAATCAGTTATCAGTTATCTAATGGCCAATCATTTTGCTTTGACCTCTGTCCAAATTTCTCCTTGTATTTAAACAAAGGCCATTTTTATTTTATTTTATTTATTTTTGGATTGACAGACAACATAATCCAAAGGATAACATGTTAAAGTGAGAACACTTATTTTCAACATGGTCCTCAAACAGTGGTGGAGCCCTCTTGGATATGAAGATGAGTGATTTGTTCACTGATTTTTAAATGAATAAGTATAAGTATGAATGAGCAGACACTCTTTAACTAGAACAAGGAGTCTATTGTGAAGAGGACATGAGGAACAGAAATGGAGAACATAGGTATAAACAGCTCATTATTCAATAATGACGCTCTGACGTTGCTAGACTGCATATTATCACAAGATTATCTAGAATAAAGAAGGAAATTATATTGAAGGCTTTCATGTACTTCTCAGTGATATCCCCTCTAGTTATTGACAAATGGGAGTGTTCTAAACTGTAATCAACTGAAAGCATCACCTTTTGAAGTTTAAAAGACCATTATTACGACTTATCAGTAAAACGAATGACCAAAGATTTCACAGTGGCTTTCTATTCTTCTATTCTATTCTAACTTTCGAAAAATGTCAAGGTTATGATGAATTTGTTTGATTATTGATAGCAAGACAAAGGGCATTTGCATCATAAAACAATCTTTTGAGAGGCATCCTATCATTTTAATGGTTTGCTTAAAGCATTAATTCCACCACAGTACACTCTTAAAGTAAGCTAGTCTCTTTGAACTTGACTTTCTAAATGGCCTCTCTATGTACCAATATTTTGTGAACTTACTTTCTCAAAGAAATGACATAACTTACAATATTTACCTTGAATGTGATCTATATTGCACACTAGCGACTAAGAGGTGTTTTATAGACTGCAGGGTATTAGGAAGACCACAACATTCACAAAGTCTGCATCAGTGCACCATTGAGTTTGTGCCTTTACTTGACATAAAATAAAATCTAATCTGTATGTTGAAAAACAAATGAATATGCTGTTGCAAGTATTTATTATACTCCTTTAGTTTTATATATAAAGGAAATATAGTTGGAACATGGTGAAAATATGGGTAAAATGTGCTGAAATGGTTTTATAAGTGATGGGCCAAGACTATGAAACCAGTCATGTTGTCTAAACACATTTAGCTGCCTGAGAGACGCCGCATCCCATGAGAAACCAGAATGTTTGCTTAAAAACAAGATCATATGATGTTTAAAAACGCAGCCCTTGGAACTTACTTTCTCTCCTTCTCATCACATTTTCGCATATTACGGCTTCTTGTATTTCCAAACCCCAACACATCCTGAACTGAAAATGATACCTGTAATGGTTCACCAACCATAAATTATCTTTGGTAGCAGCAATAATATTGTGTTTTGAAATGGTTTCAACATACAGAGCAACATTCTGTTGCAACCCATAATAACGTGTTAAAGGGAGAATGATGGAGCGATTATGCGTCACTGTTTATGTCTGGCTGCCATGGACCATGCAGCTCCCAGTAAGACCCTCCTTAGCAGATGCTTACTGCACCGAATGCTTAGTGGGCAAAGACATGATGACATTAATGGGTGTGTGTGTGCATGTGGACGAAGGGGAAACTCTTTTACAAGTTGCTCCTGCAATCGACACGAACACAGAGGCTACAGTCTACAGACCACAACTGCCCAATGACGCCTAACCCAAGAGGTCACAAAATATGTGGAGTATACCTAAATTTAGATCTCTAATGATTTTTCGGGGGGTAAAAAAATAATTCTATTGTATATTATCCCTGTTGTAAAAAAAGATCTATTGTATATTATCCCTGTTGTACACTTCTATCAGTGTCTTCAGACATTCAAACGAAAAAGAAACTGGAGCAGATTGTCACCAAAGCTGCCAATATATTTAGCTATGACCTTCCCTCATTCCACACTTTGTACACAGAATCTTTAACTGTGCAAATTAAATAATCAAGGACATCTCTCACCCAACCCCTCTTTTTCCAGCTTCTCCTATCCAGAAGGTGCTACAGGTTCATATCATCAAAAACAATGCGTTTCAATAAAACATGTTTCCCTTTATCTAATAGATTACTCAACACATCTGCTGACCTGCCATGAAACAAGAACCACTTGGACTTGGAATTTTCCATGGACTGAGCAACCTCGCACACAATTAACACCAACATTGTTGCGTGGAAATAAAAATAAAAATATCTGTGTTTGTTTATCTGCTGTGATTTTGCAACACACATCAAATGGAATTCTAAATTCCAGTCAACTCTCTATTACACTCAATTCACAGTTTTTGACCATCCTTTGTATATTCAGATTTTTTGTATTACTGGTTACTGCATCCTTTCCAAGTCAGTCAAAGTGCCTTTTAAGTATAAGTATAAGTATATATACTTTTTTGATCCCGTGAGGGAAATTTGGTCTCTGCATTTAACCCAATCGGTGAATTAGTGAAACACAAACAGCACACAGTGAACACACAGTGAGGTGAAGCACACACTAATCCCGGCGCAGTGAGCTGCCTGCTTCAACGGCGGCGCTCGGGGAGCAGTGAGGGGTTAGGTGCCTTACTCAAGGGCACTTCAGCCGCGGCCCACTGGTCGGGGCTCGAACAGGCAACCCTCCTGTTACAAGTCCAGAGTGCTAACCAGTGGGCCACGGCTGCCCTAAACTATTGGATCTAAACAATGCCCTTTTGCAGGCATTGTGGAGGAGCAATTGCTTCGATGCAAGTCCATGTCACAAAAGCGTCTGCTAAATACTAGTCAACTTTAAATTTATCTTTAACATTAAATACAATTCGCTAATGGACTTTCAGGGTTAGCCTGGCTCCGCCCTCCTATGTACTTCCGCTCAATTTTCATTTCCCTTCAGTACGTTGTCTGGGATTATATTAGCAGGTTTTCTCAGGCCAAATTTTACCTGTCCAATCAACGAACAGAGGGGGTGGCTGAGAACGATGACGTTGAGGTCGTGTGCTAGTTTGAGCATGACATAAGTCACGACCAAACGTTAGAGATTGGTTATGACAGATCCAATAGTTTTAAACTTCAACAGAGTACTCGCCTTCAAGGAAGTTAACGCTTGGCAATGGAAAGTGGCCAGACTCTCTGTACATTATGAAATGTACGAGAGTCTGGTAGGACCAGGCTATTTCAGGGTGGCAGGGTGCACATGGGACCAGCCTCATGCTTTCACAGATCAGGTCTCAACAACTGACTGGTGGCCTATAGCCATTCATATGCCTCAATCATTGTTTGTTATCGGTTGTTGTCAGCTTTAAGGGTAAAAACCATGAACAAGGATGCGATTTACACTTCTCAACACAGAAGTTGATCAGCTGTCCCTTACTTTACATCGACTATAAATGTTATGTCATAATAATTCACAAGGTAAACCGAACACACTGACTGCAAACTACTCACAGATAATTAAATCAATACATGTACATCCTTAACAAGCTAACCAATTTCCACAAAAGTACACCAACAGTCAGCCACTTTATTACTGGAGATAAATCATGTATGTTTTAAAAACTATTCTCTTGTAAAAAGGCCTGAAAAACCAACTGACATCCCTCTCCACCCTCTTTATTTCATCTCAACTCCCTTGATAAATAAATAACACACACATGTTCAGCAGAGACCCTGCAAACACTGTGGCCGTCCAGGAACAGCCTTGATTACACTGGCCCTAAATACTCCGCCCTACCCATCTCAAGTGTGGCTGCTGTACTCGCTGGTATAATCTACTGGAGGTGAAGTGTAAACTATGCTTGCTGAGAGACTTACAGAGAGCACATCGAGCTGCCGCAACTGAGGCGGGAAAAGTGGGCCTGTAGATAGATAGATAGATAGATAGATAGATACTTTATTGATCCTCAAGGGGAAATTCAAGAATGTATGGGGTACTCATGAGAGATTACTTGAACACTTGCTGCTGATTGTGATCTTCAGTATGTTAAAACATGACAAGAACACCTTGGTGATGTGAAGCTTGTCAAGTAGCTAGCAATTGATAATAGTTGCGGAATGCACCGTATATTCTTTTTTGAAAAGTAACTATGAGTTATGAGAAGTAATCCTGGACAATGCTGTTAAAGAAACACTGCTATGTGACAGCCTTATTGGAGTTCCCATTGTCTTTGTGCACCATCATTTCAAACAACAGGGACAATAAAAACTAAATAAAAAAAAGGATTCAATCAGATAAGGACACATGATGAGAAAAGTGTCCCTTTCCCGCACTTGAAATGGCTTTGCGCAACAAGCCTGTTACTGGGCATTTTGAACTCTCTGTGCACTGGTATCTTGGAGGTAGGGCCATCATCCATTGCCAGCTTTAGCAGGAAGCACTGGAGTCATTGTTGGCAAGCAGAAATTTCAACAGCAATGAAACTTTGTCAAAGGAAGAAAAATCGGCACATTTTGAGTGACCCTTCGGGGTAGTGAGAAAGGCAGGCAAGCGGACAGGGCGGACATACCTGCTTCAGTTCCTGGGCCTCGGCATCGGTGACGGTGGGCTGAAGGACCTGCACTTGGACCTGAGTAAGTTCACCAGCAGGGATCTCCACAGGAACCTCTGTCTCCTGGCCGAGCTGGAACTGCCCTGCAGCTGAAGGTAAATACTGCTGAGTCGAAAGGGGCTTTTCTTAACACTCACAGTGATTTGTTTTGGCAGACTAGCACATTTAAGCAGATTCATAGAAGCCTGAACATAAGAGATATGATGGGTGAATGAGACTTAATTTCAGATTAAAATATAATCCAGTAAAATATACATGGATGCATCAAACTGTTCAAAACTATCTGCTGAAATAGATATGGTTTGTTAATGGAATAGAATCATTTTTGCATTGGTGCCTGAACATATCTTCACAGTACATAACTGCCACCATGTGGCAAAGAGTATGTAATACACTGAAAGCAGCATTTCATGTCTTGCCATGTGGAATGTGTTCGCTCATGTAACTAGCTGGGGACTTTGTCTTTTGTGGTATTACATTCTCCAAGAAAGACTATTTGTAAATTAATAAAGAATACTTTCTATTACATCTATAACATCCCAAAGGATTTATTTTTTATTTCTGCTTTCACGCTTATTTTGTAATTCACATGAGTCAAGTTATCATGAGGATGGCTAGGCACCTTGCCAGACATTTTCAGCTGTCCAAATAGCTCTTGTTCTGTTCTGCAGGCCTATTCAATATTTGGGAACTGAACTGAAAAGGCCAGATGCTGGAATTACACTTCCCCTAAAACCACCCACATATTTTTTTTCAAAAACTTAAGCCCTAAAAGATAACACAATCACATAACTCTCACACATTATATAAGACTGACAATTGTGATGCAGGGATAATATGAAACCGCCAACCTCCACCGGCAGTCCATATTGATCCGTCCTCCTGTATGGCACCTGGAGTTGTAGCAGGGCTGGCCCGAAAGGCTGCAAAGTCACTGGTGAACTCCACTTTTTTCTTGTACTGCATCTCCAGCACAGACAGGGCATCTGTCATCTTCACCGAGAGGAGGCGGTAGCAGATATCAGGTTTCCCAATGAACCGCTGCCGTATGCTGATTTCGTACGGACTGTGGATCCTTATGTCATCCACCTCATCCCTTTCAAAGTGGTGCAGCAGATGTGAATTTGCATCCCTGATTTCCAGTGAGGATACCAGCACCACCAGACACCCAGGTTTCCAGTCTGATTCTGCGCCTTTAGAGATGAGAGCAGGTATGCTTGTGATCACCCTTGGGCCCTTCCCGGGTCCTTTAGAGGAAGCGGCCATCGCTGCTTGCATGCTCTTGGCGTCCTGCTGGCTCTTCCATGGTAGCTTTCCAAAGGGCCACCAGGGGGGCGACTCCAATTCTGACAATAGCCTACATTAAATTGGAAATAAAAATATACCATTAAAGGGAGCCTCTTTGTCCTGTGGGTGTGTTAATCATGCAAGTTAATTTTGATTCTGAATTTGATATTGATTCTAATTCAGTCAAACCCAAATTGAAGCTGGCACAAACTCATGCGTCTGAATGCTATGACCCTGAGCTATGTACACTATTACCCAGTGTGAAATACAGGCAACATTTGGAACAGAAGCAACATACAAACTCAGCAGTCAAAGGCTGACAAATTGTCTAGGGTCTACAGTCCATACAGAAATGCTATATGAGGTCAACATAGATCAACAACAGTAATCAATCTTCTTCTGTAATTCTTCATGTAATTCTCCAGGCATACCTTAGTAGGTGTACCATATGTACTTGCATATGGAATAATTACTAAAAACTAAGCAACATAGCAAATTCCCTGTGGTTTATTTCTAACATCATAGAGTGAAAATAAAAAAAATTACTTGTCTGCAACACCCAAATTTGAGTCAATCTTGCCCAGATCTTGCATCACATTATCAAACTGCTCTCCTTGGTGGTTGAGCACTTTCCCTGCATCCTCCAGTCTGCGCTGGGCCCCAGAAACCAAGTTGATGAGCTCCCTGCCTTTGCTGAGTGGGGCCTCTGCCCCACGGCTCTGTGAGGGAGACAGCAGGCGTTCCCTCCAGAAGTGCTCCAGCACATTGTAGACCACCACCCGGTTGGGGCGCAGTGACCCAAACCAGTGTTTAATGTTGCCTTCCTCTAGCACAGTGAGAGTACTAAAGATGAAGCTTGAGGACTCCATCTTGATCTCCATGATGCGGGAGAGGCGAACGCTGGCCAGGCTGTCTTTGCTCTGCTCTGTGGTGAAGCGAAGGGTGGTTCTGCTCAGCGACAGTGTGCCACTGACCCATCTTTTCTCACTATTAATGTAGTAGGACCCAGGCCAACTATGAATGGAAGAGTCACGACTCATCTTTGGGGTGTCCAGGCGGCTTCAAAAGAACACTCCACTAGAGGCACAACACATTAATTATAAAACAATTAGAGAATTCAGTTAATTTATTAAATATAATATTTCAAATAATTATAATAATAATTTAAAAACAGTATATGGCAAGCATGGCTACTGGACTGGCCACAGCTCCTCAAACAAAGCAGAACTGTCAGCATACTGTACTGCCTAAAAAGGCATTGAATTTACTGAAAACAAGTTGCTGATTCACAGTACCTTTGTAGACATGAGATGTATCTAACTGACGATGGCTCGTCAATGACGTAGGTATGTAAAAATAATGAATTACTGTGTCTGTATTTGTGGCGTATATCTTATAAAAAACGCATTTCAGTGTTTATCAAATCATTAACAGTCCAATCGTCAAAGAAAGTCCAGTGAACGTATTTGATTAAGCAACCTCATTTGCCAGCCAGCACCACGGCCTTTAGTAGAATATAAACACTGCTGCGATTTACTGCGAAACCGGAAGTTGCCCTAAGCTGGAACACTCCTATTTACAGTCCGTACTGAAAGTTTCTGTTAGCAGTCTTCAATGTACCACGATTTATATCAAGGTGGCTGAGAGGATTTGTTTGGAAATAAAATAAAATAAAGGGTACTTCAGGGCGTTTTAAAAAGTCAAAGAGTCATCGTGTATGTTATTGGCTTGATGAAAATGAACAAGGTCACAATATTTTTACAGCAAGTTTGCTCTGTGGGCTACCCGGCGCACAGTGTCGGTCGGCATCAGTACCGCCCACAAGATTCTGTAATTGAAGTAAACATGTAGAACATGACACTGCGCCTATGCCATTTCTTATGCCTAGCCGATCATTTATATATCCACGTAGAGGGACATGAGGAAAAAAGCTAATGGATGAAACAAAATCGATATAGTTTGCACAGATTTGCTATTGTTATCGCGTGCCCGTAGGCAACGCATTTTGCACGTACGATCTGCTACTTATCGTGCACTGCACCGCTGGGTTATTCTTGTACTTGGCTTAACGACGTTTAGGTGTATCTATGCATTCATGGGTCTTGTACCGTGAAATATCATGTTCGCCTAATGAAGTGCAGCATGCATTTACCACAAAGCAGTTGAATTGAAATATGGTGAACTGGGCTGGATGAACAAACCTCTGTCTTTAGTGACTGGACAAATCCGAATCTGAAACCTTCTGGATTGTGCTTGTGTCAAATTGTTCATCAATATGGACAGGGAAACATTACATACCTCCTCCGGTCTTATCAAAATACCCAGACAAACGCATCAGCGGTGTTCTTCTCATTTTGTCGACTACATCGAAAAGAACATGAGCTATTCCAGATTCTTTAAAAACTACTTGATTCCAAACCACCCCTGTGTTTTTTCAAAGAAGTTTACAGAAGAGTGGAACTGCAGGAAATACTGGGTCACAGAGGAGGGGAAGCCTAATTTCTCTAGGCTTCTGCAACAGTTTGGTATGTCAATAGAAACAGACACAGAGACACACCACATCACATAGACTACTGCAGATTTTTTTTGTGTGAAATTGTGCTGTTTCCATGTCATCCCAACAGAAGAAACACCAGTGCCTGTGGCAAACTGTAATGTTAAGGAATATAATGCAAATCCCAAGCAAATAATCCCATTTAAAGAATTCATCCAGTATTGGAGAGAATATATTCAAAATGGACACTCCTCACCCAAAGGATGTCTTTATCTGAAAGACTGGCATATGCACAGGTATGGGGGTATATTTATATCAATACAATTGTATTTTGTAAATTGCTGTCTGGTTAATTACTGCACATGTCCGTAAATGTACCTGTCTTTGAGGACATATGATATACACAGGTTGGTATTGTGTGTTGTTCTATGTTCATCTCAGGAACTTTCCTGAGCACAACAGCTACAGAACACCCATATACTTTTCTTCAGACTGGCTCAATGAATACTGGGATTCAATTGAAGTGGATGACTATCGCTTTGTCTACATGGGTCCTAAAGGCTCCTGGTACACATGGATAAGTATGAATTAAGTATTTTATAACAGTTGTTTATTTGTGATACTCACATGAAGCACTTCTTGCCTTTCCGGAGCCAGGACTCCCTTCCATGCAGATGTGTTCCGCTCCTACAGCTGGTCAGCTAACATTTGTGGGAGGAAGAAGTGGCTCCTCTATCCCCCCGGCCAAGAGGAGTTTTTAAGAGATCGCCATGGCACTCTGGCTTATGATGTTACAGCGCCAATGCTTCAAGATAAAGGGCAGTACCCACACATAGACAAAGCATGCCAGCCTCTGGAGATCATTCAGGAAGCAGGGGAAATTATTTTTGTGCCAAGTGGCTGGCATCATCAAGTTTACAATCTGGTGAGAACTAATTCAGTGGTCAAGTCTAGGGAAAGTAAATAATACCAAGTGCAGAAATAACTAGAAAATATAATTCAAACAATGGCCTCTTTTGCAGGAGGATACCATTTCTATTAACCATAACTGGTTAAATGGTTCTAATCTGGACATCATGTGGCAATTCTTACAAGATGAACTTGCCTCTGTCCAAAGAGAAATTGAAGAATGGAGGGAAACCATGGACTCTTGGCATCAACATTGCCAGGTATGAAACAAATATCAGTGACATTAAGTTTTGGTTATGAGTCGTGATTGAAACATGTTTCTGACTTTTTGCAGGTAATCATGAAGTCATGCACTGGAATTGACTATGGAGAGTTTGCCACATTTTTAAAGATAATTGCAAACAGTCGCATATCTTTTTTGAACTCTTATCCAGCGAGCAGCTCTCTTCAGTCAAGACATCTTGCTGAAGCCCTTGAATCTTTGGGTCCTCATCATGCAACATTTGACCTTCAAAGAGTCACTTATATTCTTGAAAGTATGCTTAACAATGAAGACTTCAAGAGACTTGACCCTTCAATTTTAAAGTTCCAGCCAGAGGCACTACTTCAAGAAATACGAGAGGCTACAAGGTCTAGTGTATGACAGTCAAACCCTAAACAAAACATTTCTCACCAGAAAACATACACATTTTGCTTTAAAATGTTTATTCAACAAACAAAATAAACAAATAATTTCTTTGTTGTGTTCTATTGTTGTGTGTGAATGATCATATTTCAAGTTTCAGAACCTAAATAAATAAAATCTAATATCTTATGTGTGGTCTTCAATGCAGTGTAGAACTAGTTAAAAAGCTGCCACATAATTTTCATTAAGGGCCAAACTTTGATGTGATCCTGATGTGTTTTAACAGAATGTTGTGCAATTTTGCCTTTGGCTCACTTGGCTTCTTTAGGCCACCATTCAGGCATGGAGGCCTGTAGAGTCACAGTGTCGTCATCCCCAGATGCCTTCAGTGCTAGTGGCTCTTTGGCGTGTGCCAAGCGGATGAGACTCAGTCCGAGTTCTCCTTTCCCAGCTCTGTACTTCCCTGCTGGTTTCCCAGAGTTTGTCTGCAGTGCCACTCCCTCCTTCAGTCCGTCGACTGGCGTGGATAGACACACGGGCATCAAGCGCTTGCGCACAACACCCGTGTGGTGGGTTCGGGCTGTGAGTTCCTGGCCAATGTAACAGCCTTTACTGAAGCTGATTCCATTCATGTACACCAGGTTGGATTCCAGTGGCAAAGCAACACCAGGAGGAAGATCGCTCACACCCTCTGGCAAGCCTACAATCAGACATAGGTAAATATAACAATATTCAAATACTGGGAAGTTGGACAGTACATTAACAATAGGCCTGAGTCTAACACACACGACACAAAGTACCAACTACTGCAACAACAACAAAAAAACACATCTTAGTCCATAATACTACTTCACATTCCCAAACCAACTTCATATGGATGGAATATGAGATACAGTAGCATTCAGGTAGCATTACACCTAAAATAAGAGGATACCACAAATAAATTAGATTAACATACCAATTTTATAACGGTGCCTGTGATACTCTTCTGCGTCTCCCACTTGAGCGGAAGCAATGATGTCCTTTGGATTAACTTCATGGCTCACAATCAGTCTCCACCCCATAAGCTCAGTTCTTGGGTCCCTCTCCAGCACAATATTGTCTTTGTTGGCAGTCACTTCTGGTTTGCCTGATGAACTGTTCTTGTCCACAGGTAACAGGGCCCATATGGCAAGTTCAGGACAAGGGGTGATGCAAACCTTACGGCGGATTTTGTACACCTTCAGATGCTTTAGGATTGCGTCTTTCACTGTGCTGTCACACTCCAGTAAAAGACTGGGTTCTGTGGAATTTCCTCTCAAACTAAAAAAAAAAAAATAATAATAATAATTCAACAACAAGGGGATTGATTTGGCACTTGACCATATTAACAGTAGCCACATTACTATCTAGGGTATACTACTTCCTAAAAAGTGATACCCAGCCTCACACATTTTCTAATTCATAGTTCAGTGGCCTGGCTTGATGAGATGGACTTGTTTCACACATTCAAACGCATAAGCCTCTCATTAATGCTAAGCACACCTAGGATTTATGGTTTTTCTGAATCCCTCTCCTGGAACCAGTCTAATATGAAAACAGGTCAAACAAACATGAACATGAATCCTACAACTAGCCCAGTCACCACCATAGGCCAGATATCTGTTACAACCAGACCTCCCTCCCCCTTAATTTGTGTTGTTATCAGTAGACACACAACTTCAACTGAAACTGATAAGTGTGAAACAATGCAGACATATTACTAATGCTTCATTCCAACTGTTCGGCTTCAGGACACCAGTTAGCTTATTGGACAAATAATTCACACTAAATAGTAACTACTGCAACGTGTGTAACACTCACACAGCCTACCTGTAAAAAATAAGGTCATAGAGCGTCCTCCCCTGCACATTCAGCATGTGTGAATACATGCATCTTTCGTCCTCCAGTAACTCCATGTCATTTGTAACAAGTCCTTGAAGAAATGAATTAGTCTCATGGCCATTGATTTTAACTAAAGTCCTGTGCGGCAAACTGTAATAAACAAAGTTAGCCGATCCACTTTTCGCCTGATCTTGACTGTAAGTCCTGAGTTGTAATTTTTTGTTTGTCCAAACTAAGGTCCTTACTGATGACAGAGTGAGGAACGTTTTTACAGCCTGCGTTCTCATAGCAGTGTTGACGACGCCTGGCAAGAACCCTAAATTGAGCATTGTGTACCCAGAATACTCACAGATTCGGTTATATGCTACTAGACGCTTATATTTCTATAGACACTCAATTAGAAGGACATCGAGGCATACATCGTATCGTTTTAGTAGCCTAACTGACGAGGATCACCATTTTACTTCCCACAATGCATTGCTCTATTGCGCAATCTTAGCGCGTGTATCCCAAAACTAGCTCTTTCTAGTGCGGTTGCTGGGTGAGTGACTGAACGTGGTTACGAAGGAAAAACATGTTTAAAAGTTTAACATAGTAGCTAAATTATTTGATACCAACACAGGCCTATTGAAGAGAGAGAAGTGTGCCTCACTTAAAAAAAAAAAAAAAACTTATCCTAACAATACTGTGTTAGGCCTATCACTGTAGCCTGAAGCTTGATCTATAATATATATATATATAGGGCCTATATATTCTTCTTAGCATACACAGACGAGTCGAGTGCTGTTTATAGGCTATAAGTCAGTCTTGAAATGGTCCCAAATCCCAAATAAGTCTAAACTTGTTTATCCAGCGTTAGGCTACTTCCTGAGTGTACAATGTGCCTTGGGTCACCTGTACTCTTATCTGCTTTTTTTGCCATTGCCTTAAGCTGTTTAATTCTGTCTGGCTGAAGACAGGTCTATTTCATATTTTACAGGAAACATGTCTGATCTCTTCCAAACAAGCCATAATCCATTAGCTTGCCATAACCTTGAGACACAAGAGTGCTCCCAGCATGTTTTGTCAGACATGCCTTGAATGCATGCTAATCACATGACAAAGACGACAAATGATTGTCCACACAAAGTAACGCCAAGGCCAGAGGCCAGTTATGTTCTAAAAGTCGCTGGGTGTATGTGTGACAAACGGCCTGAAGAGGGCAAGCAGAGCAAATAAAATGGCTGAGTATGCACTAGGCAGCGTTCATGACCTCCACTGACTAGCAGGCCACAAGGTTGTCCTCAGTTTTCCTCTCCTCATAGGCAGTCGCTGATAGGGCTATAATAAAAAAATGGCTGAAAAGCAAAGTGTAGGCCTTGTTAGAATTATGACCACTTTGATGGCTCAGGTTCATATTTTTTGACAAGATAAATGTAATCATGTTCCTTAAATTAGGGTCCTCAATGTATCCTAAATGTATTTATTAATGAGCGTAGCTAATGTGGTTATCTGCCATCCAAATATGAGAACCATAAACCCTTGTATCAAGAACACTTCAAATAAAATGCCATTACAGGCAAAGTGCAAAATCACACTAAGAACATAGTGAGCTAACCCACCGATGTGTGTGCTTTTATCTTGCTCATGGTATTAAATTAGGAAATAGATGACCTACCTTTAGTTAGACTTTAGCCTTTGCTCTTTGCCCACTATTTAAATTAGTGATGTAGTACTCGAGTCCGGTCTCGGACTCGAGTCCGGTCTCGAGACCAATTTCTGCTTTCTCGGTCTCGTCTCGGACTCGTTCCTTCAAAGACTCGGTCTTGACTCGGTCTCGGACCACAGTGGGAGGAGAAGGACTCGTAATTTCAGACCGAGTCCTCGAGACCAACGCATTTTTTATGTTCATATAAAAAAACAGACAACACATAACAACAATAATAATAAAATGCAATGTTGACCGGCATTATTTGAAAATGACATCCCATGGTGCAATGCAAAGATACTGCCGTCAGAGCCGTTTATTTATCTCTATGGCTCTGCTGCCGGTGAGTGTCTGTAGGTCAGCATAGTCCATATTAAGACGTTAAGACTGCTCCTCTAAACAATTCCCAATCTAGCTTAGTCTGTAGGCCTAACTGTTGATTATTAACTGGGGTGATATTAAATTATGAATATTAAAACTGAATTTTTTTTATGGTCTTGGTCTCGACTCGGTCTCGACTCCTAAAGGACTCGGTCTCGACTCGGACTTGCTTCCTCAAAGACTCGGTCTTGACTCAGACTCGACTGTATTTGAAAACCAACAGACTCGGTCTCGACTCGGTCTCGACCCTTCAAAGACTCGGTCTTGACTCGGACTCGGCATAGGCGGTCTCGTCCCCATCACTAATTTAAATAGTAATTAATTAAATTAGGGCTCTCATTTATGCACGCCAATAAATAAATACAATTATGAAGAAGATATAATGATCTGGGACATCTCCACATAGACAATATAGCATAATACAGTAGCCTAATATAACCTTAGTTTTTCAAATGCTGTAATTATTGCAATTAAGTATTCTTTATCCCGATGGACTGTGAATTCATAACATTTTAATGCTTGTAGTGAGAAATTATTGGAAACCATTATCATGACATAGCAGTGAATACTATTTGTATGAACATTTCATATCAATGCATAACCAATTACCAAGGATGGCAAAGTTCAAAAGGTCGCTTAGAATTCTATACTGTATAGCAGTTATCAACTGAAAGGTTAGGGCCTACATACTTGTTACTCTTTCTTATTATAATCTAAAAGGGGCCTTGGACATGTGTCATTAGAATTCTGATGGATTTTGACATAACAAAAAATACAATTTATGCATTCAGAATTATTGGAGGTATAAAAGCATTTTTCTATTCAACAAAATAAAACCTTTAATAAAATAGTGTAATGTATTGCAGTACACTGCATCATGTATTCCTCTGAATGAAGATGCCTGTGAATAATACTAAAAGAACAACATAGTATTAAGTTAATCCCAATATTTATTTCCACATTTGCATGAATAACCACACAAACAGTCTTTATTTTTAAGGCACAGACATTTAAAATAGTTTCTAAAAGGTGCTTTCCCATGCCTACACTGGGGCATTGTTTTATAATAATAATAATAATAATAATAATAACAGTAACAATAGTAGTACTAGTAGTAAATCAGTAGCAGTATCAAATGAGCTTTTCCCCCTAATTTATTGTAACCTTGGTAAAGTGTTCAGCCTGTCACATACTAGTTCATGGTTCCTCTAGGCCAAAGTAAGAGCTTGTGTATGTTTAAACTTTAAGTCAAAGAAATGTAAATTCCATATGAATTTTAAAGCGATGCAGATCACACTTTCAAATCTAAATCCATCAGTGGAAGAACATTCTGACTGGACTTATATTTCCTGCCGTAATCCAGAACCACAAAAGGAACAGCCTCGTCCCCAGACTAAGCCACTTCAGCGTAAAACATGCAACCAACACAACACCTGCTGTGGTCAGGACCTGCAATGTTTAGATTTGCTCAGCTGATGTGCAATGGGCCATCCTTGCAAATATCTGATGATGCATGTAACTAAATCCACATTCTCCCATGTCTCTAATAGACTTGTTGTGAGGTATTTGGCTTCACAACATACAACCAACACAACACGTGCTGTGGTCAGGACTTGCAATGTTTAAATTTGCTCAGTTGATGTGCAATGGGCCATCCTTGCAAATATCTGACGATGCATGTAACTAAATCCACATTCTCCCATGTCTCTATACTAGACTTGTTGTGAGGTATTTGGCTTCACAACATACAACCAACACAACACGTGCTGTGGTCAGGACCTGCAATGTTTAAATTTGCTCAGCTGATGTGCAATGGGCCATCCTTGCAAATATCTGACAATGCATGTGATGTATTTGGCTTCAGTAAACAGGTTGTAATATTATTTTGACTGGTTCATGGTTACATAATGTAGGATGCTTGCATTGTAATAAAAGATAAGAAAATGCAGGTTGTTTGCTTGAATAAATTGTTGGTTGAAATTGGAAATGCACATATTCTTTATGCACCTCAAACGTAGTTCACCAAGTAGCATATGTTTTGATGTCTCAAAACAGTATACAGTTGATGCATATGGTCAGACAATCAGAATAATGCTGACTACATAGCCTACCATAAATATTTGCATGTTGTTTGTCTATGCAATACGCCTACAGTTTCACAGGCCTACAGATTAATATCTGTATTTGAAAAGGTATTTTAATGGGCAATATATCAGTCAGATCAGAAATCCCAGTGTATTATCATGAGTCAGTGACATTATTAGTCTCATACGCTCACACTGGTGCAAAGAAACACCCAGAAAAAGCTTCTGGATTGAAAGGGAATTTTGTTCCTTCATACACTGTAGCTAACAATCACCAGGACACAAAACTGCATGCGCAATATGCTGTTGAACACACTCTGCTTCCACTCGAGTGAACCTGTCACTGGTCAGTACTTCTGGGTACATCGCAATGAATATTCCCAAATAAAATATATTCAAAAACAATAATGCAAGATAACTATTTTGTATTTTTAAACATGAATGATGAAGGGACAAAAATGTCATTTTTATGGTCGGCAGTTCCATGTAGCTCAATTATTGTGCTTAATGTAAATCTCATTTTGCATTACTCATATGTAATGTAAAAAAACTGTATAATGCCCATATTGAAATATAATACCTTTAAAAACCCAAACCCATCAAGAATCCTTATCCATAATTGTACACATTTTTAAACAAAACTAAGAATATTATTAACGCAAAATAAAGACGTAACTCGGTATATAAATGGATGAAGTTAAAACAATCCAGCGAACTGTATAAAAAAAATCAAACAATAATGGTCACTCTGTTGTAAACACCTTTTAAAAATAAATATTCTGATGTATATGTCAGTCATCCATCTGGAAAATAAGTGTTAACCAAAAGCTGCACACTTCATTTACCAAGTCCATGTGACGGGACTACTGATATTCATGCTAAAGAGCACACCTTATGATAACCTTTCTGAGAGATATCACTACGTGTAACATACAGTATCCTACTCACACAACTGATGTAAGACATCATGAGGAAGTACTGTAAACTGATATCAGACTGTTGAATACAGTATATATAAGGAGACTCATATCTAATATGATTCAGACATGCTAAAATTAGACCAGTAAGATACATGAAAAGTACAGAATGCTGAGGCTAGCACAAGGGAAAAACACATCTCAAATAATGTATGGAATATGGTAGACTTACATTTCCTTTCAACAAGTTTTGCTCCCACAGTGTTCATGATAACGTTTGACACTCTTACACTCTTTGACACTGGTATGTAAGATCAGGCACATTGTGCTGGATCATGTGGTGTTAGTTAATTTTTTTAGTCAGTAAATCTTTCCATACAGTACTGAATACTTGCATGGTCCCACTAATGCCCAGTCATTTGACACATCTACTGTACACTGTTGCAGTGACTTTAGATCCATACAGATGTCTTGCCATTTTTGACTATTGTTCCAGCTTTCTCAGTGGCAGCTTTGGGCCTCGCCCCCTGCTTTTCCTGGGCCGTGTTGACCCGGTTCTGTTCGGCCATGGTGCCCCCTGAGACTGGGCTGCTGGTTCTGGAGGTCTGAGGGTTGTTTTTGGTGTTGTAAGTCTGAAAGGCCATATCCAACTGCTCCTGGGCCACCCGTAGGTGGCGATGTAGACTGGCCAAGTCAGTGGGGATGTTCTCATCAGGGCTTATGCAGTGCTGCTCTTGGGCCACGTTCGCCATGTTCTGCTCGTGCGATATGAGACTGTTGGGCATCTTGCCAGGTTTGTCGGACTTAATGACCAGGTTGTATCCCGGGGGCGATGCTGGGATGTTCCTCGAGTAAGAGTAACTGTAGGCAGGCTGCCGACCTTTGTTCCTCCGTCTGCGGAGATTGTCTCTGAAGGCGCCAATGCCCAGGTGAAACATCTCGCAAACGTTGAGCACCAGGCACAGGCAACTGACCACATACATGATGAGCAGGAAGATGGTCTTCTCCGTGGGCCGCGAGATAAAGCAGTCCACCCTGTGGGGACACGGGATCTTATTGCACACGTAGGACGGATTGACTCGGAAGCCGTACAGGAGGTACTGGCCCACGAGGAAGCCGATCTCGAAGATGGCGCGGGACAAGAGCTGAATCACGTAGATCTTCATCAGGCCCTCCTGCACGATCCTCCGCCGTCCGTCATGCTTCTGCAGATCCCTACTGGGAATGTTGGTCACGTCAGGCTTTGCCTCCTGCACTTCCAAAGCATCTTCGTAGATCATCGGCTCTGCATCGTCATCCTCTTCCTCTTCAAGCACCTGTTCTAGTGGGTGGCTGTCTCGCCAGCGACTGTTGTGGTTCTTCCTTTGGTACCTGTGGAACTTTCGCCGCTCATCCTCTGAAGAGCGAGCGATTTTGTGGATGGCGTAGCCTAGGTACATGACAGAGGGTGTAGATATCATGATGATCTGAAAGACCCAGAACCGGACGTGTGAGAGAGGTGCGAATGAGTCATAGCACACATTGTCGCAGCCAGGCTGCTTGGTGTTGCAGGTGAATTTGGTTTGCTCGTCCGAGTAGATGGACTCGCCCCCAACGGCGGTCAGCACAATGCGGAAGATGATGAGAACAGTCAGCCACACTTTCCCCACAAAGGTGGAGTGGTTGTGGATCTCTTCCAGAAGACGTGTGAGGAAGCTCCAACTCATGGTGCTCAGCAAGTTGTTTCAACTACAGTCTGTGAAAACACAACAACTCAAAGCATTAGAAAGAGCAATTATTCACTTTGAAGCAGAAGCACAAAGCAATGTGTCCCCCCTTATCACTCTTTCAGACTGAGGTATTGTAAAATGAAAGAATGTCAAAAGATTGTTTTATTTGATAGTTGCTTAGCTCAGCTTGAGTTTGACAATACTCCAGTAAGACTGTTTTTCAAGGTGCGCAAACCAATTATTTTGGCGATTTGGCAGACAAGTGTGACATTTGGCCTGGGGTAGAAAACAGTGTGAGGGTTCACTTAGGGAGCGCAGGTGCTGCGGTGTTGTGGATTTGACTACATTCCATGCCTCCCACACTGTTTGCATTTGCTGTGTAGTTGAAGCCCTGTTTACACCCATAAGATGAACGGAGATTAACTAGGTCACACACGCCCCAGGGGGGTATGTAAGGTTAGTCCTCAGTTTGTCCTCATTTGTCCTCAGACACCCATAGAAGGAACACAGTTACCTAGTAACTGATTTCTGTAAATGTGTAAATGTTTGTTTTTCTGTTATTGTACTTCAGTCTCTTTCATTCTCAGTGAATCAGCCAGAGGTCTTTTATGAGTGTTGGCTTAAGATAACAGTACTAATTCAAAACAACAAACCAAAGCCGAAAACACATATATGGGTAGCATACAAAGTGGCTCTTGGTTGCGTGTCAACAGCAAGCAGTTGCTCTACATGCCTGCATAGATTTTGCTGTCATGACTTAACCATGGCATTCTGCTGATGCGCGAGATGCTACCTCCCCTGCCATCTGAAGAGGAAGGAATGCCCGATGCCAGGCGTGAAGCTCAGCGTCTGCACCGAGGGGAGAAAACTGCATGGGCACAGATGGCACAGTGGTGGGCAATTCCTAGTTGCGTGAGTTCTTGGGGACATGAGGTGTGTTTGCTTCACTGGAGCCACTTCTAAGAAAACTGTGAGAGCTTTGTTTGTGGACAGGCTGATGACATGGAAAGGGCAGTGGCTCAAAGCTTACACAATAAAGATGCTTAGGTTAAAGGTTAGCTCAGCACTCTGGGTCAGCTGTGACACTACCCATAATCAAAACGATTTCCAACGGCCTTTTTCCAGATAATTTTAATGACTAAACCGAGTAATACACACTATTTAAACAAAGAGAGTAAACATTGACTACTGCAATGTATCAATCATTTTGAAAAATGTATTTATAGGTACATGTTACACTTATAAGTAAAAGATAAATAATTTACATTATATATTTACGTTGCAGTATTTTTCCTCACCAAAATGTATGTCCTCACACCATAAAGAATCAGTAAAATTAATGTGAAATGTAATACTACATTTTGAACTACTATGAATTGTTATAGAAACAATCATAGACACAACCGTCTGAAAAACTGTACCAAGACTATACCAATTTTTTGTAAGTTTGTAATTACTGAACAGTAACAGCACAGCTAAAAAGGCAATACCGGCATCTTAAACTGAAAAATCACCTTTTCACATCACACAACTCCCAACACACAGAATTTGATACTAGTGAGAGCAATTGAACAAAGAAGTAGAATGTCTAAAAAGCCCTCTCCAATTGGTCACTTGCACTGACACTACTCATCAGGTTTCCAGGACTTGGGAGACGTTAAGAAGAATCTGACAACAACACCCACCTTGAGGAGTTGCACCCGTACAGCCAGTCCAGCCTCAACTTTCCCTGCATAGTTGCAGTGCTTTCTAAGTATCACCGTCCGAATGTCCTCCCTTACGCGGCCCATGGTCCATGGTGATGCGCTCGCCTCCCCGCACCCTAGCCACTGGTCGTGTGCATGGCGAAAGGCCAGGCGGCGGTGGCGGTGTGTGTGTGTGTATGTGTGTGAGACCGAGGACGCGGCTACTCGCTCAGCCCCTTCCTCAGAGGAACTGAGCCACTTTCCCTCTCTTGAATGCCTCACATTCTGCCCAAGTCTGGTTTGTATTACGCCAGCCTTCTGCCCAAGTAGGAAGCGTGGAAAGAAAAGACGGGGGTGGGGGGGGGGGGGGGGGGGGGGGTGCAAGAGAGCCAGGGGGATTTCGCCTCTGGCTTGCAACCCTGAATCTAGGGGTCAAGCATGAGGACGTTTGACACTGGAGAAGAAATGAGCACCCAGCTGGGTGAGCTCATTAGCAGTGGTCCATTCAGGAGTTGGGGTCTGTTTGTTTATTTATTTATTTTGGCATATAGACCGCTCTCCCACTCAAGTGTCATACATGCATGCTGCTGTGGACCTCTGCAGAAACAGAATCGCTGTGACAGATGTTGTGGGCTTGAGTTGCTCTCTCTCTTTCTCTCTCTCTCTCTCTTTTCTTTCTTTTTGAACATGCAAACAAAACACATGCACACCCAAATGCAAGAAAATGTGCACACACAGAGCTTACATTTCAAACACACACACACACACACACACCTATGAACGCATTAGACAGCGAACCTTTGATTTCGAAAAGAGCATCGGCCTCAGTGGATGGCAGAAAATGACCACGGTGATTGAGACTGCCATAGCAGGTCCATTCACAGAGATGGAAGACACTGTCACACAGTGCAGATCTGCTGGAGTGTGCCCCACTGGTACGCTCAGTCATATTCAGTGTCATAATATTTAAACGTTCCATCTAGGCAGCGAGCCAGAGATAGGCGTCTGTGGCAAGTTGTGCTCTGCGTTGCGCTGTGCCTTTCTGACATATGGCTCGTGTGTTTACACTGACGACTCTTTGTTAAGCGGGATGAGCACTGTAACACACAATATCACAAGTGTATGTGGCAAGCCTGTCTCTTAAAAATAACTCTGCTCTATTCGTAAACAGTACATAGCATATGGGTACAGCCTGCCCATTAGCGTTAAGTACTGTATTTAAGAGACAGAGAACGGTGCCCAGACTGCTGTGGCATCAGGAGCAGATCTGGTCAGACCAGGAACACATCTGGACCAGCTCCACTCTAGGGTTCTCGACTGTAGAGGGCACATAATACCTAGGTCACTTGGGCACAGTATGATCTTTTGCAAAAAACAGAGTTGGTACAAACAAATGCCAAAGCTTAAATGACTTTCACTTCCTCATCAAAAAAAACTCTCCTGCTCTGGAATCCCTCTGTCTAATACAGACACAGTTTTCAAATAATGTGTTCCCTTTTTGAGTAACTTAAGATAAAATTTGGCAAGTGACGAGAACTTTTCATGTCATCTAAGTGATTAAAACACCTTTTATGTTTTCTTCTAGGAAAGAAAATGTACCTGGTTTATGTTGAGAGAAGATATCTGTTTTTCGTCTTGGCAGATCTGTAAGACTGTCACAACACATCTACCTCTGCTTCTATAAAGCTCGGAGTTTCAAATAACCTATATGCAATATACTCAAAATAAAAAGTCTGGTGTGGCATATGAGAACAATAGTCACAAAAAGTCCTACAAGTTTAAAAGACTTTTACCAATCTGCATTGAGAACTCCCACCCCACCCCCATCTATCAGATAACATATTTACTTCTGGAACTTTCAGATATTTTACAGAATGGCCATTAACACATAGCTTCCGAGCTTCATGCTAAACAGTGTCACTTGAGATAATCTACAACAGCCTGAAACGTATGCAAGTGATCCTTTTGTAAATGTTATAGTTCCTCTGTGACAGGCCTGGCAGTCTCACATTAGTATGTTTCTATAATATTTCCTCATGGATTTCTCTCTGTCTCTCTTTGTTTAGCATTTATCTTAACAGAGGACAAGAATGTATATAAACAAAAAAACAGAACATTCAGAAATTTTCCGGTCAAGGTTTGACAGAGATATGTGTAAGTTCAAACCAGCCCCAGTTCCTTATGTAATGCTTATATTTTCCGCCAACATCAGGGAAAGAGACATGCCCTCATTGACTGGAGGGGTCATCCACACTCACAGCAGGAGCAGGCATGAGAGACTGTTGTATGCTCAGCGAACATGAGGCAGTAAGTTGGCTACAAAGGATCCCTGCCTTTTGCATTGACAACTGAGCAGGCTCCACCCCTCTTGCCTTGTGGTGTGCAGGATCCAAAGGCCTTGCCTTTATGTCAGCATGTCCAACAGAATACATTCAGCATGGCGTGGCCCCCCTGGTGCGCCCGCGGAGCAAGAGGGGCGCGGGAAGCAATGGAGCATTTGAGCGTCTGCTGCCCAACCATGTGCTCTTCCTTAAGGGTGTGACAGAGTCAGGCTAGCACGTGTTGCCCAAGTGGGATCATGCACATCTCTCCCAAATCTCTCAGCCACCCAAAGAGGCAGATGGCCGGTCCCATGACAAGCTCTGTTTACTCCAAGTGTGTTGGGATTTGAGAGGAAATGTCTGTAGATGCCTCTGATGTCTCCTTATACAGTAAGCACAGGTCTCTAAACACCATGGCCTACATTTTTCTTATGGTGGACCAGTTGTCAACAACCCTTAAGCAATCTCAGTTAAATGTTAAATATCCAAATATAATCATTTAGAGGTGAGCACATTTTTAGTATTTTAGTAACAAATTAGTTTTAGCATTATCAAACAGAGTAGACATGGAATAAACATGGCACACATTTTGTCCCAGTTAATTTTAATATCCAAAATCTATTTAATTGGATTTTACTATAAAAATCACATTCATCGTTTCGGATCAAATTAAATATTCAAATATAATAATTTAGAGGTGAGGACATTTTTAGTATTTTAGTAACAAATTAGTTTTAGCATCATCAAACAGAGTAGACATGGAATAACATGGCACACATTTTGTCCCAGTTAATTTTAATATCCAAAATCTATTTGATTTGATTTTACTATGAAAATCACATTCATCGTTTCGGATCAAATTAAATATCCATATATAATCATTTAGAGGTGAGGACATTTTTAGTATTTTAGTAACAAATTTTTAGCATCATCAAACAGAATAGACATGGAATAAACATGGCACACATTTTGTCCCAGTTAATTGTAATATCCAAAATCTATTTAATTTGATTTTACTATAAAAATCACATTTATCGTTTCAGATCATTTAACGAGAATGCTGATAATAGTATTAGTTGAATGCTGAATGTTGAAATGCTTTGAAATGGACTCTGGTGCAAGAAGGTTTCAAAGTGAAATGAGCATCCACCAGCCTGTCTGTACCCTCCCCAATGTCATCTTTGGAGTTGTTCTTGGGAAATAAAGTTGATGAAAGTGGACGAGGGCCATCGAGGGCCTTGTTTACGTAACAGATCAGGCTACGCCACGTGACTAACATGAGCCCTGGAGTAAGAGTGACACAAGGCACCAGCAAAACTACCATGCTATCCCAAAACCCTCATCCTCAGAGCCACACAAACACACACGCGCACTCACACACACTTGCAAACGCACTCAGACAAGCAATGGAGCCATCATATCAAAAGAGGGGCTATCCACTGGGCAGCCTCAGAGAAGTGGCAGTCTCATTTGTGCATGTCTCTTCTGGATCAGCCAGGCCTTTGGCAGCCTGGGGTCAGCGGCCCCTCAGCCGGCTCTGACGGATACTGGCGTCCACTGAAGCGACTTGGAACGGGAGCCCAGAGGTGAATGCCAACATTGCCCTGGAAGCATCCCCCAGCCAGGCCTGAGTCTCCGAGTCAACTAACACTTGCATTAAAGTGCATGATGATCTGCAAACACCAGAACTTCACTTCGCATTGGAGATCAAATGCAATAAAGTATGTCTGATTTGGAGTCCAAATGGTGTGAGCTCAACTCACATCACCCCAAACTGAGAGCTCACAAGCTGGGAGGTCACGTTCACAGCACATGTTTTTATTTTGCCATAGACAGTGGGAGATGACAAATATCCAACATTTTCCAAATCTAAATTAAATATCTAAACAGTGTCTAAATATCTTTGTTAAGCACAGAAAGGAGATATACAGCCATTTAAACTAAATAGAGAAAATATCTATTTATTTATATGATTTTAAAACAAAATACGGAAAACTGGTATATAAAAGACTTTCCATTTAATAATGTCTAGAAGCTTCTTTGTGACATAGATTTCTCAGAAAGGCAGGAGACAAGTTCAGTGCAATCATGGCCTCTGGGCTTGCCATCATAGAAACATATGATTTTCTCACTGTAAGTGGACATAAAGCAAACATACACTGCATACAGTATGTTGGTCATATGGTGAAGATTCCCCTGTAGCCCCAAAGAGTCATCATGAAGTAAATGTTGGCAGAGATGGTGCAGTCATGCCATGTGTTTCTACTACAGCTGTTTGAAGATGGAAAAGAACACTAGCAAACAGTCTCACTGTCAGTGACATCAGCTGGGCCCTGTGCCGATACGACAATGGCCTTGACTCAGTCAGCAGGCACTCGTTCCTGTAGAGTGGCCAGACACTTATAATCAGCCCTCAATGATCTGCAGGGCAGCATTTTTGCTTCTGGGCATCACATGAAACATCTAATTATAGCAAGTGTGATTACAGCAACTTAATTAGCCTGAACTCAGTAATGGTATATGATGTATACTGTACATTTCAGTGAAGTCACTGAATAGTTTTTAAAAGTGGCCAATCTACTGTATCTTCAGACACAGAGGTCACAGATTATGACACTGGCCATCTGATGTGCTCTAGCACCCTTTAATCATAAACTAGTCAAAAATCTGTATTTGGCTGTCCAAGTCAAAAGCAGAGGGAAAGCCTAAGGAAATGCCCTTGTGTTCAGGATCACTTGTTTGTTCAGAGTAGAGCATTAAGTGTTATTAAGGCCAACACCCGGAATCGCCCTGCCAAAGGCTCACTGCTGAGACAAGATTTTGACTTTCATTATGCTATCATGGATGGCTTACATATTAATAATTTAATGGATAAAACATTGACAGTAAAATGTATTACTCTGCTATTTCATATTTTGCATCCCCCGGGCTGTAGCATGACTGTTGGTACAAGACCCAATAATAAGAACAAGTGGATCAGTGTAATAAAAAGAGAAGCACAGTTACGTTAAAGGAGGGGAGGGGGCACAACTGGCCAAGGCACCTGTACCATCCTTGGGTCCATGTCCGACCCGGCTCATCTCCTGATCCCACCCCATCTCTCTCTCTCCGGCTCATCTCCTGATCCCACCCCATCTCTCTCTCTCCGGCTCATCTCCTGATCCCACCCCATCTCTCTCTCTCCCACTCGCTTCCTGTCAGTCTCTGCACTGTCCTATCTTATAAAGGCAAATAAACTAAATAAACTATAAAGGCAAATAAACTAAAAATAATAATAATAATAATAAAGAAGTAATGCCTTTGACATTTTATTCAATAAAATAGGCCAATAAATAAAAAATAAAAAAAGATTGGTGAAGTCTTGAGGGAAGACTTTTTTTTATTGTTTTACAAAAAGGTATAAACCATGCTTTGTTCAATTTCTTGAACCACTAGATGGCAGTCATTGGAATGACAATGGCTTCTTGCATAATGCTGAATGAGACAAAGTTTCTACTGTCAAAACAGAATTACGGTACAGACTGTATTACTACAGCATGTGAAGCAGTGTAACAGAGACAAATGTTTTTTTTTTTTTTTAAAAAACAAGCAAATAATAACAACAACAACAGATTAGTTGGCTACACAGTTGCCAATACAATTACTTTAGTTCTAGGGCAACAGAGTTAACCCTTAAAACCCTTTTATTAGCATTAGCATTTTTTGTAGTTTTTTACATTACTATGTTATAAAGACTTTACAGAGGTCTCATGGGCAATACTGACTATCTTATATCCTTTTTTTCAGCACAACCTAAGCAATATGATTACAGCAATGGCATTTCTTTTTTAACCAACTATACACAAACATGAGCAAAAAACATAAAAGAATATTTCAAATCTGACTGATTTATTATCAAATAAATTATTGGCAAAAACACAAATACATAGATTAAACGTTTTTCACTTATTCTGAAAAACATATTGTGGTTGCAGTAATGTTGGTTCTACTTTATGGATCCGAAAACCGATCAATAGACACCAGCTTGACTTCAATTAAAGTGTAAGTCAGTTAAAATCAGTCAGTTGCCAAGGTTGCGTAAGCGGCACGGGGCCGCGCTGGCTGAGTTTTAAGGGTTACTCCTGGGCAATGCGTACATGTACTGCACTTTCAACAGGGTCACTGGTCAAAGACAGGGAAATGGAACAGAACTGTTCCGTGACATTGCCTCATTGACGAGTCACTAATCATCAACAGTATCGACAGACCAATCTCCAGATCATTACCATTGGCTGGTGAGTTGTATTTGCGATTGCCACAAAGTTTTAGAAGTCATGGTCATCATACAGGTATGTGGGTGGAATTAATTACGTCCTTGACATAGATTTTCACGTTTCACTAAATGTGTACACAGTAAAAATCACTAGATTAGGTATGCCAAAGTCCAAGGACTTTCTAGTATGCATGCTGTTATTTGAGGATGAGTGACATCCTTCTGCCATATCAAAATATATGCTGAGTGTTCAGTCCATCAACCCTGTAGAGGTTGAAATACCACCTCTGCCAGAGGACCCATGCTGTATCACCTCTATCTTACAGTGATATCTAATAACATAAACTGTAAGCACAGAGCACAAAATCATAGAATGTCTAAAATGGAAAGAGCAGTGTTTTACTCTCACATGTTTTACTCTCACGTTCTTGTATATTATGCATGTATCTCGGGATATACTTTTTTCAAATGATATATTTTTTTCCTGCTGCAGACATGTTGTTTGAGAGGAAGGCATCAGGTGCTCTGCCTGAGGTTTGGCCACACATACTCCCTGTGCATCCATCCAGCTCTGTCAGTTTTTGAAGTGCAGGGCAAAAGCAAGCTAAGGGAAATTATATGAAGGGCAAGAAGTGATGTCTCTTTGGGTTGTATGCAGCATGAAACTGGCTTAATTCATGCTTAGTATGCAACTTCATTATGAAATCATATGCCCGTGGTCTATCTTTTAAAAAATGTGATAGTCTGTGATAGCCATATATGGCAATTTACTATCACCATTGCATGGAAAAACACCAGTATGAATTTTAAAAATGATTCAATGTGACAAATTCATGTCTCACAGTAAAGTGGTCGGTACACTGTGGTAGGTTGGCAGTACGGGGATGGAAGGGATATCCATTATTTCAAACCACACAGATCATCTGTGCTGAAAAAATATGAATTCTCATATGAATTATACTTTATGTAAGGAAATGGTTAAAAAGGTTGTTCTCACCATTACCTTTCACATTATTCTAAATAGTAAATAGTAAAAAATAGTATAATTGCACTATAAGAAGGATAATGTGTTTTGCCATAATGAGTAATTAAGTATTAATATCATTCATTGGTATTGCTGATGTTGTAAGGATTGCCTCACGTCAGTTAAGCAATCTGGCATAGAGCATAGCTGACCACAAGAGAAATGATGGACCTGTGAACCTGATGAACTACACCTTCTGCCAAAGCTGTCTGAAATATTTGATGGCATGATAGCAGACCTAAGACAGACCATGACTAACACAAGAACAAAGACATCATGTTCACCCTAGTGTTTGTTCAAAGGTAAATGACCTATGAGGAAATGACCTCAGATAAAAAGAGATTCCGGGAAAGCAGCATATCACTGAACTTAAACTTAAATAATCCCTCAAGAAATGATCGCAATTTGTATGAACTTTGTACTTTGCACAATAATTATTTTTCAGTGTGTATAGAAACAAGAAAACGATTATGTAAACAGTGAAACCATTTGTCTGCAGTATAAACAGAATTCTGTGGGTTGGGGGCAGCTCTCTTATGGAGAGCCCAACTGCCTCGGGCGATGCAAATGCACTTAAGATCAGGCAAATCTATACTGTATGTTCATAAAAAAATAAGCCAGAAACATCGCAAGACATCTTCATTACCACAAAGCAAAGCACAGCAGAATGCCTCTATTTTCTAACATAGATGAACCACGTGTATACATGAAGTCAACTATTTATTTATATTCAACACTGCAAATGAGAATATTTGATATGAGCAACATGGTGTCCAATATGTTCAAATTAAGATTCAAATGCAGACAAAATCTGTAAGACAAACCAAAATATGTGCAAAACACTTCTTTAGTCATCTAACCTCTCACTAATAGCCATCTCCTCCACAGTCAACAGTTTAAGACAGGTCTGCATTCGTCCCAATGTCACATTTCAAATAGTGATGCTGTTCCCATAATTATGTCAGAGTCTCATGCACAGGAAGGAGCTTGAAGCATCTGATGGACCCACGGAAACTGAAACACATACCTCTCCATGGTGGGTGTTGGGGGGCCGAAGAAAGCTTTCCCAATGTGCCAGCACACAACATCCAGGGATGACTTTCAGGCTGCTGTCCACAACTAAGGCTCCATGGCAGGATGAAGACTGAGACAATGGGTCATTTTTCTTCAAAACCCCTCACCACCAAGTACAGGGAGGGACACTCAGGGATCCGACCTCTGGCCAATGGCCCCATTGTTCAGTGGGCTGTTGCATCTGTGAATGAGACTCTCCTGATGGCATTTCATCAGTCAGGACTTTCATATGCAGTTCTAAACCCATCCTTGCAAAAGCTGAATCCATCAAGCGTGCCTCCTGCACACACCAAAATGTGTATGAGGTTACTGTACAGTGTACCACACCTCTGCACATCACTGCACATGAATTCTCATGAGTTTAGCAGGCAAGCATGCCTGCCCTCGATTTCATCCATCACATACAAGGAAACATTTCAGCTAAATAAAACCATGTATTCCCGTATGTAATCAAAAAAAGAAAGAAATACATTGTATTATTTCCATTTCATGTTATATATAATATTTACATTTTACAGTACTAATGTGTGACTAAAGTGGCATGAATATATTTTATTGCATAGTTGTTGTGTTAGTGTGTCATACTTGTTTACACAACCTTAATCCAACACAACAAAATAACAAATAGTCATATAGATTTGAAATATATATATAGACACTTATACAACACAATAGGGTATAGTCTGCAATGTTGTGTCCTGTATGCTCCACATTCAGCCTCACACAAGGCATCCTGGCTGTGTATTTTGGTGTCATGGTGAACTGCGCAGAAATAATGAAATGCCTGATGCAATACGACTACTCAGTCTAACCATATTACTTGCCTGTTTTTGGCTCTCAGAAGCCATCAGAAAGTCCTCTTTTCTAAAGCACATGGTTTCCCCTGGACAATGCTCAGAAATGATTTCCCCCCTCTAGGACCTCTACCTCTATGTCTTCTACATATCAGCCTCTCCAACAGAGCAGGTTTAAACTTCCACAAAACCACAACACATTCAGTGGCACGTCTGGTCATGTTCTTACAACCTGTTCAATTCCTTGCTATGTCATTCTTTGTTTCTCTGCATACTTTTCATAATGTATTTGCCCTAACATGTGGGACTTTGAATTCATTCATTCAAATTCTCAACAAATCTAAGTTCTTACAACCTTTTGAACATTGGACAGTTAAATTGGATAGAAATGTACTGAAATAATTTTCCTACTCCCTTGTGTTTAATTCTTCCTTTTGCCTTTGCTGCTGGATTTGTAAATGTACAAGTTCCAACAGGTAAATAAATTAGTTGGGGAACCAAAATCTCAAAAATGGGTTGAACCTGACATGGTCTTCCATACTTTTTATTTGTGTTTTTTCTGTTAACTTTGACCCTAAGAACCAATAATTGGAGGGTCTGCTCTGCCGAAAATATCGCAAAAAAATTTGGCCATTTTAGTGTATGCACCCTTTAATTTGACCAGAAAACTGCATGTGAAAAATATTTTTTTTTCCTCAAATCCTCAGTGGGTTGGGTAGGCTGTCAATAAATGTATTCCAGATACACAGAACACATGTGCTGACAATATCCACTGAAAAAATAACTCTTAAAATACATTTCTACATGATTTTGCATCAATTTAATGCAAAGAAATTAGACGTTAGACGTCACTTTTCTGCCAATATTTTCATGGCAATTCCATGGAAAACTAGAAAATGCAATTCCAGGGAATTACCATTGCATGTAAATGCAAAAAAGCTGCTGTGTATAACATTATATTACTTACAGTATGATTATTCAGATTACATAGTCTTACAGTATTCTTGAAAACCACTTACTTGGTTAGATGTTAGCTTAGAGTATATGACAGTCAGTAAAAATAAATTGTCAATTCAATATTGATCAACATTCTTTGTTTTAATACAACAGAATGATACTCAGAATACACTAATGAACACTTACCAATGTAAGCTTGAAGTAAAAATCACAGTTGTGAATATTATATATACAGAACTTGATAATGCCAATCATATTATCCTAAGACAGATCTATTTATCAGTGGTAACTCTGAACTGGCAGCAACAGCTAGAGGCCTCAGTTAATGGTATTAGGTCAAATTTGATGGTGATATATACACTGAAGAATAAAAGAGTCAGCCCTTCAGTTGATCAGTTTTAGACAGAACTTTTTTTTCACACAGCACAGCTCAGGTCTAAAAAGAGAGGTCTAACAGCACAGCTATGTTTCACAGATGTTACAGCACAGGTATGATTAAAGGTATGAATGGTTGACAAATATGATTCACAGGTATACATGTTCCATATAGTTAGTGAGTATAGTCCTCACACAACAATATATTTCTCAGAATGTCTCAGTGTAGATCTCAGATAAGTCTCAGTATGGTTAAATGGTATGTGCAGATATGTTGAGATATGGTCACATGTTTGTAAGAATGTATGTTAGTAGGTATGTTGCTAGCAACATTGTCAGAGATGTATGGTTGACAGGTGTGCACACAGACAGGCACACACGTAATGTCATACACGTCATCACCACTGGTCTGGTCTGGTCTGGAACCTAAAAGGCAAAAGCAAACAAGTTTAACAGTTATACCAAAACAAGGAATGTCTGCAATTGTACAATTGTTCAATACAACTAAGGTATTTAAGTGAAGTTGTTACATTACATAAGGCTGACACATTATAACCTAACGACTAACATGGTAAACAGTTTAAGCTTTTTAAACAATTCTCTCAACAATTCTAGGACAATTTAAAAAAAAAAAAAAGGTAGAGTAGGCCTACAATACAATTGTTGCACCATCAAGCTACTGGTAGTTAAATACTAGCCTATAATATTAAATTGCAAACAAAGCAGAATTCTGTGTTTTATTGTTTTCAGTTTTAGTATAGGTGATAGCTAATCATATTTTTTTTTAAATATAAAACGTAAACAGCTTAGAAAACTTTGCAGGCAAAGGGTCTGTTGTTGCTGTTGATAATCATATGAGTAAGGACGGATCATTCTGATACTAAGTATCTTGATAACCAACTGCTATAACTTAAACAGCTTGCTAGGTCTGTCAGCCACATTTTATCCTACAGATTACAATGTACTACACCTGGAAAGTTTGATTCACGTGCCAGGCTACACTTTAATTTCTAGACCAGAACAATGCAGAAATGAGTAGGCCAAGTAAACATTGTAGCCTATGTTGACAACACAAACATTATAGCTCAACTTCTGTTGTGTGTTTTAACAAGACTTTAGTTGTATTGTCCATTTCCTAGCAATAGCCTATTCATGGCTTTCATACGGTCCCTTGCACAGGAGTATTAATAAAGCACCAATGCATTCATAATCTAGGTGCTTGATTGTCTGTTGAAAGGGACCTGATGAAACCCATTGTGGCAGATGGGAGTTGAGTAGTACGTAGGTACTGACCCAGGTAAGATCGACTACGCCACCCTGGGAATTGCACCCAGGGAAATGTTTAGTGAATTGGTCTAATATGCACACAGGTTCATTAACTGACAGAGACGTGGTTTCATCCAAGTAAAAACATAATTTTATTAACAATGTCTAAAACTACAGCTGATGTAGCTCAAGCACACCACACACACACACACAAAGGGGGCGACAGACAACAGGAACTGAGGCTTACCAGTGAGGGGACCGGCTAACTAGTGAGGGGGCGTCCAGGAGAAGGTCACACAACTGCAAAAGTGTCCACACACACACACACACACGCCAGGTCAAGTCTGAAACACCCGTGATTTAAGTAGCACACCAGAAGGGGAACACCACCAGGAAGATAGCAGACCCTCCACTGCAGGCCTCAGCTCCTAGGAAAGACACAGGACAGGGTAGGACAATAAGTGGGGCAACACAGTCAACCAACCAATTAACTAAAGAAAAACAATAGCTGAGAGTAGGACACCAGCTCTCAGCAGCTGGAAAAATGGCCTCCTGCCAGTGCAACATAAACAAACAGACCAAATATACAAAATAAAGAAGTGAATAACAAAACAAATGCTAAGACACTGGTTATCAACAGCGCAGGTGAAATGGCCTCCTGCCAATGATAAATCAACTTGGAATAACCGCAAACCAGAAAGGGAGTTACAAAGTAACAGGTTGAGACACTGGTTATCTGCAGCATAGGGGAAACGGCCTCCTGCCAGTGGAACACAAACAAACAGACAAATATACAAAATAAAGAAGTGAATAACAAAACAAATGCCAAGACACTGGTTATCAACAGCACAAATGAAAGGGCCTCCTGCCAATGGCAAATCAAAACAACAAAAGAAATAGGACGTTAGAAACAAGTTACAAAATCAAACATAAATCAGAGTTGGGGAGGTGAGATGGCTAGACACCTTAAAGTGCGTATGTCAGGTTAAAAAATGAAGGGACATGAAGCAAGATAGTAGTGAGTAGTGATTTTTCTTGAAAAAACAACTTTAAATGCAATAGAACAATATTTACAGTTATTTTTATAACTGAATTTATTAACATTCCAGACACAGTGATGACCTCATAAGAGGGAGTCCAGCAAAGTTGAGCATAGTGGAGAATGGGTTTTAAGTGCATTTTCTTTTACACTGATAAGGCCAAAAATGTTCTCTATGACATACCAGTGGTTCATAAGCATGAGCCTGACTGGCAGGGACAAAGTAAAGACGAATAGGCTACAAAATGTAGGTAAATCATGGCCATCAAATCATCAGTGAGAAATTGATTAGGGGTGTGAGTAGGATCAGATCACTATTAGTATGCATCATGGCTTCAAAATGGCAGTTGTGTCATTTGCCATAACATAGGCTTTCATATACAACAAGTTAAGTAGAATCAGTAAGCAAATTAATAGTCTGTCTATAGCTAACATTAGTTGATAAGCAGATGTATATATATATATATATATATAAGAGCAAATGTGTGGTAGCACATATACACTGATGGTTTTATAGTCAGGTCTCTAAAGAAAAGCATATATGCCCATGATTGGCTGAACACAGACTAATGAGTTGCTTACTGATTCTACTTAGTTTAGGCTATATAATGGCCTGTGATGGCAAGTGACACAACTTGTGGCGACTTCAAGCATTGCTACTTACCCATATCCTCATCACATTTTAAGATCAATAATGGTTGCCAGTAAAGAAAAAAGGTATCAGGATATTTTTATGTCAGGCAGGTAGTAGACTCTAGCATGACATACTGGAATTAGGTCATGTTTTTGGCCTCATCAGTGTAAAAAAAACTACTTTATGATCCCTTATCCCATGTGTTTTAATTGACCAACTTTGCTGGACTCCCTCTTATGAGGTCATCATTGTGTCTGGAATGTTTCCTGGAATGTTCATAAATTCAGTTATAAAAATGACTAAATATTGTTCTATTGTATTTCAAGTTGATTTTTCAAGAAATCAAAAAATCACTTCTCACAACTATCTTGCTTCATGTCCCTTCATTTGTCAAAAATGTTTTTTAACCTGACATACGCACTTTAACTAAACACACAGAATGGAGTGGGTGACACGTAAGACAACATGAAGTCGAGACAACACAATGATGGTCACACGATAACACGCACATAGGAAGAGTGACGGACAGCTAGCCCGCTAGGTGTAAGCTGCGGCGTCTCGACCGCTTGTCTATGTGCCGTTAACAATGAAACAAAACTACAAGGGCAGATTGCAGCACTTTGTGTAGAAGGCCTTAACACTGGTGGCAGAAAGGGTCCGACGTCGTGAAGACAAAGCAGCAGCGGTTACACAGCAGCAGTTCCCCATCCCGCTGTTAACTACCCGCAGTTTCTGCAATACGAAATAAAACTGAATGTCAATGTATATTTTAAAAGGAAAGACTGGCTAACACTCGAAAGGGGCTACGTACCAGCAAGTTTGCACCACAGAGGGCAAAAGCACTAGGGTGAAAGTAGCAGCAACTACCTAAAATGCAAACAAACATTTACTATATGCGACACAATGTACTTGTGTCGCGAAGAAAAGTGTAAACATACCAGCTGCGAAGCGACGCCAGCTACAGAGATGGGGAAGGATCCACAAGGATGCTGTATACACAAAAAGGCACTAGTATAACTAAACAGCCACAAAGTCAAACAAAAGCAAAGCCTCGAGAGGAAACGCCAAAACGCTGTTACCTGTGTGAACAGCGGAAATTGGGTGAGCAACAACCAGCCAGTCGGACTTAACAGAAAAAGACAGTCACTGAGTACATATGTACAAGTCTCACCAAAGCGAATGGCTGACCAATTACCTGCTAGTTGACATGGCCACTACAGACAGGAACCACATTCCTTTCTGCTACACTCTACCCCCCCCCCCCCTTCTTGCATCGTTGCCCCAACGATGGACCAGACTGGGCTAGAATAGCATTAACTCCATGGCCTAAAAAGAGCAGAAACTGAATTAGACACAGGATCAAGAGAGTTCGCAACCCCTGGTGCCAGTTCCCCCAATGGTCTTGGAAGATGGTGGATATTGGAATGATGGCCAGCTGTGGAGCGTGTGGTCCTTCGTAATCCCACTTCACTACTGTCGGGCTGGCTAGCAGATGGGGCTGCCACAGGGACAGATGCTTGGTTTCTCGTTAGGGCATGGGGGACTTCTAATGGAGCAGACGCCAAGAGGTCTGTAGGCAATGGTGCAGGCTGCAACGCAGAAGCAGGTTGACTCACAGCTACTGGTTGGGCAGGTGGTGGCCTAGGGATTGCCTCAGGAGCCGCTTCCCTTAAGACAAACAGATAGTCCTCCCCGGAGGAATCCTCTTCAGTGGGTGGTATAGCCATAGGGGGTGGACTACTGGTTGGTATCTGGTCAGAGTTGTCGCCAATCACAGCCTTCAGCAGGGCACGATGGACTTGCCTGGATTTGGTCAGGTCCTCCACAGGTGCGACAGTATATACTGGCCCACCCTCCTTTGGTGCCCTCAGGACTCGATGCACCACTGAGCTCCACAGGTCGTGGATTTTATGACGCCCTCGTGTATTACACTCCCACAGAAATACCAGCTGACCCTCCTTCAGTGGTGAATCTCACACTTTCAGGTCATGGATTTTCTTACGGCGGGCTGCCGCAGTCTGCAACCGCTCTCGGGCTCCCTCAAAAGTGATCTGTAGTCGGTTCCGGTGTTCCTGAATCCAATCATGAACGGTGGCAACAACTGGATCTGGAACACGGCCCAACAGAAAGTCTATAGGTAGCCTCGGTTCCTGGCCAAACATGAGGAAGAATGGCGACTCACCCGTTGACTGATGAGGCGTGGTGTTATAGCAGTAGAGCACCTGAGGCAAGCAGGAGTTCCAGTCTCTCTTCTGAGACTTCTATTGAACCGTTCACACTGGCCATTGCCAGCTGGATGGTATGGAGTGGTGCGAGATTTTACAATGCCATAAAGGCCACACAGCTGTTGGATAAGAGATGGTACTCCAAACTTGCAAAACCATTCAGTAACCAGGACCTGGGCCACAGTGGAGGCACGTTGGTCACGAGTGGCGACAGCAAGGGTGTATTTGCTGAAGACGTCGGTCATGACTAGGACGTTCTCCAGTCCATTCCTTGCAGGTTCCAACAAAGTGTAATCAATGGCCAGTATTTCGTTCGGTCGAGAAGCCAATAGATGTCCCATAAAAGTACGGGCCACAGGGTGAGTATCTTTGGCAACCTGGCACCTCTCACATGCCTGACACCACTGTGCCACTTCAGCCGACATATTCGGCCAATAACACCACTGACGAAGTAGTTCCAATGTGCGCTCCACCCCTTGATGGCCATGTTCCTGATGGACTTGAGTCAGTATGTCCTTCCTCAAGGCACCTGGAAGCAGCAGCTGGAACACTGCCTCAGCACCATCAGGGCGAAAGACTTGACGATACAGCAGTCCATCCTTCTCCACTAGGCGGTCCCAGTGTCGGAGAAGTGTCAAAGCAGGTCGCGATAGCTGCTTCCGTTCGTCGGCATTGGGTCGCTGCTCCAGCTTCCAAAACACCAAAAGCTCCTGAATGACTGGATCCGCCTGTTGAAGGGCAGAAACATCAGAAGATGTATAACATGGTAAGACTGACAGCGGCCTGAGTTACCTCAACCTGCTCACGCTGTCCAGCCTCTAAGCGATATTTTATGTCAAAATCAAATGAGGCAAGTTGGGATGCCCAGCGTTGTTCAGCAGCCCCGAGCTTGGCAGATGACAAATGACTAAGCGGATTGTTGTCCGTAAAGACAACACACTTATGGGCAAGAATGTATTCTCTGAATTTCTCGGTCATGGCCCACTTGAGCGCCAAGAACTCCAGCTTCATTGAACTGTAGTTCAGCATGTTGCGCTCAGTGGGCCGCAGACCCCGGCTGGCATAGGCTATGGGCCTAACTTTACCTCCATGCTCTTGGGAGAGCACTGCCCCCAGGCCACCATGACTCGCGTCCACCTCCAAGATAAAGGGTAGAGAAAAGTCTGCGTAGGCCAATACTGGTGCTGTGGTAAGTCTGGTCTTTAATGCTTCAAAACTTCTGTCACACTCCTCTGTCCAGGTCCCAATGACACTCCGCCCAGCCCTTCTCTTCACCTTGGTTCCCCCCAGCTCTGCAACCAGACGATGCAGAGGAGCCGCCAGCTTGGCGAAACCCTCCACAAAACGACGGTAGTAGCTGGCGAAACCCAGAAAGGACCGCAGCTCTGTGATGGTGTTAGGAGGTGGCCAATTGGCCACTACCTCGATCTTGCTAGGGTCGGTGGAGACGCCCTGGTCCGAAATCACATGACCCAAGTACCGCACTTCTTGCTGGAAAAAGGCACACTTGCTGAGCTTCACCTTCAGCCATTCCTGTTGCAGCCGGCCCAGCACTACATCCAACCTCTCCAGATGCTGCTGCACTGTGGAAGAGAAGACTACAATATCATCCAGGTACAGAAGTAATGATTGGCATTGTTGGTCACCAAATATTCTTTGCATTAGTCTCTGGAAGGTGCTGGGAGCATTACAAAGCCCAAAGGGCATCCGGTTCCACTCAAAAAGTCCAAACGGAGTACAGAAGGCAGTCTTGGGGCGATCTTCCTCAACAACCGGGACCTGGTTGTACCCAGCGGCAAGGTCAAGGGTGGAGAACCAGCGAGCTCCGGTTAGGGCATCTAGAGATTTCTCTATCCGTGGCAGCGGAAAGGCATCCTTCCTGGTCTTGTTGTTAAGCTGGCGGTAATCTACACACAGACGCAAACTACCGTCCTTCTTCTTGACCAGAACAATGGGGGAGGCATAGGGGCTGCTACTTTCTCTAATCACCTGTGCCTTCAACAGTTTGTTAATATGCTCTTTTACCACCTCATACTCTGATGGCGGAATCCGCATGTAGCGCTGCCTAATGGGTACGCTGTCAAGAAGGGGAATATCATGGGCTATTAAGCTAGTGCAACCTAAATCCATGTCATGGGCAGAGAACACCGTGGCATATTTCTTAAGGAGTGACCTCACTTGCCCCTGCTCTACGGTAGACAATGGGGACAGATCCAGAGCCTCCACCGGATGCGGCGCAGTGGGAGACACTGATTGAGTAGCCACTGTAGCTACACAAGCTGGCGACTCGGTGACTCCTGCTGGTAGACTAACCACATACACTGATACCAATGTACCGAGACTAGTTCGAGGATATAGCAGTACATCTGTCGAACCCACATTGACTATGGGTACATAAGCGGTGCCTCGTGTCACCTGCACTAATGCAGGAGAAGCCAGCAGACCGGCAGGTAGCCCAGAGGCTGGTGGTTCGAACAGCACCGTGACCCCAGAATACTGTTCTGAGCATGTGGCAGCCACCAACTTCATCGTTCCTCCGGGGACACGACAGGCCTTCCCACCCCTAACCTTTACTGTACTGGGAGAGTCACGAGGGGCCTGTACCTGTTGACTGTGACACTGTTGTAGGGCTTGCACAATATGTTCTGGGACTCCGGAGACTGGGGGCAAATCAAACAAGGCCAAATCATGCTGACCAAAGAGCTCTTGGTAGCATTTGCAAAGGACGTTCATCCCTAGAACACCAGGGACCAAGGAGGACAACCCACCAGGAGGATCTTTAACCACCAAAACACCACACTTTGGCATTAACTTACCACAGAGCTCTACATCTAACTCCAAATAGCCAATATAGGGGATGGCCAACCCATTAGCCGCTCTGAGCTGCAACCAGTGACAGGACTGGAGGCGTTGTTGACCCCATGGCTCAAAGTGCTGGAGAAAGAAGCTCTCAGTTACAGTAGACACCATTGACCCAGTATCTATTAAACAGGACACTGTAACACCACCTAAGGTAACATCTAAATGTGGACAAGACTACATTAATTTAGACTCACCCCCGACACCCCTAAAAGCAACCCCTGAGCCAGTGGCGGCCCCACCCGAACTGTGGCTCTGCAGTGCGGTGGGCGCTAGTTTTCTGGAACCTGAGCGGGATGAGGCTGCCTCCCAGAGTGAGGAGAAACATGTGAAGACTGTGAGCGAGGAGGAACACGTACCCAATCACAGTCTCTTGCAAAATGGCCAGGCTGCTGACAACGTCTGCATATGATGGGGCCACTACGAGGAGAATGACTACGCTGGTGGGAGCCCTGCAGCAGGGCCATGCTCAGAGTGAGCTGCTTTAACTGCTCTTGCTGACATTTCAGCTGCTCTTGTTGGACTTTTAATAGCTCCTTCAACTTACTCATCGCAGACACCTGGGGGGCACTAGACACGACTTCTGGTCTACTCTGAACCCCATACTGGATGCCAAAAGCTGAAGGGAAAGAGTGACTTAGGCTCCTCACACCACCAGGCAAACCCTCCCGTTCCCACCTGATCGCCTCCCCCCTGACTTCAAGTAAGGTTGCAGTAGGTTGCCTGCGGACTATCTGCTTAAGCTCCCGACGCAGTGCACCATCAAGGACATTCTACAAACTGGTCCCTGAGCAATGCCTCTGCATTAGGCATGTCACTGGGCACGCGCTGCTTGACCTTCTCCATGAGTCCCATTAGGGCAAGGGAGAATTCTTGTAGAGTCTCCCCGTCTTGCTGTTTTCGGGAAAAAAATGCCTCCTGCAAAGCTACATAAGACTCAGAACCCCCATAGAGCTCCTGCAACACCGAGATTATCCGGTCTGGATCGCCCCGATCAGCACTTGGGCGATATTTGATTTAATCACGTGCCTCCCCTTCTAAATGGTCAAACGCTTGATCAGTGGAACGCTTGATCAGTTCTGGAAAGATGCCGAAATCTAATACAAGCATGCATTTCCTCAAGCCATTCATTCAACTCAATCCCCAATCTTCCCCTAAACATGGGACATCTCCTCTCCCTCTGTACAAAAACTAGTCGCTCTGATACAGAAGCGCCAGCAGTAGAGGGGACCGTAGCTGGTCTAGATGGAGTGGGAATCCCAGCATCAGGGTCAGGTACAGTGCGTTCCCGTTGGAGCCGTTCATTATCTGCTCTAAGCTGTGCCACTTGATCCCTCAACCCTTGCAATTCCTCCTCCATGACTATCCCCGAAAGAGAGAGAAGAGAGAAAGAAAAAAAAAAAAAAAAAAAAAAAAGAGACTCACCCAATTCATAGAAATCTGTCTAAAAGCCGCTGCTGCTTTGTCTTTAAAAAAAAAAATGTTACACTCCCAAACAAAATAGAAGTTTGCGGAGCACACAAACACACAATCACCCAAAGGAAGGAAAAAAGGAAACGAAAAGAATGTAAACACACGTCTCTGTTTTTAGCAGTAAATCCTGCCGACTACGCCAAATGTGGCAGATGGGAGTTGAGTAGTACGTAGGTACTGACCCAGGTAAGATCGACTACGCCACCCTGGGAATTGCACCCAGGGAAATGTTTAGTGAATTGGTCTAATATGCACACAGGTTCATTAACTGACAGAGACATGGTTTCATCCAAGTAAAAAAATATTTTTTATTAACAATGTCTAAAACTACAGCTGATGTAGCTCAAGCACACCACACACACACACAAAGGGGGCGACAGACAACAGGAACTGAGGCTTACCAGTGAGGGGACCGGCTAACTAGTGAGAGGGCGTCCAGGAGAAGGTCACACCACTGCAAAAGTGTCCGCGCACGCGCACACACACACGCCAGGTCAAGTCTGAAACACTTGTGATGTAAGTAGCACACCAGAAGGTAGTGCACCAGAAGGTAGTTACACCAGTAAGTTACACTCAGCTCCTAGGAAAGACACAGGACAGGGTAGGACAATTAGTGGGGCCACACAGTCAACCAACCAATTAACTAAAGAAAAACAATAGCTGAGAGTAAGACACCGGCTCTCAGCAGCTGGAAAAATGGCCTCCTGCCAGTGCAACATAAACAAACAGACCAAATATACAAAATAAAGAAGTGAATAACAAAACAAATGCTAAGACACTGGTTATCAACAGCGCAGGTGAAATGGCCTCCTGCCAATGATAAATCAACTTGGAATAACCGCAAACCAGAAAGGAGTTGCAAAGTAACAGAGGTTATCTGCAGCACAGGGGAAACGGCCTCCTGCAAGTAGAACACAAACAAACAGACAAATATACAAAATAAAGAAGTGAATAATAAAACAAATGCTAAGACACTGGTTATCAACAGCACAAATGAAAGGGCCTCCTGCCAATGGCAAATCAAAACAACAAAAGAAATAGGACGTTAGAAACAAGTTACAAAATAAAACATAAATCAGAGTTGGGGAGGTGAGATGGCTAGACACCTTAACTAAACACACAGAATGGAGTGGGTGACACGTAAGACAACATGAAGTCGAGACAACACAATGATGGTCACGATAACACGCACATAGGAAGAGTGACGGACAGCTAGCCCGCTAGGTGTAAGCTGCGGCGTCTCGACCGCTTGTCTATGCGCCGCTAACAATGAAACAAAACTACAAGGGCAGATTGCAGCACTTTGTGTAGAAGGCCTTAACACTGGTGACAGAAAGGGTCCGACGTCGTGAAGACAAAGCAGCAGCGGTTACACAGCAGCACGGCAGCAGTTCCCCATCCTGCTGTTAACTACCCGCAGTTTCTGCAATACGAAATAAAACTGAATGTCAATGTATATTTTAAAAGGAAAGACTGGCTAACACTCGAAAGGGGCTACGTACCAGCAAGTTTGCACTGCAGAGGGCAAAAGCACTAGGGTGAAAGTAGCAGCAACTACCTAAAATGCAAACAAACATTTACTATATGCGACACAATGTACTTGTGTCGCGAAGAAAAGTGTAAACGTACCAGCTACGAAGCGACGCCAGCTACAGAGATGGGGAAGGATCCACAAGGACGCTGTATACACAAAAAGGCACTAGTATAACTAAACAGCCACAAAGTCAAACAAAAGCAGAGCCTCGAGAGGAAACGCCAAAACGCTGTTACCTGTGTGAACAGCGGAAATTGGGTGAGCAACAACCAGCCAGTCGGACGTAACAGAAAAAGACAGTCACTGATATGTACGAGTCTCACCAAAGCGATTGGCTGACCAATTACCTGCTAGTTGACGTGGCCACTACAGACAGGAACCACATTCCTTTCTACTACACCATCAATAGACGAATAGTATACCGTGATAGTGTTTACTTAGGCTACGTAAGAATCAGGAGTGTAGAATGAAACGTAGCCTGGCCTATTTGATACACAAACAAGTGGTGTACAACGTTAAACATTTGTTAAAATAAAAACAGGAGCATATATTTGTTAACTTTAACTAAAATGTGAACGGTAGAAGCTATAACGTTATGACCATCAACAAGTAACGTTAGCTAACGTTATTCATGCCATGAATGAAACCCATGATGGGTTTCATCAGGTCCCTTCACACAGCCTAGCCCTAGGCTATAATCAAGCACCACGAAGTCTGCATTCATAATCTATTCTAGGTGCTTGATTCTATCCACAAGTTTCCACCGCCCCGTGATGCTTTGCGCGATTGTGGGCTTCGTTTCCGGTTAATACGAGATCGATGTAAAAAATCGCCGCCTGTCATTCGCTACACTCACACTGTAGGAACACAACATCGCCGAGTAAAAAAAACGGCAAGATAAATATACCGTTGCCCTCCACAGTTACTGGATGGGAAGACTAAGTTAAAAAATTGCATAGGATAAAGTATGGCAGCATTTTTGCGTACTTTGTTGACTCCGTGTCTTACTATGGTAATGTAATGAAATGACGTTGGATGAATGTATTGTTATGACTGACGTATGTGGGGGGAGGGAGCTGAGGGAAGAGTGGGTTGAGTTAATTGATTGCTCGCACCTGACCACTGATGAGCGTGAAGGAGCAGGAACTTTGGAGCAGTGATTATCGTCGAGTTGAAGGAGAGGCATAGTCATAAAAAGAAGAGCACAGCAAAGGGTGAGGAAAACTGGGAAGTGGCGTGTGGTTGCTAACGCCGAGCTGCACTCAAGGTTTGGGGGTGGGTGCCGTTCGTATGCTATTTAGGGCTGCCGGCGGCGAAGATAGTTTAGCGGGCTAACCTGTAGATAAGGCCGGGCATAGGAGTGCGTAGGCGTTGCTGCTTCTCAGAAAGAGGTGCTCCGGTTCCGCTATTGTTCGGAGGCCTCACGAGCGCTGGACTGGCGTCTGCTTTCTCCCTGTGCCAACCAGCGCCAAAGCTTAGACCCCGGGGGAGGGTCTCGTATCCCGGGAGAGTTAAGTGTTTATTGACTTTGTGTGTGTGTGTGTGTGTGTGTGTGTGTGTGTGTGTGTGTAACTTATTTTAAACCTGGCAGTATCCGTTTCATGATTGGGTGGGAGGGTTGTGGTGATCTAAAGCCTTATGTTGTAGTCTGATGGCGTCTTTGGTATGAATCTTAAAGTGCAGTGTGAACCTGTGCAGTGCCCTATGGGGGTGGTGTGGGCTATAGCTTTTACCCATTTATTGGGTGTGTGATCTCTTTTGTATGGTCTCTTTATTGCAGTGTCTTCTGTGTAGTAGGCTTCATAGTGGTGTGTTGTTCGCCCAGGTTGATAGCATTTGGTTTTAAGATTTCATGAATCCCAGTCTGACATGTTTGGTAGCTGCATGAATTGTGTTAAATAAAGATTACTGTTTATACATCTGTGCTACTTTTTCTGTAGAGTATTTCTCTAGTCACAACAGTCTGACCTCACATTCTAGGCTTATTACACTGGTGGCAGCGGTGGGATTTGCTTAGTTTCTGTGAACCCTATAAAACCTAGATACTGTTGCAAAAATGTCAGATGGAGAGGATAATGTTGGTCCTCAAGCTGTTGACCGCGCAAGGGGTGTGGAACCATCAAGAGCTACTGCGCGGCCAGTGTTTATGCCAGAGACGTTTACTGGTGTAGGTCGGGAGTGGTCCGATTGGTCAGAGCAATTTGATCTGGCTGCTGATGTAAATAATTGGGATGAACCCTTAAAACTTAAATTTATGTCGCTTCTACTCTCTGGGCGTGCAAGAGATATTTATAGTGGTTTGTCTGGTGATGCCAAAGGAAACTATGCGCTGCTAAAAGCTGCTATGGCTAGATGTTTCGAGCCCTGTGATAGTAGCGATTGGAGTAGGGCTACATTTACAGCTCGCCGACGTATGCATAATGAGACCGCAAGAGAATTCGGAAATGCCCTACGGCGTCTCGCCATTAAAGCTTACCCCACAGCTGATAACTGCACTCGCGATATGTTGGCAAGAGATCAGTTTCTTACACATTTTGCAACTGGTGACTTCCGTATCAGCCTGCGTAGAGCAAAACCTGATACCCTAGAAGATGCAATTGATCTTGCTTCTGAATTAGAGCTTCTTAGGAATATGGAGCAAACCCATCTGATGCCTGATTCAAAAGTAAGGGGGGTGGTGGTGGAGCATAAACCCAAAAGTGATGAACAAATGCAAATGATGCTAGGAATGGTGGAGGAATTAAGGCAGGAAGTAAAATCTCTCCGTGTAACAGTGAGTAATATGCAACAGTCTATGGCAAACCCTACTCCCACTCAATTTTCCAGGGAGCCTGGACGAGAGCCCAGGAACAGTGGTTCACAAGGGTCCGCAGATCGAGTCAGAGGGGCGGGGGGTGGTTGTTGGGAGTGTGGGTGTACCAGACACATAAAACGAGACTGCCCATATTTGCAGGGAAACTACAGGGGGCAGGCACCGTAGGCCCACTGCCTGCCCCCCGGCGAGTTGGTACATATGCGGCCTCTGCAAGCAACCAGGGTGGCTCCGGATACATCAGAGCCAAAATAGGTGCGTCAGACTCCCTTCTCTTGGTAGATAGTGGGGCAGCATTATCAGTCATACCAAAACAACTTTGGCTTGAGATCACTGAGGGGGGAACAGAACTATCTGGACATCATGGTGACGTGTCTGCAGCTAATGGAGGGTTGATGGGGATTTTGGGAAAATGGCAGACAGTCTGCCAGTTTGACGCGTTGGCATTAATTGCTGAGTTTTTGGTAGCTGATGTGCCTTCCCAGGATATTCTTTTGGGTTTTGACTTCTTGAATAAATATGGTGTCATTGTGGACTTTGGTAAAAAGGAGTGCTGTATAATGGGTAAAATGTTTCCCCTGATTATTCCGGCAGATATTGATAAACCCCGGACTGTGATCGTCTTGGAAGACACTGTAATTCCCCCACGTAGTGAGGCAATCATTGCTGGAAAGGTGGATAATTCCTTCATGACCAGCTGTGAGGGTATGTTGGAACCATCAGACACACTATCAAACCAATGTGATGTAATGATCGCTCGGGTGGTCTGTAGAGTGGAGAGGGGTAGACTGCCGATACGAGTGATTAATGTTACTAAAGATCCCCTTACATTGAAGGAGGGTATGAGGCTGGGAACATTACATACTGACATTGAGGTGAGCTGTAAGGCTGAACATTTGGGCATGGGGGAGGATGAGAATGGCCCAAAGGAGCCTTGGTCTGTTGACAAGCTTATTGCTCATTTTGGATTACATCAGAAGAATTTTACTCCATCTAATTTAACTGATATCCATGAGCTGTTACAAAGAAATAGGTCTGTGTTTAGTGAGGGGGAGGGGGATTTGGGGAGAACTCACCTGACACTGCACCAGATCGATACCGGGGATGCAAAGCCTGTGAAGTTGCCACCCCATCGTGTTCCCCTTCATTTACAACATGAGGTGTCTGACCATGTAAAGCAAATGTTGGCAAATAACATAATTCAGCCTTCTCATAGTCCGTGGGCAGCTCCAGTAGTTCTGGTACGTAAGCGTGACGGCGGCCTCCGTTTTTGTGTGGATTATCGGAAGTTAAACGATGTAACCAGGAAAGACGCGTATCCGTTGCCACGCATTGATGATGCCCTTGACAGTCTGAATAAAGCTTGCTGGTTCTCCACGCTTGATTTAGCCAGTGGTTACTGGCAAGTGGAGCTGGATCCTAGGGATAAACATAAAACTGCTTTTATCACTCGGCAAGGCCTGTTTGAATTCAATGTCCTCAGTTTTGGTCTTTGCAATAGTCCTAGTACATTTCAGCGACTGATGGATCTGGTGCTGGCAGATCTTCAGTGGACCACCTGTCTGGTGTACCTGGACGATATCATAATATTTGGACGGACATTTCAGGAACATTTAGGCCGCCTGGACGAAGTTTTAACAAAACTACGCCAGGCTAACCTTAAAGTCAAGCCCAGTAAGTGTAACTTGTTTGCCACTCAGGTGCAGTATTTGGGACATATCATTTCATCAAAGGGGGTGAAGGCTGATCCTGCAAAAGTAGAGGCGGTGCGTCAGTGGCCGGTGCCCAAAAATCAGACAGAGGTCAGGAGCTTTGTGGGGTTAGCCTCGTACTATCGGAGGTTTGTGAAGGGGTTTGCTGAGATTGCTCGCCCCCTGCACCAACTCACTGAGAAAGGCAGGCGTTTTAAATGGACAGACGCATGCCAAACCGCCTTTGAACAGCTCAAACTGAGTTTAATGTCTGCACCTGTTCTTATATACCCTGATCCCTCCAAAACATTCATTTTAGATACGGATGCTAGCGATGCGGGTATCGGGGCTGTATTGTCACAAGAAGAGGGGGGGTGTGAACATGTTATAGCATATGCCAGCAGAGCCCTTACTAAGCAGGAAAGAAAATATGCCACAACCAAGAAGGAGTTGTTAAGTATGGTCACGTTCATCAGGCATTTTAAACATTATTTGTTGGGTAAGGAATTTGTCCTGCGAACAGATCATAATTCCTTGAGGTGGCTGCATAATTTCCAGGGGTTGGAGGGACAGTTAGCCAGGTGGGTAGAGCAGCTGGCAAGCTTTCAGTATAAAATTGTTCATCGCCCTGGACGAGGGCATGCCAATGCTGACGCCCTTTCTAGGCTGCCTGCTTACCTGTCAACTCTAGTGCCCCCGGAACCAGCCCCACAGACATGGGGGGCGCCTGTAATAGCTGCAGTGCAAAATGTGCCTCTTAATGTAACTCCAGGGTGGGAAGGGGATGAGTTGGCTCTGGCGCAGCGGGAAGATGCCGAGTTACAAAAGATCATTGCTCTAAAAAAAGAGGGAGTGACTTGTTTGCAACCACCGGATGATTTACAAAAGTATGCACTGGTATGGTCCCAGTTACAAATGCAGGGCTCCCGGTTGGCGAGGGTTCCTCCATCGAACTCGGATGCCGCAAACCAGGTCCAGGTAGTTATTCCTACTGTAATGGTGTCAGAAATTTTAAGACAGTTGCATAATGATATTACGGGTGGACACTTGGGAATACAGAAACTACAAGCAAAAGTGAAAGACCGTTTCTATTGGCTGGGCTGGTTTAGAGATGTAAAGCGATGGTGTCGTGAATGTGTGGATTGTGGGTCCAGAAAAGATGTGGGGAAACAATGGCGGGCTCCACTCCAATCGGTTGTAGCATCAAGCCCATATGAGCGGGTGGCGTTGGACATTTTGGGACCTCTCCCCGAAACCCCCAAAGGAAACAAATACATTATAGTTATTGGGGATTACTTTTCCAAATGGACGGAGGCATTCCCTCTTCCTAATCAGGAAGCTGAGACGGTGGCCAAGTTGTTGGTTGAACAGTGGGTGTGCCGCTTCGGAGCCCCCAGGATAATCCATACTGATCAGGGCCGAAATTTTGAATCCAGGTTATTTAAAGAAGTGTGCCAGTTGCTGAACATTCATAAGACCAGGACATCACCTTATCATCCTCAATCTGATGGAATGGTTGAAAGGTTTAACAGGACACTGGCATCCATGTTGTCTCTATTTGTAGATGATAACCAAGCTAACTGGGATATCCTGTTGCCTTATGTGATGATGGCCTATAGAAGCAGCGTGCACTCCAGTACTGGTTTTACACCCTATAAAGTTGTTTTTGGAAAAGAGATAGTCCTTCCCGTGGATGTTATGCTTAACCTTGCTAATGGGGAAGGATTTTCTTCTGCTTCAGAGTATGTGGCTAGATTGTTGGAGACCTTGTCTACAGTGGTAGAGGCGGTAAAGGGCCATCAGCTAAGAGCCTCTGGGAAGCAGAAGGAAGAATATGACTTCAGAGCACATTTCCAATACTATTCTGAGGGAGAATTGGTGTGGGTCCGGGGGAAAGTTAGGAAAAGGGGGCTCTGTCCAAAATTACAACGAAGGTTTAAGGGGCCTTATAAAGTCACAGAGAGAATAACAGAAGTTCTGTATAGACTGGTGCCTGTTGAGGGGGGGACAGAAATAGTGGTGCACTTCAACCGACTTAAACCATGTCTGTCTTCTGTAACAGAGGTTACCAACCAAGAGGGTGCAGAGAGCCTACGGACAGCTGGCATCCCACCTAAAGAGACCTGGCTGCAGACCTTAGCTTCTACAGCGGGTCGAGAGAGCGAGGTGGTAGTGCCAGCGGCCAGATCCGAGGTGCCCCCAGTCACACCTACAAGGGGAGCAAGCAGTGTGCCAGGAAGCTGCGCCGCCTCAGTAGGATCACAAGGGCAAAGACACCGGCCGGCTCCGGCCACACAGAATCAAGGTGGTCAGGAATCTTCACACACTGGGACCATGCGAACACCCATGACTAGCCATTCTGAAATGACTGGGGAGACCCAGCAAGGTGCATCGCTATCCAAAGACTCAGGCCAAGGACGTTCAAGGAGGGTACCAGTGTGGTCCCTGGACTATGAAATGTTTTGAATTCGACTCGAGGACGAGTCTGTTTTATGGGTGAGGGGAGTGTAATGAAATGACGTTGGATGAATGTATTGTTATGACTGACGTATGTGGGGGGAGGGAGCTGAGGGAAGAGTGGGTTGAGTTAATTGATTGCTCGCACCTGACCACTGATGAGCGTGAAGGAGCAGGAACTTTGGAGCAGTGATTATCGTCGAGTTGAAGGAGAGGCATAGTCATAAAAAGAAGAGCACAGCAAAGGGTGAGGAAAACTGGGAAGTGGCGTGTGGTTGCTAACGCCGAGCTGCACTCAAGGTTTGGGGGTGGGTGCCGTTCGTATGCTATTTAGGGCTGCCGGCGGCGAAGATAGTTTAGCGGGCTAACCTGTAGATAAGGCCGGGCATAGGAGTGCGTAGGCGTTGCTGCTTCTCAGAAAGAGGTGCTCCGGTTCCGCTATTGTTCGGAGGCCTCACGAGCGCTGGACTGGCGTCTGCTTTCTCCCTGTGCCAACCAGCGCCAAAGCTTAGACCCCGGGGGAGGGTCTCGTATCCCGGGAGAGTTAAGTGTTTATTGACTTTGTGTGTGTGTGTGTGTGTGTGTAACTTATTTTAAACCTGGCAGTATCCGTTTCATGATTGGGTGGGAGGGTTGTGGTGATCTAAAGCCTTATGTTGTAGTCTGATGGCGTCTTTGGTATGAATCTTAAAGTGCAGTGTGAACCTGTGCAGTGCCCTATGGGGGTGGTGTGGGCTATAGCTTTTACCCATTTATTGGGTGTGTGATCTCTTTTGTATGGTCTCTTTATTGCAGTGTCTTCTGTGTAGTAGGCTTCATAGTGGTGTGTTGTTCGCCCAGGTTGATAGCATTTGGTTTTAAGATTTCATGAATCCCAGTCTGACATGTTTGGTAGCTGCATGAATTGTGTTAAATAAAGATTACTGTTTATACATCTGTGCTACTTTTTCTGTAGAGTATTTCTCTAGTCACAACAGTCTGACCTCACATTCTAGGCTTATTACAGTAATAACGAACCTAAAAAGCTCCTGTTTAGGCATGCAGCAGCAATACTGTGTAAGGTCAGTATCAGTAATGATAGTACTAACGAGAGTAACATGATGAAAATGTATAAAAGTGTCAGGTTTATAAACACCGAAAAGTCTACTGTAACAAGGGGACGTTTGTTTTCATTTCTCAGATGATGAGGTGACAGTTTCTTGCTAGCTTTAAGCTAATGTCTCAAGCTCTGCCTTCCTACCCAACTAGCTCAAGAAAGGAAGCTGACTGTATTTTAACTTTTACTTCAATTAAATTACAGAAAATTACGGATAAATTACGGATATCTACATGTAAACCGAAGCATTGAGAACTGTGTAAGTCTACAGGCAGTTTATTAAAAAGAAAAACAGTACCGTTCACGTCTCGTTCACATATACAGACGGGCGCCATCTTGGGAAAACACAACTCTCTGGGATGTGGCGTAAATCTCGCGTGAAACCTTGTTGCCGGAACAGCAGGGAAGAGGCAACAGGATAGCAGCACGAAAGATACACAGGATACACACGGAATTCGAACGAATTTGAAGACATCGAAGAACGAACCCTTTTAGTTTGATGGACGTCCTTATCAGTCTATGGTCTAACTTATGAACGTGTCGGGTCAACGTCAACAATAAGTAAGTTAGGCTAACGTAAACGTTAGCTATTTGCTGTTGTCATCATAGACATAATATACATAGACGCCGCATCGACCGCTACTCCTTACTAGCGCTGACGAGATTTGGAGCCGCCATCTTGGACCGGTCATCCACTCCACTCAGTGTAATCTGTTTGGCCGATGAGATGAGCTGTCAGCGCACTTAATTAATCATATCTCACTGAATACCGAACAGATTCTCACGCGTTTTTTTTTGCTGCAAAGGTCATACATGTAGCTATGATACAGGACACATGATTTAGCGTATTTTAATATTCACAGTGGGTTTAACAGTAATAGAATATTCTGATATATGATAAAGTGACCTGACGTCCGATATCAAAACTGGGAACATAATCCATGTTTGACAGCATAGACAAAACTAGTTTGATACAAGTTTAATGAGTTAAATATAGTTCACAGTTGACAGAAAAGTTCCATCAACAGCATTATTCACAGTCCACAGAAAGGTTCCATAAACATTTAGTGAGATCAGTGCCATTCAGACATCTGAGGGGTATTCCAATTAGGCCTATGTGGTTTAGTGACAAACTTGGGTAAATTGATTGAGTTGTAAACCTCCCAGTAGAAAAGCTGTATGATACAGGAAACATGGTTGTGTGTATATTCATAGTGGGCTTAACAGTAATAGAATATTCTGATATATGATATATTATAAAGTGATGACATCCAATATAAAAACTGGGAACATAACTAATCCACGTTTGACAGTATAGACAAAAACTGTTTTGATACAAGTTTTAATGAGTTAAATTTACAGAAAAAAATCCATTAACATTTTCAGTTCAGTGCCATCAAAAATAAAGTGATGAACAGACATTGGTGTGGCATAAAGGAAATGGAGTAACTGGGTTCAATATCAACAGCATTTGTTAGACAAGTTCCATAAATATTGTAAAGTGCAAGTTTGTAGGTTTGTTTCTGATCCTTAAAAATCAGACATTGGTTTGGCATAGTAAGTGTAACAGTTAATCAATTCAAGACAAAAAGGTGACTTGTCACTTGTACAGTGTCAATGGGTTCATCAACAGCATCTGTTATTTACAGTTCACAGAAAGGTTCCAGCCCCAATGAAGAGATTCAATAAAAAGGAATTAAGAAACATTTTAGAAACTGCTAAGATCAACCCCGTTCATTGCAATCAGTAAAGAATCAGGGAGTGTCTTCACAGGCTCAGTGAGACAGAGTTACCGTCATGCAGTTGGTTCTATGATTTCGACAACTGGTGCATGTCATTTTGTATGTTCCCACCTTGCTAAAATTGCTTGGGTACACTTTGGCTGAGAACAAAAGTGCTTCAGACAGCAGGTGGGCAAATAAGATGGCATAGTAAACTGGGTAAACTCCATAAAAGAGGACTGAGTCAACCAGACGATGGGAAAATGGGACACAGAGTGGCGAATGCAGGTGATGAAGGTGGAGCTCATAAATCAAACATTCAGTCACAGTGTAGCAGATGCCCTGCAGTACTGCAATGAAGAGCTGCACCTTCCTCAGTTCCAGGGGTGTGAGGAGACAGTTCAGTTCATTCACAGTCTTCTTGAACAAGGCAGTTGTTCTGGAGAGATACAAAATAATAAATAAATGAATGAAAAGGAATTTGAGAGGCATCTTATTCTTGTTAGGGTAAATGACATGTGAATAATACAGTGTTGGGCAAGCTACTTCGAAATTTTAGTGAGCTAAACTATCAGTTACTCTGCCATGAATAAAACACTACACAAAACTACCACCCAGTCAAATGTATTAGTAGCCTAACACAAACACAGCAGTAGGCTAGTTCACTACATAGGAAGCTACTTTAAATTGTGCTAATTTCACATGACAAGAAAAGTGTAGCTTGTCTGGCTAAGCTACTTGATAAATAAAGAAGTTGAGCTATTGAAAAGTTACTTTATTCAGGAAATAGTGAGGCTACCACCAACACTTAGGCTACAAGTAGCAGCTAGCGATTGCCCAATAGGCTAGTCTGTGCCACTTGTGTAAAATTCGCCGGCCAAATCTAGTATGATTTATTTCTACAATAGCCTTCTTGTGTCAGTTGTAATCTAAGTCAGTGTTATGGAATATGACTTATCAAGTCTCAGTTCATAGCCGGGTGAACACCGAGTAAACATAGCCTAGCTAGATGGCTACGATTTTCATACAGTAATATCAAAGATTGCTCCTTCTCAGCTCTCTGGTAATATTCTATTCACAAAATACAACCAATAGTACGGTTATGTTAAATCTTACTTGTGAAAAGTAAATCCATCGAGTATGGTCCGCCGATTTGAGAAGGAACATGCTGCACAGTGCTGTCATCTTGTGTCTTCTGCTGCAACGCAACGAGGAGTATGACCGGTCCAAGATGGCGGCCGCATTTCTTGTTTCCAGCAGCCAATGCGGCGTCTATGTATATTATGTCTATGGTTGTCATATGCAACCTATTCATGTTAGCTAACATGCTAGGCATTGAAAATGAATGCGTTAGCAATAGCCACTGCTTTTTTTTTAGCTGACAAGCCCTGGAAATGCGTTAACGTAATCAGCCAAATTGACTCACTTCTTAAAGGAGAATTCCGGTGTGATATTGACCTAAAGTGTATCGAAACATGATACCGAGTGTGAACGTATGTCTCATAGCCCATCTCGGCTTGTCCCCTGCACTCCAAAATCTGGCGCTAGTTAGCCGATGCTACCAACATCTTTTTCAATAGTGGTGCTTCGGCATCGGGCTAGCCATGCAAATAAATCACTGTTTTACACCCATTTACGAGGCTCAATGTATCTCCACACTTCATTGGTAGACTTCCGAGGGCCCTGACATTTAAAACGAGACATTGAGAACTTTGAAAAAGCACTGGTAGTTTACTTACAAGACGATTTATACAGACAGTATCTTCACGAAGTTTAGCGTTTGCAGCCATCTTGAATTTAGTCACGATAAGTCGAGCAACGAGTAAGAATGAACAGGTATGATAAGGAATCAGATTCCAAAAATAATTCAGTGGAAATGCATGGATTCCAGTTGCTGCTACTGGAAGAAACTGGAATCCATGCATTTCCACTGAATTATTTTTGGAATCTGATCCCTTATCATACCTGTTCATTCTTACTCGTTGCTCGACTTATCGTGACTAAATTCAAGATGGCTGCAAACGTTAAACTTCGTGAAGATACTGTCTGTATAAATCGTCTTGTAAGTAAACTACCAGTGCTTTTTCAAAGTTCTCAATGTCTCGTTTTAAATGTCAGGGCCCTAGGAAGTCTACCAATGAAGTGTGGAGATACATTGAGCCTCGTAAATGGGTGTAAAACAGTGATTTATTTGCATGGCTAGCCCGATGCCGAAGCACCACTACTGAAAAAGTTGTTGGTAGCATTGGCTAACTAGCGCCAGATTTTGGAGTGCAGGGGACAAGTCGAGATGGGCTATGAGACATACGTTCACACTCGGTATCATGTTTCAATACACTTTAGGTCAATATCACACCGGAATTCTCCTTTAAGACCCTTGGTATGGTGTTACAGCGATGTGGAGTCGAAATGTAAATTGTTAGTATGGTTTTAATGTGTAAACAGACCAACCGCGATTTTGCAATGAAGTGAATGGAGTCATTTTAGGTACTACTTTTACGAGGTCTGTAGTTCTGTCAAAATCTTTGAACAGACTACATGGTTATATTCCTTAGACTTCGTAGATGTAGTTACTACAATTTGGAGTCGAAATTCGAAGTGCAAATATGGTTTAAATGTGTAAACAGAACAACCACGATTTTGCGAGCTAGAAAAAAGGAAGTGAATTAATGAATAGTTACTGCTTTTCTGAGGGCTGGCGTTCTCATAAAATCAACGTAATCTTTGAGAAGACTACCTGGTTATCTTCCTTAGACTTCGTAGATGTAGTTACTACAATTTGGAGTCGAAATTCGAAGTGCAAATATGGTTTAAATGTGTAAACAAGACGCCTGATGTTTAATATATGTTAATGAATGGGCACAGTATTATTGTGTACAGTAATGGGCTATCAGTAGTATGTAAACAGTTCATGTGTTATGCGATTTACATAAACTAGTAAACAACAGAAATGTTAAAAGCTGTTATTGTGTTTCCTGAATTCTTACATTCAGGCATTCAAATGAAATGTAATTAAATAGCATATATATGGGTGGATGACAAATAAGCCTGAAAAAAGGAATTTAAAAAAACTTCAAATATCATCCCCAAAAAGTGTTTATATGTGTTGCTGTATCTCTAAACTTGACTAATATACATTTTTTTTTTTTTTTTAAAGTGAAATATATATTTATATGTCAATTTGTCATGTTAGTGCCTAAAATTGTCATATGGTGTGACGTGAAAATAATTTGAAATAAAATGAAAATTAGATACTTTTTTCTACTTTAATTTATGTCACTGTACATTATAATCACGTTTGCTTTGATTTGCAACATTTCCTTGTGAATATTTAGAAGAAAAACCTAAAATTTAACAAGTTATTTTGTCAAGGTGGAGAATGCTCCTAAGTGTAACCAGATATTTTAGCTTAATTCTGATATTTCTTGTAAGAACTCACTCAAAATTCTTGAGGTTCTCGCAGATACCATTTCCTTTGTGTGCTATTGATGTTTTAATGATTTTTCAATTATAAAGTCTTTTTTGTGACATTATTTAATGTCACACCAAATGACATGGTGTCACGCCATATGATGAACTGCACCACGTGTCAGAGCAAAACAGGGTTTTTAATGACAATAAAATCATTAACAATGAATTTTGAAGTCACTGTATGAATGGTGTATGCGTGTAACAGCAAAATAGATGAAAGTTTAGTATTTATTTTTTAAACTTACATGGCATGGTAACATAAAAGAAAAAAGTATGAGAAATATGAATTGTACAGATACATTTTTTTCCCAATTATCACAGATTTAACAAAAAAACATATAATATCTGAATTTAAAACATGTTTTTACAAGAACTTTTATGTAAAAATGCAATTTGGTCATAGGGTGTGACAGAAATGTCATATAGTGTGACTTGAAAAAAGCTGTCACACCATATGATGCAGCGTCACACTATATGACATTTTGACAGTTAAGCTAATTTTCTAGACAGTTAAATACAGCTAACTATTATTTAGCATGCAACTGACCACATGGCAGCAGTGCTTTTTAAGAATTCATGAAGAATATTTGTGGAAAATAGCTACTTTTTAGGCAAATGATGTCACACCATAAGACACTAAAATTTGGCCACGATTGATGATGTCCAATTCAAAGCTTTTTATATAAAAATCTAAAAAGCAGAACTCACCTCTTGACCATGCCAATTACTCCTGACATTCTATTGTTACTTCCTGATTTGATTATAACTTAGTTGGACAGCATGCATAAACATCAAAACTTTCTGTGGTTGTAAAAAACATCCAATTATTTTATATGCATGGTAAAACTTTAAAGTAATTATACTTTTTATGGATATACACTCTTTTTAGGAAGTTCGCACACATGGTGGACAGTCACACCATATGACATTTTTTATGTTTGGATGATTATTTTAAGTCAAAAGTGAAATACAAATCCAATAAATTTAATATGACAGAACTTGAACCTACCAGACCTACAACATTTCCATATCAATTCTTAACAATTGCCATTTTTTATAAGTGTGTGACACATGGACAGTCTGAATTCTGCTATTTGTCATCTACCCATATACTCTATCAGTGTATGATGCTTGCATGAGGGAAACATCCCAAAACAACGGCACCCATATAATTGCTGTTGTTTTGAGAAGTATTTCTCATGCAAGCATCATGCAATAATGCAAAAACAATGAAACTAGTGTAGGCCTAATTATATTTTACATTAGTAAAGCAGTACTCTGATGTGCATGCTTTCACAAACTTTTGTGAACAATCTTAGCACTTTAAACATTGACTGTTTTGAAGTGCATGTATAGCAATATAGTAAAAAAAATAATAATAATTGTGATCTCATTACAATTTGATGAGGGGGTGGGTTCATGTAGGTGGGCCCTATGACCCCTAAGTATGGCTTGACTGGGCCTCAGGTCAAAGAAGTTTGAGAAAGGCTGATGTAGACGACAAAGCAGCAAGGAGGCGTCGTGTGATCATTTAAACAAGTTTTATGACGAGGTCGATGAGGGTGGGAAAAATTGTACATTTCTGTGCAAACTTTGCCCGCACTTCAGTCACATTGTCTTTTAAGAAAATGCTGTCCATTTTTCGGTTCCAGCAGCCAACAACCTCAGAACTGACCCTTCAGGCCTCTCAGGAGGCGCTGGCCTTCTAACCTAGCGACCACCATAGCAACCAGCATGATTGCCCTAGCAACCAGCATAGCAATCACGTTATTTATGCGTTTTAGCTTATTGGATGTTGCGTTAATGCAGATAACTTTTGATCCGTGTGCCCGATTTTCATAAATGAGGTACCGTTGGAATCCTTGGATGAGGCCATGTTCCATGCCCCTGATCAAACCCACTCTTGCAGTTCCTCGGAACCGCAATTCTAGTTATTGGATAATCTTCTCTGGTGCCAATTGAGCATTTCTCAATTTTGGATTAAAAAGCAAAGTAACTTCAGTTACTGAGAATTGTACCGAGTAAAATATTACTGAAATTGTATTGGTAATGCCTTACATTACTGCATTACAGCAAAAAGCAATGCATTACTGTAATTACATTACTTTTTTAATGCATTACTCCCAACACTGATGAGGGCCTATGCATTCGTGTACAGAATAGATCTAGTTCAGGTTTTTAATCTCTGTGTTCCCTATAGCCTACTGAAACTCAGTAGGCCCAGGTTATTCTAATTGGGACACTGACCTATGATTTGATGATTTCTAAATTAAGGATGAAAGTTTGGATGTTGACTCTCGTAAATAGCAACGTGTAAATCATTACTTCGTAGCCTGTGTCGTTTAGCATTTTCAACCTTACTATCTACGACCATTCAAGTATAACGTAAGACATCTTTATGCGCAGAAAAAATCAAGGATGCCTTTAACACCGTGTGTATACTCTATGCTACCTATAATGTTGCATAAAAAAAACGTGTCAATACCAAATTTAGCCGCCTACTAGGCTAGCTTACTTGTTGCTGAGACTTGACGGTCGACACTCACCCTGACGACTCTTCGTTGCTTCTTCTCAGGTGGCTTCTCATAACCCAAATAAAGCGTTGGGTAAGGGTTTTCTTCAGTTGGCGCAGTGATGATGAACATACATAACATATCCTTTTCGGGGGATGTTTTAAGTTCAGGTTTTCAGCCAATTTCTTTAAGCCTCGTTGTCGTCGTCATTCGGCAGTGGATGGCAGGCAGCTGTAGCTACATCTCTGGCACGAACCATGTTTCTTCACCCATTAATTTAGTTTTGTGCGGTTGTAAGTACATCCTCAAACGCCACACGTTGTTCCCGAGCTTTTTAAAGGCATAATATTATTCAGCAACAACGCGACAATACAGCGATGCGATTAGCCTGACATCTGATCAGCAAAATACACAGCTGAGGCATCAGGTGCAGTGTACGGCGAACTTCCACCGGAAGTGTTGCCCACAAATGTTGCACAAACGTTTCCCCAGCAACCACCCCAGGAAACTTGTGGATACACCTGTGGAAAGTGACCTGATGTTGAATAGAACCAGAGCCTAGTATCTGTAGGCCTACTTCTCTGGTTTACGTTAACGTTCTAGTTAAAACGCTCCTGGTAGGTAGGTCTAATGAACAAATGTAACGTTAGTGCATTACATTTGATTGTACTATGCTAACCATGTGACTTAGCTAACTTAGCTAATCATTTTTAGCAGTTATGCCAACTAGCATGTTAGCATGCTAATTATGCTACCCATGTTATTTAGTTAACTTAGCTAATCATTTTGAGCAGTTTTGCTAAAAATGCTAACAATATAAAGAAGCTCTTTAAGCTCTTTAAAGAAGCTCTGGTCGCTTTGTCAAGGACGCTTGTCAAAAAAGCCTGAACCGCATCATAGCTCATTACCATAAAGTTGACTGACTTTCAACTTTCTGCTTGACGCTCAAGTCGCTCAAGACGCCCAAAACGCGACACCGACGGATTTGACGCTTCTGGCAGCTGAGAGAAGCTGGCTTCCATTGAAAATGAATGACTTCCTGACTCTTTGGAAGCTCAAGTCGGCTTCGCCGCAAATTTTGATTGGCTGTTACGGGCGAACGGTAATACTTCCAAAGATGAAAAGTGATAACTTTTGTGAGGCTTGGTCTGAAGATGATCTGTGTAAAATTTGGTGGGAATCAGAGAAAGTATGTGACCCCTGATACATTTTAAGTGTTTTTGATGAAATCCAAAATGGCGGAAAATCCATCATGGCGGAAAATGACGTCATAGGGTGCGTTGAACTCGGCTTGGTCCAAGGATTCCAACGATACCTGACTTTGGAAAATCGGACCTACGGGTCAAGTTACGTGAGTGAACACACTTCCAACTTTGGCCTGTTGGTGGCACTAGAGGGTTCGAGTTGTCGACATGAAACTTGGTGACATGAATCATGGGACCGTCCCTACGGGTCAAGTTACTTGAGTGAACACACTTCCAACTTTGGCCTGTTGGTGGCACTAGAGGGTTCGAGTTGCCGACATGAAACTTGGTGACATGAATCATGGGACCGTCCCCAATTAGTGTGCCAAATTTCCCAACTTTTTACCAGACGGTTCTGTGGGCTGCCATTGACTTCCATTGCATATAATAATAATAGGAAAACGTAGAAACACAATGAGGTCCTCGCAGCTTCGCTGCTTGGCCCCCAATAATAATAGGAAAACGTAGAAACACAATGAGGTCCTCGCAGCTTCGCTGCTTGGCCCCCAATAAAAACAAGCTATATTGGTTGCTAGGTAGATGAGGTTTAATATAGTTGGAATGACTGAACAGTTAAATAGGTGGATAGTTTAAATGGTTAAATTATTTAGGTAGATAGTTGACGATAACTGACAGTTGGAATGGCTCTAATGTTTGCTAGCAGTTATGCTAACTATGTTAACAAAGATAATAATGCTAACCAAGTTACTTAACTTAGTTAATTTAGCTAATGTTTTCTAGCAGTTTTTTAAATGTTAATAATGCTAATGCTGTTAACTATGTGACTTAGCTAACTTTTCATTTTTAACAGTTATGCTAACAATGCTAACTATGCTATTTAGCTAACTTAACTAATGTTTTCCGATAGTTTTGTCAAAAATGATAACTGCTAACTAGCATGCTAACAATGTTAACTATGCTAACCATGTGACTTAGCTAACTTAGCTTTAATTTTCAGTAGTTATGCTAACTATGCTAACTAACATTTTAACAATGCTAAAATGTTAACTATGTTAACCATGTGACTTAGCTAACCTAGCTAATCATTTTTAGCAGTTATGTTAACTATGGTAACTAGCATGCTAACATGCTAATTATGCTAACCATGTTACTTAGCTAATCATTTTTAGCAGTTTTGCTAACAATGCTAGCAATGCTAACTAGCTACAGTGGGTAGGAGTCATAGTTGATGACAAGTAACAGTTAAAAAGTTCAGTAGTTTAAAGGGTTAAATTGTTTAACAGTGAAATATTGTAGTGAGGACTTTTATTTTGAAACAGTTTTTGGCAGAGGAAGCAGTTGAACAGGGTGTGTAGTCTTAATAGAGCCAGTTTGTATGCTTAAAGCCTGAGACTGGCAGTTGATCCAGGTGGCCGGAACACCTGGCATAGGATTATAATTGCTTAACGGCTCTATTGTGATGTCATCAGCCCATGTTAAGTCTATGGGGAAATTTTGAGTAGTTACAGTGCATGAAAATGCACTGTACTGTTATTCCAAGGCTTTTTACAGTGCATGAAAATGCACTGTACTGTTCTTCCTAGGCTTCTTCTTACTGTACTGTTCTTCCTAGGCTTCTTCTTATTACAGTGCATGAAAATGCACTGTATTGTTCTTCCAAAGTTTCTTATTACAGTGCATGAAAACTGTTAACATGTTAACTGTTCAGTCATTCCAACTATATTAAACCTCATCTACCTAACGCGTTTAATGCAGCTTCAACCGTTTAACGTAGAAACTTTATTCAAACTATGTTACGTAGGTCTTACTTAGGACATGGGTGCTATGTATTTTTCATTTTTGTAACTTTTATACTTTTTAAACTATTAATTAAAAACTATCAAAATGTCCCCATTGACTTAACATTGCCCTTTATGGCATCACAGCAATTAGAATCTTCTGCCAGGTGGCCAGGCCACCTGGATCAACTGTCAGTTTCTCAGGCTTTAACCAAAGATCCTTGATTACTAGCAAGATAGAGCAACGTAATTCGTTACTATGGGAGCAAAACGGGACAGTTCCGGTCTGCATAAGTGGGAGTGTCACCCTACGTCACTAAATAAACTTTCTCTCTTAATAAGCAATAACAACAGATAAACATAATTGTGTTCACAGTATTATTGTCCATAATCATGTATGATACCAATGAATCATTCTTAAGGAAATTATATGAATAATTTAATTAGTCATGTGAACCGAGCTAGCTAGCTAACGCTAGCTTAAAATGCTATACAAGTGGATGGTAGTAGCTATGGCAATACAGCTATGCGCTAACAAGTGACTAGTAGTTGAAGGACTTCGCTTAAACTTAATATACTGTTGCAAATTCGCTTGAGTATAGACTATCCACTTTAACTAATGTCAGTAGTGTTATTCAGCTAGTTGTCATTTCAAAGAAATTACACTTCTCCGTTTAAAATGTTACCTTAGCTAAAGAGGCTAGCTAGCATGCTAACAACCGGACAGTAACTGGCAGCAGCATGGTCTAATATTAAGTTATTTTATTACAAATCCGAACACTAAAAAATTACACTATTAGGCTTGAAATGATCCCAAACACTTACAGATTATGACACAATTTTCCAAAAAACCCTCAACAAATCCAGAAAGACAAAATGACCAATTTATTGGTAAAATTCCACAAGTCTCCATTGACATTAGTGCAGCAAGGGCTTACTCTGGTCTGCATAAAGGGGGATTTCCCCCCCTCCCCCTTGTAATAATCGAACGCGGAAATTGTCGAACGTTTGCGCCTCTCGCTCCGCTTGAACCCTCTCTGCTTTAACTCTTTAACTGCCACGGAATTCTAGAATACTGCACCCCCTCACTGCCAGAACAACATTCTAAATCCCCCAAAAATCTGCTGGATATTGTCAAACTGTGTATAAAGTATCTGTTTTCTGGTTTTACACTACTTTTTGATAGCTACAGTCAAATAACAAAGGATGTTACACCACTGCCTCTATTTAGGGCTCCAAAAAACATTGTGTATGTCATTGTGGTCATTACAAACAGCAGTTGCACAATACAATTTGTAATATGTACTAATGCATTATCACCTCAAAAACACACACAATAGATAATATTCATAGGAAGATATGTAATTTAATCAATTAATAATATATTATTACATACTCTAAATATTCACACATCTCATTACATCATTACAAAATGATTGAGTAGCAATCTTATAACATACAACGTGACAAACGGTAGGCGGTTTCAATTCAGATAAATCAGGTAGTCTAACAAACAGTGACATGTTAATCATGTAGTACCATGCATGTCATTATTTATGCTGTTCCTTTGCAATTAAATTCAGGTCCAGAAAGGTTTAGAATGACTAAACATAAACACCCCTGTAGTAAAATTGAACAATAAATATAAATAATAAGTTCTTTTTGGTAATTGAGGGGCAGCCGTAGCCTACTGGTTAGCGCTTTGAAGTAACCGGAGGATTGCCGGTTCGAATCCCGACCAGTAGGAACGGCTGAAGTGCCCTTGAGCAAGGTGTGTGCTTCACCTCACTGTATGTTCACTGTGTGCTGAGTGTGTTTCACTAATTCACGGATTGGGATAAATGCAGAGACCAAATTTCCCTCACGGGATCAAAAGAGTATATATACTCTTTTCTTACTCTGCACATGACAATTTGCAGATCATAAAAGAAAAAATGTCCACCTGCTGGGGTGTTTTTTTAACATCTGCAAACAGTAAAGGACTGACATAGGTTAAGTTCTTGTGAGCACACTAACAGCAGAGACCAGTGTTGTGCCCGGGGAGCAACCTATATGTGGCCACAATACTCATGTTCTCTGTGATTCATTTCCTATTTTGCCTTTGAAAACACATTGGATTAGATCCATGTTTCATTTGAGTATACAGCTACATGTAATAACTGTTGAAGTGAACAAAAAAGAACTCTGAACATCTTTTGGAAACTAGTGTACTACTAGCCAGCTACATGCTAGCCAGCTACTATAGCCAGTTCAAGTTTTGTATAGATTTCTAAAAATGAACAGTAAAACCTCTACACTGGTAGAGATTTGAACAAACAATAAATATCAGTTCAAGTTTTGTATGCATTTCTGAAAATGAACAGTAAAACCTCTACACTGGTAGAGATTTGAACAAATAAACAATATCAGTTCAAGTTTTGTATAGATTTCTAAAAATGAACAGTAAAACCTCTGCACTGGTAGAGATTTGAACAAACAATATCAGTTCAAGTTTTGTATAGATTTCTAAAAACGAACAGCAAGACCTCTACACTGGTAGAGATTTGAACAAACAAACAATAAATATCAGTTCAAGTTTTGTATAGATTTCTAAAAATGAACAGTAAAACCTCTGCACTGGTAGAGATTTGAACAAACAATATCAGTTCAAGTTTTGTATAGATTTCTAAAAACGAACAGCAAGACCTCTACACTGGTAGAGATTTGAACAAACAAACAATAAATATCAGTTCAAGTTTTGTATAGATTTCTAAAAATGAACAGTAAAACCTCCACACTGGTAGAGATTTGAACAAACAAACAGTAAATATCAGTTCAAGTTTTGTATGCATTTCTGAAAATGAACAGTAAAACCTCTACACTGGTAGAGATTTGAACAAATAAACAATATCAGTTCAAGTTTTGTATAGATTTCTAAAAATGAACAGTAAAACCTCTGCACTGGTAGAGATTTGAACAAACAATATCAGTTCAAGTTTTGTATAGATTTCTAAAAATGAACAGTAAAACCTCCACACTGGTAGAGATTTGAACAAACAAACAGTAAATATCAGTTCAAGTTTTGTATAGATTTCTAAAAATGAACAGTAACTGATTGGAAGAACTAATCATTTGAACTGATTGAAAGAAGGCTGATTTAACTGATTGAAAGTGCTCCTAGACAACCTAGGCTGGTAGTGGTGGATGCCTGAGATGGAAGATTCTGAAAAAAAAAGGAAAAAAACTATATTTAGAGAAGAAAATTCAAACAAAATGGAACATTTTGGCAAATGTCTACATTTATAGTTATTAGCAGTGTAATTTAACGTGCATAAATAACTTTTATATAATCAATAGTAGTAATTATTACATTGTATGAAACAAGGAAAATGCATATCAACATGTGCATATTAAAATTAATGTAATTTACCAGATACTAGCAGATACGCATACTAGATAGCCTACTATAATAAGCAAACAACATCTCACCAGTGTTTGTACACAAGCTTTGTATGGTACATCTCAAAGCAGTCAGTGGGGCACAGTGCAGGGTGGTCTGGACAGGTCTTGCAGAAGAAAGGTGTCTGCTTCCTCCCTCTATGTGCGTCATCTGGACTGCGCTTCCGCGTGGAACAGACTTTGCAGTCCGGACGCGATTTCTCGTGTTGTCCGAGAAAGTGTCGACCAGTGAGACGCACGGGCACTAACGGTGTGCTGAATGGCCTGGGAGGAGGAGTGAGCTCAATTTGCCTCCGTCGCAGTAGCCCCTTCACCACAAGCTCGCGGAATCCAGCCGACTGCATTGTATTGCCACTTTCTTTGTGCAAGATGTAGGCATTCACAAGTGCGACCTCTCGGATATGATGGAACAACCGATGGTACCACTTCATTGCACGGTGTTGGTAGCTGTAATAGGAGCATAGCTGGTCTCCGCGATCTACCCCTCCCATGAAGCGGTTGTAGTCCTCCACGCTCTTTGGCTTGCGCAAAGTTCTGTAGCCATCAGGCCCCTTGCTACGCACTCGTTTGGTGATAACGAGATTGTCGTGCACTGTGGAGAGGACGGTGACTGTGCCAGCATCACGAAAAGACTCAGTTAAAAGTGGACGTTTTTCAAAAAACACAGGGGGGTCTGAAGGCCGCAGTTTCAGACCATGGAGTTGAGGGGGCATGCCTTTCCTGTTCACACGAACAGTTCCACACGCGCCGGTGTTTTGCCGGTGGAGCTCTTGGAAAAGAGCGGGTGAGGTGTAGTAGCTGTCAGTATAGAGACTGTCCCTTCTCCAAAAGCTTGGCTTCCCTTAGCAAGCCAACAACTGAACTATGGCCAATACCCAGACAGCGATCGTAGTTGAAGGCCCCTCCAGTGTATACGTGCCACAGGTACGTGTAATTACTTGTCGCGTCTGATAGGACAAAATTCTTCAGACCAAACCGGTGTCTTTTATTTGGCACGTACTGACGAAAAAACACCCTTCCACGAAATGAAATCATGGATTCATCAATGGAGAGGTGTTCGTGGGGGTAGTACTCGCTCTGAAAACTCTTCAGGACTAGATCCATAAGTGGGCGGATTTTAAAAAGTGGATCATAACCCGGCTGACCTCTCTCCAACCTCAGAGAGTTGTCATTGAAGTGGATGAAGGAGGACAACAGCTGAAAGCGGTTGCGTGTCATTACACGGGCGAAATTTGGTGTCAAGCCCAGTGAACTTTGGGTGCTCCAGTAATCAGCGATTTGAGGCTTTCTAGTCAGACCCATGCTGATCTGAATGGCCAAAAACGCCTCCATTTCAGAGCGATCAGTGGGTTTATAGTCACGTAAACGAGAGTGACTCGCTAGCTCGGTGGAAGCTAACGCCTCAGCATAGCGGTTTGTCTCAGCCACCATGAGATCAATGACACAATCGCTAAAAAAGGCTTTAAAAAAAAGGTATGGATCACTACAATCCCAAACTCTCTGCGGACCAGGTCGTGGGTTGGTGTGTACAAAAGGGATCCTCCCATCAGATCGCTTCCTCTCCCCCTCAGTGGCCACCGTCTTGCCTGTCACATCTAGCCACTCCCGCGGGGCGTCTCCCTCACCACAGCCAGTGAAGTCACCAGCCTCGGTGAAGTTGCCGGCCGCTCCAACTTCTTCGACTCCCTCCTCGTCCTCCCCTGGACCACACAGGACCCCCTCCAAGTCCTCCTCTCCAAATCCGAAAAACTCCTCATCGCTGTCACTGTCCCAGTTGAAATTAAAACTCTCCTCCATGGACGTAAATTCACGGTACCGCAATCGCAAACTCTCTCTGTGTGCTAGCTAGATAGCTTGATATTTAGCTGATGCTAATTTGTTTCTTGAAGTTTGTGAATGACGTAATTAGCATATTTGTGAAATATTAACCAATCGTGATCTGTCTAGAACATGTTTACTATCATATCAACATAGCAACAGCACAGTAACGATGTTTTAATTGGCTACATGTTAGCGCGGCAATGATGATGCTCCTTGGGCGCACATATGCACCCTTGGCATTCTAGAACACACTCATTGTGGGCGCATATATGCACCGTTGGCAGTAAACGGGTTAAGCATACAAACTGGCACTATTTAGACTACACACCCTGTTCAACTACTTCCTCTGCCAAAAACTGTTTCAAAATAAAAGTCCTCACTACAATATTTCACTGTTAAACAATTTAACCCTTTAAACTACTTTTTAACTGTTCAGCCATTGTAACTGTTACTGGTCATCAACTATGACTCCTACCCACTGTAGTTAGTTAGCATGGTTAGCATAGTTAGCATTTTTAGCAAAACTGTTAAAAATGATTAGCTAAGTTAGCTAAGTAACATGGTTAGCATAGTTAACATGTTATCATTGTTAGCATGCTAGTTAGCATAGCTACTAAAAATGATTAGCTAGGTTAGCTAAGTCACATGGTTGGCATAGTTAGCATTGCTAACATGCTAGTTAGTATAGTTAGCATAGCTACTAAAAATGATTAGCTAGGTTAGCTAAGTCACATGTTAGCATAGTTAGCATATTAGCATAACTACTAAAAATGAAAACATTAGCTAAGTTAACTAAGTTAAGTAACTTGGTTAGCGTTATTATCTTTGTTAACATAGTTAACATAACTGCTAGCAAACATTAGAGCCATTCCAACTGTCAGTTATCGTCAATTATCTACCTAAATAATTTAACCATTTAAATGATCCACCTTTTTAACTGTTCAGTCATTCCAACTATATTAAACCTCATCTACCTAGCAAATAATTTAACGTTTTAAACTATCCACCTATTTAACTGTTCAGTCATTCCAACTATATTAAACATCATCTACCTAGTTCAGTCATTCCAACTATATTAAACCTCATCTACCTAGCAAATAATTTAATGTTTTAAACTATCCACCTATTTAACTGTTCAGTCATTCCAACTATATTAAACCTCATCTACCTAGTTCAGTCATTCCAACTATATTACATCTCATTATGTTGGTTGCCAATTAGCACATCATCTGTTTTAAAAATATATTTCACACCATATGTTTTGCATTTTCATGCACTGGTAATTCCCTGGAATTGCGTTTTCTAGTTATTATTATTACAGTGCATGAAAATGCACTGTACTGTTATTCCAAGGCTTTTTACAGTGCATGAAAATGCACTGTACTGTTCTTCCTAGGCGTCTTCTTATTACTGTTCTTCCTAGGCTTCTTCTTATTACAGTGCATGAAAATGCACTGTACTGTTCTTCCTAGGCTTCTTCTTATTACAGTGCATGAAAATGCACTGTACTGTTCTTCCAAGGCATTTTATTACAGTGCATGAAAATGCACTGTACTGTTCTTCCTAGGCTTCTTCTTATTACAGTGCATGAAAATGCACTGTACTGTTCTTCCAAGGCATTTTATTACAGTGCATGAAAATGCACTGTACTGTTCTTCCTAGGCTTCTTCTTATTACAGTGCATGAAAATGCACTGTACTGTTCTTCCAAGGCATTTTATTACAGTGCATGAAAATGCACTGTACTGTTCTTCCTAGGCTTCTTCTTATTACAGTGCATGAAAATGCACTGTACTGTTCTTCCTAGGCTTCTTATTACAGTGCATGAAAATGCACTGTACTGTTCTTCCTAGGCTTCTTATTCTTCTTCTGCTTATTACAGTGCATGAAAATGCACTGTACTGTTCTTCCGAGGCATTTTATTACAGTGCATGAAAATGCACTGTACTGTTATTCCAAGGCTTTTTACAGTGCATGAAAATGCACTGTACTGTTCTTCCTAGGCTTCTTCTTATTCTTCTTCCTCTAACGCGTTTAATGCAGCTTCAACCGTTTAACGTAGAAACTTTATTCAAACTATGTTACGTAGGTCTTACTTAGGACATGGGTGCTATGTATTTTTCAGCTTTGTAACTTTTATACTTTTTAAACTATTAATTAAAAACTAGTCAAAATTTCCCCATAGACTTAACATGGGCTGATGACATCACAATAGAGCCGTTAAGCAATTAGAATCCTATGGCAGGTGTTCGGGCCACCTGGATCAACTGCCAGTCTCAGGCTTTAAGCATACAAACTGGCCCTATTAAGACTACACATCCTGTTCAACTGCTTCCTCTGCCAAAAACTGTTTCAAAATAAAAGTCCTCACTACAATATTTCACTGTTAAACAATGTAACCCTTTAAACTACTGAACTTTTTAACTGTTCAGCCATTGTAACTGTTACTTGTCATGAACTATGACTCCTACCCACTGTAGCTAGTTAGCTAAGTAGCATGGTTAGCATAGTTAGCATGCTAGCATAGTTAGCATGCTAATTAGCATTTTTAGCAAAACTGCTTAAAATGATTAGCTAAGTTAGCTAAGTAACGTGGTTAGCATGCTAGCATGTTAGCATGCTAGTTAGCATTTTTAGCAAAACTGCTAAAAATGATTAGCTAAGTTAGCTAAGTCACATGGTTAGCATAGTTAGCATGCTAGCATAGTTAGCATGCTAATTAGCATTTTTAGCAAAACTGCTTAAAATGATTAGCTAAGTTAGCTAAGTAACGTGGTTAGCATGCTAGCATGTTAGCATGCTAGTTAGCATTTTTAGCAAAACTGCTAAAAATGATTAGCTAAGTTAGCTAAGTCACATGGTTAGCATAGTTAGCATGCTAGCATGTTACCATGCTAATTAGCATTTTTAGCAAAACTGCTTAAAATGATTAGTTAAGTTAGCTAAGTCACATGGTTAACATGTTAGCATGCTAGTTACCATTTTTAGCAAAACTGCTAAAAATGATTAGCTAAGTTAGCTAAGTAACATGGTTAACATGCTAGTTAGCATAGTAACTTTGTTAACATTATTATCTTTATTAACATAGTTGGCATAACTGCTAGCAAACATTAGAGCCATTCCAACTGTCAGTTATCGTCAACTATCTACCTAAATAATTTAACCATTTAAACTATCCACCTATTTAACTGTTCAGTCATTCCAACTATATTAAACCTCATCTACTTAGCAACCAATATAGTTTGTTTTTACTCTGTATGATATTTTACATCATATTTTTGCATTTTCATGCACTGTATTTCCTTCAGGAAATGCTTTTCTAGTTATTCTTCTTCTAACGCACTTAATGCAGCTTCAACCGTTTAACGTAGAAACTTCATTCAAACTATGTTACGTAGGTCTTACTTAGGACATGGGTGCTATGTATTTTTCATCTTTGTAACTTTTATACTTTTTAAACTATTAATTAAAAACTAATCAAAATTTCCCCATAGACTTAACATGGGCTGATGACATCACAATAGAGCCGTTAAGCAATTAGAATCCTATGGCAGGTGTTCGGGCCACCTGGATCAACTGCCAGTCTTAGGCTTTAAGCATACAAACTGGCCCTATTAAGACTACACATCCTGTTCAACTGCTTCCTCTCCCAAAAACGGTTTCAAAATAAAAGTCCTCACTACAATATTTCACTGTTAAACAATTTAACCCTTTAAACTACTGAACTTTTTAACTGTTCAGCCATTGTAACTGTTACTTATCATCAACTATGACTCCTACCCACTGTAGCTAGTTAGCATAGTTAGCATGCTAGCATGTTAGCATTTTTAGCAAAACTGTTAAAAATGATTAGCTAAGTAACATGGTTAGCATAGTTAGCATGCTAGTTAGCATTTTTAGCAAAACTGCTAAAAATGATTAGCTAAGTTAGCTAAGTAACGTGGTTAGCATAGTTAGCATGCTAGTTAGCATTTTTAGCAAAACTGTTAAAAATGATTAGCTAAGTTAGCTAAGTAACATAGTTAGCATGCTAGCATGTTAGCATGCTAATTAACATTTTTAGCAAAAAAACTTGGTTAACATTATTATTATTATCTTTGATAACATAGTAGCATAACTGCTAGCAAACATTAGGGCCATTCCAACTGTCAGTTATCGTCAATTATCTACCTAAATAATTTAACTATTTAAATTATCCACCTATTTAACCGTTCAATCATTCCAACTATATTAAACCTTATCTACCAAGCAAATCATTTAACTATATAAACTATCCACCTATTTAACTGTTCAGTCATTCCAACTATATTAAACCTCATCTACCTAGTTCAGTCATTCCAACTACATTAAACCTCATCTACCTAGTTCAGTCATTTGAACTATATTAAACCTCATCATGTTGGTTGCCAATTAGCACATAATCTGTTTTAACAATATATTTCACACCATATGTTTTGCATTTTCATGCACTGGTAATTCCCTGGAATTGCGTTTTCTAGTTATTATTCTTCTTCTAACGCACTTAATGCAGCTTTAACCGTTTAACATAGAAACTTCATTCAAACTATGTTACGTAGGACATGGGTGCTATGTATTTTTCATCTTTGTAACTTTTATACTTTTTAAACTATTAATTAAAAACTAATCAAAATTTCCCCATAGACTTAACATGGGCTGATGACATCACAATAGAGCCGTTAAGCAATTAGAATCCTATGGCAGGTGTTCCGGCCACCTGCATCAACTGCCAGTCTCAGGCTTTAAGCATACAAACTGGCCCTATTAAGACTACACATCCTGTTCAACTGCTTCCTCTGCCAAAAACTGTTTCAAAATAAAAGTCCTCACTACAATATTTCACTGTTAAACAATTTAACCCTTTAAACTACTGAACTTTTTAACTGTTCAGCCCTTGTAACTGTTACTTGTCATCAACTATGACTCCTACCCACTGTAGCTAGTTAGCTAAGTAACATGGTTAGCATGCTAGCATGTTAGCGTGCTAGTTAGCATTTTTAGCAAAACTACTTAAAATGATTAGCTAAGTTAGCATGTTAACATAGTTAGCATGCTAGTTAGCACAGTTAGCATAACTGCTAAAAATGATTAGCTAAGTTAGCTAAGTCACATGGTTAGCATACTTAGCATTTTAACATTGTTAGCATGCTAGTTATTATAGTTACTTGGTTAACATTATTATCTTTGTTAACATAGTTAGCATAACTGCTAGCAAACATTAGAGCCATTCCAAGTGTCAGTTATCGTCAACTATCTACCTAAATAATTTAACCATTTAAACTATCCACTTATTTAACTGTTCAGTCATTCCAACTATATTAAACATCATCTACCTAGCAACCAATATAGTTTGTTTTTACTCTGTATGATATTTTACATCATATTTTTGCATTTTCATGCACTGTATTTCCTTCAGGAAATGCTTTTCTAGTTATTATTTTTCTTCTTCTAACGCAGTTAATGCAGCTTCAACCGTTTAACGTAGACACTTCATTCAAACTATGTTGCGTAGGTCTTACTTAGGACATGGGTGCTTTGTATTTTTCATCTTTGTAACTTTTATACTTTTTAAACTATTAATTATTAACTTTTATAAAATCCCCATAGACTTAACATTAGGCTGATGACATCACAATGGACTAATTAACTTGATTTGCACCTGTATCAACTTCCAGCTGCTCATCTAGGCCCCATCAAAGAATCAGTTCAACTGATTGCACCTGTATCAACTGCTTTCTGCTGAACTAGGCCAACTCTCTCTGTGTCTCTCCATTCTACAAGGATATAAGGCACATTTCATCCAACTTTCTATCCATTCATCCTCTTCAAACCATTCACTCATCCACCTATTAAACTATCCATCAACATCCATTAAACAATCTGCCTATCAACATCCATTCAACTTTCTGTCTATCAACATCCATTACACTATCTACATTTTTTTAAACTATATACTCTGTCTCAGGCTTTAAGCATACAACATGGCTCTATTAAGACTGCCATTAAGCAATTAGAATCCTAGGCCAGGTGGCCAGGCTATATTAAACCTCATCTACCTAGTTCAGTCATTCCAACTATTAAACCTCATCTACCTTGCAAATAATTTAACCTTTTAAACTATCCACCTATTTAACTGTTCAGTCATTCCAACTATATTAAACCTCATCTACCTAGTTCAGTCATTCCAACTATATTAAACCTCATCTACTTAGCAACCAATATAGTTTGTTTTTACTCTGTATGATATTTGGGGGCCAAGCAGCGAAGCTGCGAAGGCACCCATTGTGTTTCTATGATTTCTTATTATTATTATTTAACATCTTTCCTCCGCCATTGGAGTCTATGGCAGCCCATAGAACCGTCTGGTGAAAAGTTGTGTAATTTGGCACACTGATTGAGGACAGTCTCATGAATAATTTCACCAAGTTGGACATGCGTTCACGCACGTAACTTTTGACCCGTATGGCCGATTGTCAAAAATGAGATATTGTTGGAATCCTTGGACCAAGCCGAGTTCAACGCACTCTATGACGTCATTTTCCGCCATGATGGATTTTCCGCCATTTTGGATTTAATCAAAAACACTAAAAAGTTTTCACAGGTCACAAATTTTGTCCAATCGACACCAAACCTGACACACATGATCTTCAGACCAAGCCTCACAAAAGATACTCGTTTTCGTCTTCGGAACTAAAACCTTTTGCCCGTAACAGCCAATCAAAACTTGCGGCAAAGCCGCCACACAGGAAGTGAGCTCATATCTCAGCAACCTATTAATCTATCATAACCAAACTTGCATGGACTCAGGACCCAATCAGGGGGACGCTCAAGAAATCTGGTGACCTTTGACCTCTAGGGGGTGCTGTAATAAAGAAACATGCCTTTTGGCCTGTAGCTGCTGTTGTGCTTATAATTAAAACACACTAGTGGTGTCTGGTAATACTGTTGGAGGTCCTTAGGCCGACCCAAGCCAACTTGGGATGTCATCGTAATTGATTCGGCAGCCATATTGGATTTAATCAAAAACACGTACAAGTTTTCGTAGGTCACAAATTTCAGCGGATCCTCACAAAAATTGACAGAGACCATCTTCAGCCCATACCTTATCAGTGCATTGCTTTCTGGATCAATTAACAGAAGCATTCGGCTGTAACAGCCAATCAAAATTTGCGGCGAAGCCGTCAAACAGGAAGTGAGCTCATATCTCAGCAACCCTGCCATGTATCATAACCAAACTTACTACATGGATTCATGACCCCATTAGGAGGACGCTCGAAAACTTCGGTGACCTTTGACCTGTAGGGGGTGCTGCAATTAGCAATATTGCATTTTGATCTGTAGTTGCTGATGTGTTTTATCGATCTTTTTTTTTTGATGTGAAACTGATGAAAACATGTTCCATCCAGTTCATTCTAATCGTGCGTGCAAGGGCGGGGCAGGGCAGGACGGGGTGGGACGGGCAGAGGTGATTAGGTGGGAGGCTGGCTGGCGGAGGCAGTGGCATTTCTCAGCCCTGTTTCAGCCCTACAAAATTAGTTATGTTTTGATGTGACACTAGTTGAAAGTGTTGATCGTGGAAGTCTGCTGAGTTCTGTCTTGTCGCCAGGGCTACTCCAGCCTATTCTGCTTGGCCCCCTCATTGCTGCTTGCAGCTATATTTTACATCATATTTTTGCATTTTCATGCACTGTATTTCCTTCAGGAAATGCTTTTCTAGTTACAGTGCATGAAAATGCACTGTTCTGTTATCCGAAGTCTTCTTCTTCTTCTTCCCACCAAACTTCTGCGTCTAATTCAGCTTTAACCGTTTAACGTTTAAACTTTGTAACGTAGGTCTTGAAAAGGACACGTGGGGAATGTATTTTTCACTTTTGTAAACTTTATACTTTTTGAGATATTAATAAAAAACAAGCTTATTTTCCCCCATAGACTTTGCATTAGCACTATGACATCACAATGGACTAATTAACTTGATTTGCACCTGTATCAACTTCCAGCTGCTCACTATTAGGAGCCATCAAAGGGCCAGTTAAACTGATTGCACCTGCATCAACTGCTTTCTGCTTAACTAGGCCAACTCTCTCTGTGTCTCTCCATTCTACAAGGATATAAGGCACATTCCATCCAACTTTCTATCCATTCATCCTCTTCAAACCATTCACTCATCCACCCATTAAACTATCCATCAACATCCATTAAACAATCTGCCTATCAACATCCATTCAACTTTCTGTCTATCAACATCCATTACACTATCTACATTCAACTTTTAAACTATATACTCTGTCTCAGGCTTTAAGCATACAATCTGGCTCTCTTAAGATTACTATTTCCTCTGCCCACAACTGTTTCAAAATAAATGTCCTCACTACAATAATTCACTATTTAATAATTTAACTATTTAACTGTTCAGCCATTTCAACTGTCAGTTGTTATCAACTATGACTCCTGCCAACTGTTTCCAAATAAAAGTTTGTTAGGCATTTTATGTTAATATACAGTATGTTTATATTTTCATGCACTGGTAATTTCCTCGAAATTACATTTTGTTTTTTATTATCACCCGGAGAAGAAATACTCTTTTCTGATTGGCTGGTGGGGTGGCTATTAATTCTGAATAACAGGATACCGTTCCATATCAATGCTAATGAATGGTAACTATAACAACCATAGTAGGACGACGGTTGCAGCGCTCTAGAATCTTTGGTTGCAGGCTTCGCAACAATCAACTGTAAACAAGCTAACTGTCCATGCTATCGCTGTTATAGGGCCAACGAAAGTTGTACAACAAGCTGAACTAGTGAGCTTCTTTTTAAACGGAACCGCATGTTTCCTTTGCTTTACAGTGGCAACCGGGTGATAAGCGGGATAACGGCCTTCGAGGTGTGTCCAGTTATACATTACATTACATTACATTTGGCTGATGCATTTTAGCCAAAGCGACTAACAACATGGTTAACAGTTTAAGTTTTAAAGAAATTCTCAACAATTTTAGGACAATTTAAAAATCGGTAGAGTGCTTAAGTGCAGTAAGAATAAGTGCATCAGTGACTGCTGTTTTTAACAGTTACGTGTCAGTTCAAGACGGCTGTTAAGTGCTAGGATCGGCAAGACTTGTTGTAAGTGGTGCTATGAGAGGAGATGTTCTCTGAAGAGCTGGGTCTTCAGGAGTGTTTTGAAAATGGAGAGGGATGTCCCTGCCCTTGTAGGAACTGGCAGTGTGTTCCACCAACAAGGAACAACAGATGAGAAGTTTGGATTGGCCTGAGCGTACCGGTGGTAGAGCTAGACGTCGTTCGTCTGAGGAGCGCAGCGGCCTGGAGGTAGCGTATGTCTGTATGAGTGCATTCAAGTAGGCGGGAGCAGAACCAGAGACTACTTTGTAGGCAAGCGTTAGAGCCTTGAATTTGATGCGGGCCGCCATAGGTAGCCAGTGTAGCTGGATGAGTAGCGGGGTAACATGTGCCCTTTTGGGTTGGTTGTAGACCAGGTGCGCCGCCGCATTCTGGATCACCTGAAGGGGATTCACTGCACAGGCTTGGAGACCTGTCAGGAGGGCGTTGCAGTAGTCGAGTCGTGAGATGACTATTGCCTGAACCAGAAGTTGGGTAGCATCTTGAGTCAAGTAAGTCCTGATTTTCCATATGTTGCAGAGTGCGAAACGGCATGACCGGGCGACTGAGGCAACATGATCTGAGAAGGTTAGTTGGTTGTCGAGAACAACTCCTAGATTTCTTTCAGTCCTGGTAGGTGAAACAGACAGGGAGTCAAATAAATTTGATGTTGATGTCGTGGTGTATGGTAGGTTTAGCTGGGAGGACCAGCAGTTCAGTCTTTGAGAGGTTCAGCTAGAGGTGATGTGCCTTCATCCATGTAGCTATGTCTGAGAGGCAATCCGAGATCCGTGCTAAAAACCAAGGGGTCATCAGGTGGAAAGGAGATAGAGCTGTGTGTCGTCTGCATAGAAGTGGTATGAGAAGCCATGCGAACGGATAATCTGTCCCAAGGACGTGGTGTAGATAGCAAAGAGAAGGGGGCCCAGCACTGAGCCCTGGGGGACCCCTATGGTGAGGTGCAGATAGCTGACCAAGCCATGATGCGTTAAACGAGCGTCCTATGAGGTAGGATTCAAACCAGTAGAGAGCAGAACTGGAGATTCCCATGTTGGCGAGTATAGAGAGAATGATGCGGTGATTAACCATGTCAAAGGCAGCCGACAAGTCAAGCAGAATGAGTACTGATGACCGAGCGGTCGTCCTGGCTTCTTTTAAGGCTTCTGTTACAGACAGCAGAGCCGTTTCGGTAGAGTGGCAGCTTTTGAACCCAGACTGATTTGGATCCAGAAAGTTGTTCTGTGAGAGGAAGTCAGAGTCCTGTTTGGAGACTGCTCGTTCAATGCCTTTGGATAGAAAAGGCAGGAGTGAGACAGGGCGGTAGTTCTCGACTTGAGCAGGGTTGAGAGAAGCTTTCTTCAGTAACTGTGTTACCTGGGCCATTTTAAACACTGTTGGAAATGTGCCGGAGGTTAGTGAGGCATTGATCACATGTGTGATAGCTGGTGCGATGGTCAGGCTGATGGACTGAAGTAGGCTCGTAGGTATAGGATCCAGCGAGCATGTGGTAGGACGGCTACATGTCAGGAGTCTAGATACTTCACTCTCAGAGAGAGGCGTGAATGCTGAAAAAGATGTTCCAGCAGCCCCTAGAGCAGGGGTCTCAAACTCAAATGAGCTGGGGGCCAATTCTGCCAATGTCATCTGATTGGAGGGCCGGCTATTTCTGGAAATACAATGTTCTTTTTTTCAAATACCACACAAAACCGCAAACAGAAAGTGCAAGTGTTTTTATCTAGTTTTAGACACCTGTGCTAGCAACCTTAGCTTATAAATAAAATAAATATTAATACAAATTATAAAACAAATGAAAAGCATAAAAACAGGTATGTGTGTGTTTCACACCAAATAAAAATATTTTCCTCTCATAACTTTTTTAAACCTGGCAAACTATAGGCGCCAGGGTTAAGAAAGCAACACCATTGGATTTTTATATCAAAATTTCAAAAGGCCATGGCTTGAAAGTGGTCAGAGATAAAGTCCTACTGTAAATGTAAAAATCTTTGAGTAAAACAGAAGTTTATGAAGGGGATACATTTACCCATCTAATTTGCCACTGGATGGCAAGCACCTCAAATTATGCACCTTTCAGTAAATACTGGATGAACATATTTGAGCAGGTTTACTTTCCTTTTTTCATATTACCCACATAACAAATTAACAGGAAAACACCTAAGATGTATACCAACACCTAAGATGTATATGGTTTCTAAACCACAAGGCCTACAATAAGTATTCTGGTCAAATCAGTTCCTATCGCGGGTAATCTGAGTACCCAGAAGTTCGCATCATATTGCGGGTGACTTTGTAGTTTAGAGCCCTATTTCTACTAGCCCTGCTGTCTGTACCACGTCCATTACGGACACTATCATCACGATTACCACTGCAACCTCCAAGCTATGTTGGGCAGAGGGTTGAAATAAGCATGGTATGCTTAGTGGACACCGTTGTATACACGCAGACGCACCTCCATTCAATAGACGATCGATCATAATCTCCAAAAGGATATTCTCCTTCAGATTTAAAATAGGTGAATAACATAGCCTACCTAAGACTTCATCATACGTAAACGTTTTTCAACATTTGGTGTAGGCCTATTTCTGCTTAATTTCTGCTTCAATTTATGCAACACTATGGCCTGCATCGCTTCACGTCATGGGTTTGAATGAAGCTCTGGATGTCTAGCACATAGTGGAGCAGAGTACAAATGAGATTTGTCACCGTACTTGGAACTATCGTTTATTTTATTCAGTATCGTTGTTTGTCGCAATTAAAAAGTCTCAAGGGCCGGATTACATTATTATTTTGACATACGTCGCGGGCCGGAATTGGGCCGGACACGGGCCGGGTGTTTGAAAACCCTGCCCTAGAGGTTGTAGGAGTGCGGTATCTGAGTCAGATGCATTGTGTGGGCATGTAGAGAATTGACTGCTGATTGCCGCCACTTTGTTTGTAAAAAATGAGGCAAGGGTATCCGCAGTAAGGCTGGATGGAGAAGGAGGCAGCTGAGGGTTGAGTAGCGTTTTGAAAGTTGAGAAGTTTTCGAGTGTCTGTAGCACTGTTGATTTTGTCATTGTAGAAAATTGTCTTCGCAGCAGTGATGCTGGCTGAGAAAGGAGGTCAGGAGTGTCTGGTAGTTTTTGAGGTCATCAGTTAGTTTGGATTTGTGCCATTTCCTCTCTGCGGCTCTGAGTTTGGTGCACTGCGATCGGAGGGTATCATTTAGCCATGGATGAGAGTGTTTGGATCGAGCTGGCCTTGTGGTAAGAGGGCACAGCTTGTCTAGACACGAGCTCAGTGTGGAGCAGAGCGAGTCTGTGGCCTCATTAACCTCCAGAGAGGACAAGGTGTTGAGTGGAGGTAGACCGGTGGCAACCACAGAGGAAAAGTGCGTTGGAGACAGGTTCCGGATGTTGCGGCGGAACGTGACCATCGGCTGAGGAGCCGGAGGCAGTTCTGTCAGGCTGACGTTGAACTGGATGAAGAAGTGGTCAGAAAGATGGAGAGGCATCACCATGAGTGTGTCTGTGCTGCAGTTCCGAGTGCGGATCAAGTCAAGCTCTGCCAGCTTTGTGAGTAGGTGGGCTTTGAACCAGTTTGAGGTCAAATGAGTGGATCACGGCCAAAAAGTCCGCTGAGCCTGGGGCATGTAAGTGGATGTTCATATCGCCGAGGACAAGAAGCGGACAGTCATGCTCAGGGATGAAGGACAGCAGAGTGTCAAGTTCGTCCATAAAGTCACCTAGTTGGCCTGGAGGGCGGTAGATGACCAGCTCGTAGAGTTTTGCTGGGGCGATCACTGTGATGGCATAAAATTCGAATGAGACATAATGAAACATTGTGTTTTTAAGCACCAGCCAAAGCCATACCCGAAAACCGCCACAGGCCAATCGTTATCATGTCATGACAATGCTACATTTTCATATTTTATAGTCTATGGTTTCCATGCACACCATATTCCGGTTTTATTCGGAATATTCAGATTGCACATAAGTCAATAAATATAGGCTAGTTGTCAGACAAGTTTTTTTTATTGTTGTAGGCTATTATTGAATGATTTCACAAATAAAGCCGTGAAAAAATGGTATGCACAGTGCGTACAGGATTACGCCTGCCAGTGCCACTGCACCCACCAATATGACTGTTGACAATGCGCTCTTAAAATAACATACAACTCGCAATAGACTTGTGACCAGAGGGGTATTTTACAAAACCTAGATGAGGGATTAAGCTGGGATTTTTAGGTTATCCTGGATGAATTTAGCCTTGACTTGGTTTTTACAAAAGAGATGGCACATAAGTTACCATGGGGATTTATTCTCAGCACAGCCAAGCTAAGTTAATTCTAATGGTAATTATGTGGTTTTATTGGTTCAGCTAGCTGTCATTCACATCAGACCTCCGTGCTAATTTTAAGGAGCTTTATTCCATTTATAAATTATTTGCTAAATGTATTTGTTCGCAAAACAAAACAGATTGTCTGCCTACTACCATATGGTTATTATTTTAATTGTGATAGCCTTATAATTATTAACATAGGCCTAGGTACTCATTGTTTGCTTATTTTATTGATAGACGTTTGATGAAGGGGCAAGTTTTCGAAGGTATTTTCAACTATAATATTAAGGTATATCATACTATGTGCATCTTTGCAGTGGCAAGCGCTTTCTTAATGATGTTGCGTGCTGAGACAAGGAAGCACTCACACGTGGGTGCATATGTAAATTTGCATTCAGTTGGTCTACCACGCCTACTTCTGCTGTTTTACAGATGATTCTATACATGATTCCCCATTCCAAAAAGGATAACTTTACTTCATTGTTAGTCTATATCAAAAGCGGTTGTTCACTTTGTGTGAATGACGCTATTTTCCGCGTCTTTTTTATTTCAACCGTGGGCACTTTGGAGCAGAAACGAGAACGCGCACACACCCTGAATTACTTACACCTGGCTTGACAGTCGCTCCTACTCACCCTGGATTGGCATTAGTGAAACGAGTTGAGCTAGGATGACCAGACAACGCTATGTCAAACCTCGCTTTATCACTTATCTTGGATGTCTTAATTCTGCCTTTGTGAAATACCCCTCTGGTGTACAATAGCGATTTTTAGACAATGCGCTAAGCCACTCCCTAAGTTGTTAATTGCCACACCCCTGGGCGCATTGTTTAAAAAATAAACGTGCAAAATAAGAAAATACACTTAGCGCTGGGTGGAAAACGAGTTTTGCGCCATGCGCCAGGGTGCAAAATATGGCCCAATAAGTGGCGTGTATGTTTATGTGGCGTTGACAGCTCAAAATGCGTGCAGATAACATGCCAGTTGGCTATTTTTGAAGTGGCATGTATATTTACGCAAAACTATGATACCAAGTTGCTAATTTAATGGCGTGATTTTGTGATAAAGTGCTGGACATTGGGTTATTCTTATGTTTCTTAATCTGTCATGGGTGTGTTTTGGGCGTAACATCCTTTAAATCAATGACAATGACATCTGTCATTCCCTTTATAGAGCCAGAAGCGCAAACATCAAACAGCCGGTCATCACTGACTGTGTGTATGATATATCAACTTCCCACTAACTGAGCCTGAGTCTGAGTAAGGTCCCCAAAGCCTAATAATCATACTTTGAGGGGGACATGCCCCCCCCACCAATATTCCAAAAATTGCCAGGAAAACACTGGCTTGACTTGCACAATTAATCCTCTCTTGAGCCAATGCTTACCATATGGGAAAGTTGTAGAATACCATGAATGAAATTACATTGTGTGCAGACTTTTGCCATAGTGTTCTATTATTATGAAGGGTAGCGAAGCGAAGGGTCATATTGGTTAAGTCAGAGATTTTTTTCTTCCGGATTTGTTTTTTTCTTCAGTAATATTCCTGGGACACTGAAAGACCGGGATGCACAAAACTTGGTGGGCATGTAGCCCCACAAGGATGACAAGGAACCATTGTTTTTCATTTTGATCCGTTGCTGATGTCAGTATTAATATATGTTCTTACCTTAACTTTCACAAGTTGAGTCATACCTCTCCGGTGTCGGTACGTGCACTCAAACGCTCTGGCTTGCGGCGCGAATGTGTTAGCATGTTGCTATGCTAGCGGGCCCAGACGTAGCCGTAGAGGGAGGAAGATAGCATTAATCAAACACATCCACGTTTTCCCTACTTAAATACAGTTGCACGAGTAGTTGATAAAAATGTGTAAGGTCACACAACATGAAACACAGCGATTTTCCAAGCGAATAAACAGGAGAACTACAATGTGTGGCGCATTAGCACCTGGGAGTACTTGACCTAGCGTAGTAATATTAATTAACACCTAATTGTAGATCCTATCCACCACAGAGTTTAGAATCCATGCTTGATCGACCCCTCAGCCTCCTACATTGTCCTACATTGGCTATGTTGTAGCCTATCCCCAGAATATCAGCAGTAAACTCAGTCTGTCTCGCAAAACAGTCTCCAAATAAAACGCACATCGGCCTGTTGCCTATTCTGCCAGCTTGTGCCAATATATCGTCCAAAATGCTTGATTGCATTGCATTCTCCACATTGTTAGCTACATTTTCATGTACCACATCAGCATTTTTGTTCAGTGAATCTTTTGTAAATTGCTTTACAATAGCATCGGGCCCTTGTCAGCAGCCTTCAGCTTGCCTCTTGCCACTATTCACTCCTTCGTCTTCAATATTCCTTTCTCAATATTTTTGGCCTCAATGTGTCCAGTTACATAGTCTGTCTGTTTTTAGTCTTGGATTTTGTGAAATAAATGTCTATGCTGCAGCTTCCTTTTAAATCTGTTTCTCTCTCGAGCATTTAATCTGCTGCCTGCTTGTCTCTCCACATCGTCCAAAATGCTTTATTGCATTGCATTCTCCAATTTTTAGCTACATTTTCATGTACCACATCAGCATTTTTGTGCAGTGAATCTTTTGTAAATTGCTTTACAATGACCGTCGGGCCAATAGGCCTATTGCCTGGCTTGCCTCAGCTTCGGTCACGTCCTTTTACAATTTTATTATTATTGTAATAAAAAACGCAATTTGGCACATAACATGCTGCTGGCCTACTAATTATGCTAATGCCTATATTGTGCCCATCAGTGCATCTCTAGTGTGTGTGCCTCTCTCTCGCTCAGAGGTGAGGGGGAGGCTGAGGGGTCGATCAAGCATGGATTCTAAACTCTGTGGTGGATAGGATCTACAATTAGGTGTTAATTAATATTACTACGCTAGGTCAAGTACTCCTAAGTGCTATTGCGCCACACATTGTAGTTCTCCTGTTTATTCGCTTGGAAAATCGCCACGTTTCATGTTGTGTGACCTTACACATTTTTATCAACTACTCGTTCAACTGTATTTAAGTAGGGAAAACGTGGATGTATTTGATTAATGCTATCCTCCTCCCTCTACGGCTACGTCTGGGCCCACTAGCATAGCAACATGCTAACACATTCGCGCCGCAAGCCAGAGCGTTTGAGTGCACGTACCGACACCGGAGAGGTATGACTCAACTCGTGAAAGTTAAGGTAAGAACATATATTAATACTGACATTGGGTGGCGTGTTCCTTTAAGGGGCCATGTCAACCCATCCCATAACCACTCATTTGATGTAAAGCACAACCTAGTTACAAATGAAAAGCAATTAGGTGTTGTAATAATAGGTATCTCTAGCTGACATGGTCAAAACTGCACGAAATTGGAGGTGTATCATTCTGACACCGTCTGAATGCATGCCAAGTTTCGTGGAATTCCGTTCACGGGGTGGGGGGCACAATACATGTATTTATGTCTACATTTAGTGTCTGTACACCAACTGGCCTGTAGATGACCAGACACAGTTTTCTGTGAATATCTTGAGAACTGTAGGACCTAGGACGGGGGTAAGCAACCTGCGGCCCTTTAGCTCCTCTCTATAATGTTGTGGGTGGGATTTCGTGAAATTCTACGCTGTGATTGATTGTCATGTTCTATTTGGACATAGGGAGCCAATTAACGTTTTTCATGTGACGTATTCTAGGTGCTATAGCTTTGTTTACATCCACCTGGTAGGCAAGGGACAAGTTGAACCCATTGAACATCATTGTCTGCAGCTGCCTCTCAGTAGGCTACATCTCTGTATTTCAGCAATGTCAACATTTAAGGCATCAATAAAGGTGATGATGAAATGTTATCCCATTGTTCAATATTTGATACCCTGTCACAGGAACGTTATTTCGCTAAAAATCGCCCTGATATGGCGCGTTGATCTGTATCTATAACGTTATGGGAGAACCTGCATGTAGCTACTGTAATGGTAGCCTAACTTTTTTTTCCTTTATTCAAAACTCGGTTTACACAAAGACGATAGACTTTCTTAGAAGCTGTGAAATTAGGCCAGAAAGGAACATGTCTTCCCACTGAAAGTTGACACAAAATCAAACAATATTTGATAATGTAACTTCAACTGAACAGGACAGGTTTTGGTAGGCAGTAGACTCAGCAGACGTTAAAACGGTAGCCTACAGTTATAGCCCGCGTCAGTCAGCATCATGTAACATTAATCCCAGCTAACAATTTATGGTTCCCATAACGTTAGTTTTTGAGTAGATTGTGGTTCCCCTAACGTTATCTAAACGTTGCAACCTTTAGGGAACCTTCCCCTAACATTGCTACCTTTGCATACCAATTTTATTATTACTTTAAACTACTTTAAACTGCATGAGCAGGAATGCATTATTATATATTAGCAAGAATTAATGAAAAGGCAAAATTGATGGGATTTATAACTTAAACATAAAATAATCAAAATACAAAAAAATATATAAAAAGGTCTAAAAATATATATAAACATCAGACTCCATGTTAGCTAAGTATACTAACACAAGGAATTTGACTTTGGTAGGTGCTCTATACATTCAACAAATAGACAGACATACTGTACAATAGAGAGAACAAAATACATTGTGGCAGATACCAACACAATATACAAAACAACTATACAAATAAGACATAATACCAGTACAAGTACACATGGAGTGTGATGTAGAGTGCAAAGTAATAGTGCAAATGTAGTGTGCAAGATGCATATTGGAATGATAAAGTATGTAATGTGCAGGTGAATGGTCAAAGTGGGGATGACCCCACTTATTTGCAGTTCAGGAGAGTGACGGCAGTGGGAAAAGAGCTGTTCTTGTGTCTGGTTGTTTTTGTGTGCAGGGATCTGTAGCACCTGCCAGAGGGGAGGAAGTTCAAGAGTGTGTGTGCAGGATATGTGGAGTCTTTGGTGATGTTCTCCTCCTGCTTGGGTCCCAGAGTACAAGTCCTGGAGGGAGGGCATTTTGTTCCTCCTCTCCTGCAGCTCAGTAACTGTCGAGCAGAAACGAGAACGCGCACACACCCTGAATTACTTACACCTGGCTTGACAGTCGCTCCTACTCACCCTGGATTGGCATTAGTGAAACGAGTTGAGCTAGGATGACCAGACAACGCTATGTCAAACCTCGCTTTATCACTTATCTTGGATGTCTTAATTCTGCCTTTGTGAAATACCCCTCTGGTGTACAATAGCGATTTTTAGACAATGCGCTAAGCCACTCCCTAAGTTGTTAATTGCCACACCCCTGGGCGCATTGTTTAAAAAATAAACGTGCAAAATAAGAAAATACACTTTGCGCTGGGTGGAAAACGAGTTTTGCGCCATGCGCCAGGGTGCAAAATATGGCCCAATAAGTGGCGTGTATGTTTATGTGGCGTTGACAGCTCAAAATGCGTGCAGATAACATGCCAGTTGGCTATTTTTGAAGTGGCATGTATATTTACGCAAAACTATGATACCAAGTTGCTAATTTAATGGCGTGATTTTGTGATAAAGTGCTGGACATTGGGTTATTCTTATGTTTCTTAATCTGTCATGGGTGTGTTTTGGGCGTAACATCCTTTAAATCAATGACAATGACATCTGTCATTCCCTTTATAGAGCCAGAAGCGCAAACATCAAACAGCCGGTCATCACTGACTGTGTGTATGATATATCAACTTCCCACTAACTGAGCCTGAGTCTGAGTAAGGTCCCCAAAGCCTAATAATCATACTTTGAGGGGGACATGCCCCCCCCCACCAATATTCCAAAAATTGCCAGGAAAACACTGGCTTGACTTGCACAATTAATCCTCTCTTGAGCCAATGCTTACCATATGGGAAAGTTGTAGAATACCATGAATGAAATTACATTGTGTGCAGACTTTTGCCATAGTGTTCTATTATTATGAAGGGTAGCGAAGCGAAGGGTCATATTGGTTAAGTCAGAGATTTTTTTCTTCCGGATTTGTTTTTTTCTTCAGTAATATTCCTGGGACACTGAAAGACCGGGATGCACAAAACTTGGTGGGCATGTAGCCCCACAAGGATGACAAGGAACCATTGTTTTTCATTTTGATCCGTTGCTGATGTCAGTATTAATATATGTTCTTACCTTAACTTTCACAAGTTGAGTCATACCTCTCCGGTGTCGGTACGTGCACTCAAACGCTCTGGCTTGCGGCGCGAATGTGTTAGCATGTTGCTATGCTAGCGGGCCCAGACGTAGCCGTAGAGGGAGGAAGATAGCATTAATCAAACACATCCACGTTTTCCCTACTTAAATACAGTTGCACGAGTAGTTGATAAAAATGTGTAAGGTCACACAACATGAAACACAGCGATTTTCCAAGCGAATAAACAGGAGAACTACAATGTGTGGCGCATTAGCACCTGGGAGTACTTGACCTAGCGTAGTAATATTAATTAACACCTAATTGTAGATCCTATCCACCACAGAGTTTAGAATCCATGCTTGATCGACCCCTCAGCCTCCTACATTGTCCTACATTGGCTATGTTGTAGCCTATCCCCAGAATATCAGCAGTAAACTCAGTCTGTCTCGCAAAACAGTCTCCAAATAAAACGCACATCGGCCTGTTGCCTATTCTGCCAGCTTGTGCCAATATATCGTCCAAAATGCTTGATTGCATTGCATTCTCCACATTGTTAGCTACATTTTCATGTACCACATCAGCATTTTTGTTCAGTGAATCTTTTGTAAATTGCTTTACAATAGCATCGGGCCCTTGTCAGCAGCCTTCGGCTTGCCTCTTGCCACTATTCACTCCTTCGTCTTCAATATTCCTTTCTCAATATTTTTGGCCTCAATGTGTCCAGTTACATAGTCTGTCTGTTTTTAGTCTTGGATTTTGTGAAATAAATGTCTATGCTGCAGCTTCCTTTTAAATCTGTTTCTCTCTCGAGCATTTAATCTGCTGCCTGCTTGTCTCTCCACATCGTCCAAAATGCTTTATTGCATTGCATTCTCCAATTTTTAGCTACATTTTCATGTACCACATCAGCATTTTTGTGCAGTGAATCTTTTGTAAATTGCTTTACAATGACCGTCGGGCCAATAGGCCTATTGCCTGGCTTGCCTCAGCTTCGGTCACGTCCTTTTACAATTTTATTATTATTGTAATAAAAAACGCAATTTGGCACATAACATGCTGCTGGCCTACTAATTATGCTAATGCCTATATTGTGCCCATCAGTGCATCTCTAGTGTGTGTGCCTCTCTCTCGCTCAGAGGTGAGGGGGAGGCTGAGGGGTCGATCAAGCATGGATTCTAAACTCTGTGGTGGATAGGATCTACAATTAGGTGTTAATTAATATTACTACGCTAGGTCAAGTACTCCTAAGTGCTATTGCGCCACACATTGTAGTTCTCCTGTTTATTCGCTTGGAAAATCGCCACGTTTCATGTTGTGTGACCTTACACATTTTTATCAACTACTCGTTCAACTGTATTTAAGTAGGGAAAACGTGGATGTATTTGATTAATGCTATCCTCCTCCCTCTACGGCTACGTCTGGGCCCACTAGCATAGCAACATGCTAACACATTCGCGCCGCAAGCCAGAGCGTTTGAGTGCACGTACCGACACCGGAGAGGTATGACTCAACTCGTGAAAGTTAAGGTAAGAACATATATTAATACTGACATTGGGTGGCGTGTTCCTTTAAGGGGCCATGTCAACCCATCCCATAACCACTCATTTGATGTAAAGCACAACCTAGTTACAAATGAAAAGCAATTAGGTGTTGTAATAATAGGTATCTCTAGCTGACATGGTCAAAACTGCACGAAATTGGAGGTGTATCATTCTGACACCGTCTGAATGCATGCCAAGTTTCGTGGAATTCCGTTCACGGGGTGGGGGGCACAATACATGTATTTATGTCTACATTTAGTGTCTGTACACCAACTGGCCTGTAGATGACCAGACACAGTTTTCTGTGAATATCTTGAGAACTGTAGGACCTAGGACGGGGGTAAGCAACCTGCGGCCCTTTAGCTCCTCTCTATAATGTTGTGGGTGGGATTTCGTGAAATTCTACGCTGTGATTGATTGTCATGTTCTATTTGGACATAGGGAGCCAATTAACGTTTTTCATGTGACGTATTCTAGGTGCTATAGCTTTGTTTACATCCACCTGGTAGGCAAGGGACAAGTTGAACCCATTGAACATCATTGTCTGCAGCTGCCTCTCAGTAGGCTACATCTCTGTATTTCAGCAATGTCAACATTTAAGGCATCAATAAAGGTGATGATGAAATGTTATCCCATTGTTCAATATTTGATACCCTGTCACAGGAACGTTATTTCGCTAAAAATCGCCCTGATATGGCGCGTTGATCTGTATCTATAACGTTATGGGAGAACCTGCATGTAGCTACTGTAATGGTAGCCTAACTTTTTTTTCTTTATTCAAAACTCGGTTTACACAAAGACGATAGACTTTCTTAGAAGCTGTGAAATTAGGCCAGAAAGGAACATGTCTTCCCACTGAAAGTTGACACAAAATCAAACAATATTTGATAATGTAACTTCAACTGAACAGGACAGGTTTTGGTAGGCAGTAGACTCAGCAGACGTTAAAACGGTAGCCTACAGTTATAGCCCGCGTCAGTCAGCATCATGTAACATTAATCCCAGCTAACAATTTATGGTTCCCATAACGTTAGTTTTTGAGTAGATTGTGGTTCCCCTAACGTTATCTAAACGTTGCAACCTTTAGGGAACCTTCCCCTAACATTGCTACCTTTGCATACCAATTTTATTATTACTTTAAACTACTTTAAACTGCATGAGCAGGAATGCATTATTATATATTAGCAAGAATTAATGAAAAGGCAAAATTGATGGGATTTATAACTTAAACATAAAATAATCAAAATACAAAAAAATATATAAAAAGGTCTAAAAATATATATAAACATCAGACTCCATGTTAGCTAAGTATACTAACACAAGGAATTTGACTTTGGTAGGTGCTCTATACATTCAACAAATAGACAGACATACTGTACAATAGAGAGAACAAAATACATTGTGGCAGATACCAACACATTATACAAAACAACTATACAAATAAGACATAATACCAGTACAAGTACACATGGAGTGTGATGTAGAGTGCAAAGTAATAGTGCAAATGTAGTGTGCAAGATGCATATTGGAATGATAAAGTATGTAATGTGCAGGTGAATGGTCAAAGTGGGGATGACCCCACTTATCTGCAGTTCAGGAGAGTGACGGCAGTGGGAAAAGAGCTGTTCTTGTGTCTGGTTGTTTTTGTGTGCAGGGATCTGTAGCACCTGCCAGAGGGGAGGAAGTTCAAGAGTGTGTGTGCAGGATATGTGGAGTCTTTGGTGATGTTCTCCTCCTGCTTGGGTCCCAGAGTACAAGTCCTGGAGGGAGGGCATTTTGTTCCTCCTCTCCTGCAGCTCAGTAACTGTCGAGCAGGACGACAGCAATATGTCATCAACTGGAGCAGAGGGAGGTGACTGGGAGCTCCTTAAGAGCATGAGCAGCTCATCTATATTCTCCTCAAATGCGTCAATTCGCTGTGCCATGCGGTAATGGTTGTCCTTATTGCTATGGAAAATGGATGGTGTTAGCTTTAGTTGTTAAACACATTATATACTTATGTGAACAAATTAAGTAAGTCTTCTTACCTCTCATTTCTGTCTCCATGGCCGAGCCACAACAACCAAGTAGCCTAGTTAGTGTCTAGCACTCCAAATAAATATGCTTCATTTGGCCCTATCGGTAGGCTGTCTACACTATCAGTTATCATTGTCATTCAAAAAACTAGCAGCATTTGTGCCATTGCGTTTTCAATAGCCTATGCAGGACAGGCACAAGGAACAATGGAAAGACAGTGTCACCAAGGCTGCTAAATTTAGCAATTGACAAATACTGTATCTCACTAACTTACACCACACATAGTAGAACAGAAGACGGGCCAATCTTTAGTATTTCTATCCATCCCAAACTTCATCAAGATGTGTTTAGCACATTTAGGGTCTAGGCCATGGTGCGCTCATGTGCACTATGGTAGGCTACCATGCACACACCATCCGTTTCAACACATCCCCTAACATAAACTGGTTCCAACATACAGGTTGTTGTTGCCTCATTATTGAATGACGAAGAATGAGTTGCATTGTCTATTTGTGTAGACGTCTCCTACCACAACTACCACATATTTTCAAGGAATAGCTCTGTTGGTTCCCTTGTGGTAAGATCTTTTGATTGTTTTGGTTGGTTGACCCACAGTAGTGCTAACTAATGCAATTGATGTTGGTCTATGCAACTGCAGTCACAAAGCCAACGTTAGTTGAGTAGGCTGCCAGGCTGCATAGACAGCATTATATCATATTATATAATTTATATGAATCAAGATGAATGACAGACTGTATGAATTACAGATTCATATGAACGAAGGCACATGGCTAAATACCCATTTATTTATTTATTATTATTTTTTTTTGCCCGTTGCTTACACACTAATATTTGCCCTTTTACTCCCCATTTCTAAAACCTATCGAAGAATTATTTTCAGTGTGCCAATGAAAAGTATATGACCACCAACCACATACCTACATGCCTCTTTTGCAAGCAATGGAAGTTGAATGCAGAGACACTGAGGTGGGGTCAGTTCAAGGGTGCATATGGCACACAAGGTGATATTTTCCCCGTTTTTTTTCTTCTCCATGTCACTTGGGGGCTCCGCAGATAAAATGTCAGTTACCGTTTTTTCTGATTGCTTAAGCACTTTTTTTGTAACTATGGCTATTTACACGGTGCATGTGTTCATGGTTTTGTTGCAATAATTACATTTTTAGAAAGGATTGTTGAGTTTTAATTGCAGTGTTTCATTTTGGCATAGATGTGAGTTGTTTATCCCCAAGTGCTATGTCTTATATGGATGTGTGTAGAATTTTGACATAATGAGCCAAATTCTGCAAAACGTGTGTAAGCAATAGGCAAAAACTGCAATTATCATTAATCAGTAATGATCATTTTTGTAAAATCTGACTGACTTTGAATGTGATAATTTCATTGGCATAGTACTGTCGCCCTAGGCACGCTGATGATTGGTTGGCTGGCGAGAGGGGGGCGGAATTCCCAGGTATGTGCTGTCAGTCATGGACTACTACACCAAATAGCCAGAGGCTTATGCCCTCCCTGAGGCAGAGACTGGCTGAGGCCCTACTGGAGGGCATGGTCTGCCGTTTTGGGACGCCCCAGACAGCGACCAGGGAAACTTTGAGTCACGAGTATTTGTGGACCTGTGTCATAGACTGGGCATAAACAAAACTCGCACCACCCCCCTACACCCGCAGAGTGATGGCTCAACAGGACCCTGGTCCAACAACTGGCCATCATCACCGCTAAACATCAACGTGACTGTGGATTCACATGCATTAACTCTTCGACATGTATGTCTGGTGCATAGTCTTATTACTATTTTATTTTGTTGTCATGTGTTTGTATACATATTTTATTTTGTTCTGTTGTATAAGTCCAGTGGATTACAGTTTTTTCTGCTTAAGCACATTTTTTGACTTTTTTTGCAAAACTCTACACACAAATAGGAAAACCTTTCACCCAATCAGCAAAACATTGTAGTTCTCTTGAAAAAGCTAACACACCTTGCTTAACTCTTCACACCTTCATAAAAATGATGTTTTCGTATAAAACAGTAAACACAAGCCATCACAATAATAAGCACACAATGTGCCAACTACACACTGATGGTCTGAATAAAAAACACATCTGGTTTTTGCTCAGGGGCGTGCAGAGACCTTTGAAGGGGCAGGGGCTCAAATAAAAAAAAAAGGCACATGGAACAAAATTTTCAGAAAACTTAAAAACTTAAACTTTTAAAACTTTATTTAAAACTTAATTTTGATTACAACCCAATAGAGAATACAAGTCGGCTTTTATTGTCAATTTCTTTACATGCACTGGTCATACAAAGAATTGAAATTTCGTTTCTTACTCTCCCATGCAGACATAGACATGCTTTAAATACAGACATAGACATACTATGGACATAGCCATAGACATAGGCTAATACATAGGCTACATGCAAATTATATCAAAATAAAACATCTTCCATCTTATTGATTAAATTTTAATAGCCTAGAAATCTAGATGCACCCTAGCGGCAGCAAATATGTTATTGCCTAGTCTGGCTTGTCAGGCTATAATTTTAAAGTATATTTTTTTTTTTTTTTTTTATGCCTTTAATCAGATAGGACAGTGGAGATTGACAGGAAGTGAGTGGGAGAGAGAGTCGGGGTGGGATCCGGAAAGGACCACGGGGCGGGAATCGAACCCGGGTCGCCAGCGTACGGTGCAGGTGCCCCAGCCAGTCGCGCCACTGCTAGGGCCGTCAGGCTATAATTGTAATGTTTATGACAGTGAACTACCACCATTAGCAAGCTGGTGTCTTACAGATTCACATGCTGTGCGTGTGGCCACCAAGGGGGCAGGCGAACGTTCGGACAGCGTAGACACTATGGCGGATCTGAGGCTCAATAGTAGACCAGTTCACCTACAGTAGCCATCCCCATTGAAGCCCATTCAATTTTGGCGCCACTTTGACATCAAATAACGTTACAGCTGAAGCGTTTTAAGCCTTTATATGAACTTTTTCTATTTCCGGAGTAATACAACATTGTGTGATTGGCGTCATAACCTCATAACTGACTTACAGACTGAGTAATAAACTTTTTTCCGAAATCAATGCTAAAGTGACGTAATAAGCATACAGCCAGAGCGGGTGAAAGCGTCGCACGAGCAAAATAACCGTATTCTCTGGATAAGAACGAAAGCATCGGAGCACAACATTTCAGCGAAGTTTTGATGGATTGACAGTAGCCTAGGCTATGAATGTGGCGAGTGCTGTTTATATTAAATCACATTTATCTACGAACAACTAGGACATTTAGAACAGTAATGTAGACATGGTGGTAACGAAGTAAGTGGCTACATACCCAATCTCTCGGGTGCAGCTATCACAAGAGTTACACGAGTCAGACTACGTGCCTACGTTAAATTTACGTCCCCTGAGCATGCGCAGAAAGCCTCGTCGACCAACAGGAAACGGTTGAAATTTGCTTCACCCGCCTCGATTGACGTCTACGTGATGACTCTGTCCATATCTTTTACTGTCTATGGTGGCCACTGAGTGAAATGACGCGTAATGTAGCCTACTGTAAACAGAGAACGACTTGTGGAATTGGGTTAGTTAATAGCCTATGTCATTGGCTTATGACGATTTAGAAAAGTTTTGCCTACTCTCTTTTATGAACTAGGTCTACTAATCTAAGCTACTATAACATAGTAACCTATAATGGGATTGTTATGAACGTTCAGCCTTAGATTTTCGAAGCTGCCAGGTTATTGAAATGGATGGACCATGACATGGTTAAAACGGGTTTGATAGCCTACTTCATTAAACATGAAACAACTTTAAACATTTTGTTCTCTATCTCTAAGTTGACTACTATTGCATGTTCAGATGTTCAGATAGGCTAACTGCCAAGTGACCTTACCGTACCGTGCTCCCAAACGTCTCCTGCAGCACTGTGCCTGCGTGCACCTTCTGAGAGTTCAATGAATGTATGACGTCACCGATTGGTGGCCGCAAGGCATTTCAATTAACACAGAACATTTTTATTTTTGTAAATTTCTAATTTCACAAACTATTAATGAGACATTTTAGCGAATATTCACGTTGGAATTAGCGGAAGTATTACAAATTTTAAAAAGTAAAAAACGGGTCTTGTCAAAAGGGCACTTGGACATCAAAGGGGCAAAAGGGCAGGTGCTAGAGCCCCTGTAGCCCCCCTTCTCTGCACGTGCCTGCTTTTGCTTTCTCTGTGCACAAGGTAGACTATGTCAGTTTGAGGTCATACTTTTGTCATAGTTCTGTAAACATACAGGGATCCAAGCTTCAAGTATTGGTGTTTATTTACACACATCAAAACAAACACAAGTGTGTTTTTCCAAGTCAAAACACAAAATAGCAATTTTACTGAGACAAAACAAATCAGTCTACATCGGTCGTCTCTCTCAAAATTCTGTCTACATCACAACATGCAATGTCCTAGTCCAAGGCACCGGGAAAAACATATTCTGGAATGACGTATCCAGGCCTGACATGACAATATCCCCACATGTACTGTTTTTTTTTGGCTGTAAAAGGGCTATTTCTTTCTCTTCTCACTCTTCCTGTTCCCTCCATTGTACCCATTGTACATTACCTGTGGCTTATTTATAGTGCTTAGGCTGATTGCAAAATGAACTAATTATCTAAAACAGTTTTCACATGAGAAAGTGTGCCAGAGAGTTGGCAAAATAGTGTAAGTGCAGTGAATTGTGCCTACAGTTGTGCAAAGTGTGTGTTACAAAATTGCAAACTGAGTGCAAAGCAGTGTTTGTGCTTTTAGTTTTGCGAACTCAGTGAGTGGTTTTGCTATAAGTATTATAGTTTTAGAAATTGTGCTATAACAATCACAGTTGTGTTTAAGCATTCAGAAAAAACTGCTACTTACAATAAGCAAGAATATCACTCTTGTCACTCAATTAAAAATAAACTCCCTTTTTAATTTTCATTTTCTTTCTGACACAGCCTTTTTCAGTTACTGAATTACCAGAAATGTCCAGAAATTGCATCATAGGTTGTGAATTTAAATGCTACAGCTGCAGAAAATATAATTTCGGTCATTTCAAAACAACTGGAGAAAGTAAAAGTAGGCTACATGTTTATTATGTATTACAGTAATTCATGAAAAACAAAAAACAGAAAGATTCATTCAGACAAAGATATATAATATACAATTTGTTGGATTCAGATCTTAAAAGAGACAAAATTAATATTGTGTTACAAGGTTTTTGACAACAACTGGTTATAAGAAGCACAACTCAGAATTTCAGCCTGTATCTGAAAGAAATGTCTCGGGTGGGCTGCATTGATCCAAAGCCCCAGCGCCTTACATCAATATCAGGCATCTTCTCATCAGGGTCTTTCAACTCAAAGTCAAAATATGAGAGCATGAGGAAGATAAACTGCTTCAGCTCATTGGTGGCAAAAAAGCGCCCTGGACACATGGTGACACCAGCTCCCCAGGGCATGGTGTAGTATTTCACCTTTCTGCCATTTTTGTAGAAATCTGTCTTTCTCACACCATCTGAAGTCAGGAAACGGTCATATTTGAAAGTAGCTGGATCAGGGTGAACCTCTGGATCCATATGCACAGCTGTATAGGGGAAAAGAGCCACTCTGTCTCCCTTCCGGATGCTATACTCACGACCATCAGCCATCTTCAAGGCCATGTCTTGCAGTACAGCGCGGGTTAGGACAGGTGCAGCTGTTAAACGCAAGGTCTCCTCCACAGTGCTGTCTAGGACCGGCGTCTTCAGGAGCATGTCCCTGGTCAGGTCAATGAGGGGTCCTCCACGCTTCACTTCCTGTCCTGTCTCCCGCAGTACCTGCTCCACCTCAGCTCGCACCGCCTTCATGGCTTCAGGATGCTTCATGAGAAAGAGGAGCAGCCAGAAGGCAGAGGGGCCAGTGTTTCCCTGTGACGCCCAAAGAAGCAGGAACATAAATCGGTCTTGCATGCTTTCTTCCATTCCACGTTCAGCTCTTACTTGCTGCTGGTCCAGGACCCAACCACTGATGTTGTCTCTGGTACTCACTTTCTGTACTGACAGCATATTCCAGAATAGTCTCTTCAGACGCTCTGCCTCCATCTTCTCATTTGGGCCAAGGACGCCATATGCCAGATTAGGGAACAGTTGGTCATACTTACGGAACTCATAGAACAGTTCATCTGATTCAAGACGATCTGCCTCCTTGGCTTTCTCCAGCCCCTCTGGCTGTGTGGGTGTCTTATTACCAAACAATGCCAGATATCCAGCTCGAAAAACAATGTTATAACTGTATTTGAAAAGTCCATCATCCTGCCAGCCATTTTGATCGTCTCCTGAACCAAAACTGTGCAGCATGAGATTCTGAAGGTTGCTCATCATGGCCTGGGTCATCACAACTAGCCCGTCACCCATAAGATGCTTGTTGCTGTACATTTGAAGGAACTTGTGATCACCTTCAAGGGAATAATATCCAAAAACTCTTTGGACAAGATGTTTGGCAAACTTATTGAAATCCAGTTTGGCTCTGGCCTCCTTCACCACTGATCCAAATGACAAAGGGTCCATGATGAATGTGAAATAAAACCCACCAAGCAGCACTGTAAAGATATCTCCATGTTTTCCTTTCATGCGCTCTAAAAACTTTGCGGTATCTCTCCTGAATTCAAGAACATGTCCCAGCCATGGCAGAGGGCCTTTATCGAGGGGAGGCTCACCGGGACGATGTCGGCGGAAAGCTCCCAGGAGGTATAATCCACCTAGAACAGAGAGTAGCAGAGCAAACAAAACTGGCAGAATGAAGCCCATGGCTGTTCTCTTGCTTAGTCTCTGAGATACACTGAACTCTTGTTATCCTTTGTGCAAACAGTAGACCATATGCTCCTCCCCTTTGGGAGATAAACACCAATGTTGCAACAACATCAAGAGTGTATGCACAGAGCGAAGTTTCCTGACTGAATGAACCCCTTTAAAGTGCTCAAATGACTCAAGTCCACCTTTATGAGGTGAGTGACACAAACCCATAGACAGTAAAAGAAATGGACGAACAGACTCCGTCGTTTTCAATGGGAGGGCACTGAGTCAAATAGAACGATTTTTCAGTTGGTCCCCCCAGTACTGCGCAGACTCACACTTAACTTTGTGACGTTAGCCATCGAACTGAATCTTGTAACTCATATGATACATACACAGAAATTCTTCTCACACTTCCTTCGCCTTCAAAGTCATCAAAGTTAAACATTTATGTATTATTATGACTGCCGCGCAGCGAAGCGGCGGTCATATAGGTTTAGTCAGATTTTTTTTTTTTTTTTTTTTTTTTTTTTTTTCGCATGCCCAAATTTCCGTCAATGATTCCCGGGACACTGAAAGACCGGGGTACACGAAACTTGGTGGGCATGTAACCCCACATGGTTAGCATGGAACCATCGTTTTTCGTTTTGATCTGTAGCCCCCCCGCTGGACTGGACCCCCTGAAAGGAGGGTAGGGCAGACACAGTTTTCTGTGAATATCTCGAAAACCGTAGGGTTTAGGAGGACCATTTTTTTTTGTATGTTGATCTCAAGGCGCCATGTCAACCCATTCCATAACCACTCATTTCATGTATAGCGCCACCTAGTGCAGATTGTTCCATGTTCCATATGTGTTGGGAACAAAACATGCAAACTAAACATGCATTACGAATATAATCAGTGGGAGCCCTGTGCTTGTTTCCCTGCAACAAGAAGGTTCCATCTGGGGGTGATGGAAGACAATGACACCCTCAGTGTGTTTGAAATGTCCAGTCGATTGCGCAATTTGGTTTTATAGTTGTAGTCATTGCCGAAAACCCTGCCTCTAGATACGTGGTGGGAAATGGTAGCAACGTTTTCAGCGCTTTTACGGCTATCTCGGGATATTCTGCTTTGGTTTTGATCCAAAAACCCGCCAGAGAGGTTTCCTTATACACACTCTTAAGACCACCGTCATTTGCAATTTCGATCAACTGCTCTTCCTCCTTCGCTGACAAGTTAGGACTATTCAGGATATTGACAAATTGACTCATTGGTTTGCCGTGGATCTTTGGAGGATGGGAAGTAACACTCAAACTCATTTGAAAGCGCAACAAGGTGATCGCGCACCAGCTGCGAGAGAAAGGGCCCTGCCTCAGTCTCTCCCAAAACCCCCACCACTGTTTGGAACATATCCAATACACCCCGGTCCACTCGTCGTCCCCACAAATCAAGCTTGGCTTTAAATGCAGCGACTTTATCTGCCAGTTTAAAGACAGTCGTCATTCTCCCCTGGAGTGACAGGTTGAGGTCATTAACCCTTAGAACCCGATTGACGCAAAGTGCGTCAAAAAACACACCCTCTCTTCCTTGTTACATTGCTCCGCGACTGTTCATCGCAACAAGATATTTATTGCATGACAGAGAAGAAGTGGGGCTTTCCAAAGAGACTACGCACTTGTCTGTACGATCAAGTATGAAAATAAAAAAAAATCATGAAATTAAATCAAATTGCATCATATTTACAGTCTATACTTCTCTGCGTTCACCTGCGCACCCATTACTCTCGTTTGAATTACTCGCGAACGCGTGATCGCATAGATATGGCAAGCATATCAGATGAAAGAGGAGAAACAGGGCTATCCATTGGTACCATGGATATCGATCTTCCTGGCTTATAAAAACAGACGAAGTGACTACAAAATATTAACGTCATGTACACAAACCAACGTTGCACACCCATTACTCTCGGAGTAATTACTCGCGGACCCGTGATCGGATATATATGAAACGTATGTTAGATGAAAGAGGAGACACAGAGCATACATTTGATACCAACTTCATATAGCTGGACTTACCCCACGTTTTTGTCTGTTTTTGTGGCAAAGCATGTTTATAATCCAACGCTATCGTGTGTTTCTCTATGGCAAAACATGTTCATAATCCGGTTTTGAGATCCTAGCAAATTCCTGCATGGCATCCAATTCAAGGCTCACATTGCATCCCAATTTGTTCAACAAAGAAACACCTTTTTTGCCTTTACTTTGTTCATGGCAATGCAGTAAAAAGTTGAGAATCATCATGTGTGCATACACCATAGTCACACATGCTAACAGGCAAACTTGGGTCAAGTCAGGTCAGATCAGTTCGTGTCACAGATATGGAGTGCAGAATGGTCATTTTTCATCCCTAAATAAAAAATGGCATTTATTTCTGTAAATCACACACCACATATTTCTGTAAATTGCTCAGCCCCAGAGTATCCCTCCAACATGGCAATTATATTGCCCGTTTCAGGACAGTCTGCCCTACACACACATGAAATGCATGTAGAGCTATGAGCTTGCTGTGGTGAGATACAGGTCAAAATATAAGAATTTTTATAATATGATTTTTATATTTTAATTCTTTAAAAATCAAAATAAAATCAATGCTAGTACTAATACATGAAATGAAAAAAACAATATATAATCTGTGCGTGTGGCACTTACAATGACCAGAATAAATCCTTATGAATAAAGGTAGTGAAAATACGCTAAAAACAGCTTAGGGTTCTAAGGGTTAAGCAATGCGAATATGTCACACAGGTAAGCGAGTTTTGACACCCAGTCCTCAAGAACTGATCAAGTGAAGTGAGCTGACCTGAGGCTGGCAGCGCTGAAGGCAATATGTAAAGTGTTGAAGGCGGGACAGACAGACGTAAGAAAATAGACCTTGGAAAATGCAAACATGCGTGCACTCAAACAACTGCATAGGCCTATGCCATGTAAAAACGTGACATTATTGTAAATTAAATTTAGTTTAGTTTGCATGCATTTTTTTTAAACTCATGTCGTAGGCTACGGCCCAGTAAGGAATATCCTGCGGCCCGGTGTTTGGGGACCGATGGTGTAAAAGACGTCCACGAGACTTTGAGAGGACGTCCTGTAATGGTCACCGCGACGTTATGCGCGCGACGTTTATATTTCCGCGATGGTAAAAAAAAAATTGGTTGGTATTACATCCTGTAAGTCTCAGCGTTGATAGGAGAGAGGTAGACGGAACATGAACACGCATTAATGAATTGTTCTACAACTCAGAAATCAACTTCACTCACCTCATATTTTCACGCATGTATGAAATCACGTCCTCCGAATGCATTAGGCTATACTAATGATGAGTAGACATGGACACTTATACCGGGCTAGGATATGCTGCTTTCACATCTACGGTGTCATTTTCTTAATAAACTAGGCCTAATACGACGTTTTAATGGGCATATCCCGTAGCATATTTTTCCAAACATCATCAGAGTAGGCTAGGACTAGGCTATCCTAAGATAAATTGTTCAAACCATATTGTTTCAAAATATTAAAAACTAATAATAGCCAAAAATACTAAATTAATCGCAATGCATGCTGGGAAGCAAAACTCAACATGAAATAAAGTACATGAAACATAACTAGAATGCATTGACGTTATATCCACTCGTTTTCTTGGACCTGTGATCAAACAGGGACAGCCTATAAATGTAAGCCTATCTTCCTGGAACATTGCAGATAAAGAAAAATGTATCGTTTTCTCTAGGCTATGAATGCTCTTTGTAGCCAACTTTAAGATGAAATAAATAGATTCCAGATGTTTCTATTCTATATAATTGTTTTATTAATAAACAGTAAGGCTCTGGTGAGGCAGAGAGCTTCTGCTCCTCGTTAGAAATCTCATCGGATATGTGCACTCCACAAGGAGCTGCTGTAACATCGGGGACAGCTAGGCCTATGCGTGACACTTTTAAACCCGAGCATGCGTCAAATAAATTACATTGACATTTAAACAAGTTATGAAGAAGCAGTATCCTTAATTCTTCTGCAATGTAGAGCTAGATTGTTTTGCTTTACAATTAAGTACCGTATTTTCCGGACTATAAGTCGCTCCTGAGTATAAGTCGCATTAGTCAAAAAATGCGTCATGAACAGGAAAAAAACATATATAAGTCGCACAGGACTATAAGTCGCATTTATTTAGAAATGTATTTCACAAAATCCAAAACCAAAAACAGAGACTATGTAACTGGATTATTGAGGCCAAAAAGATGAATGTTAAATATAGCTGCAAGCAGCAATGAGGGGGCCAAGCAGAATAGGCCGGAGTAGCCACGGCGACAAGATAGAACTCAGCAGACACCCGGGATCAACAGGGCTGAAACAGGGCTGGGTATTGCCACCGCCACTGCCTCCGCCAGCCAGCCCCCCCCCCACCTAATCACCCCAGCCCGTCCCACCCCGTCCTGCCCTGCCCTGCTCTTGCACGCACGCATTAGAATTAACTGGATGGAACATGTTGTCATCAGTTTCACATCAAAAAATAAAAGATTGATAAAACACATCAGCAACTAGACATCAAAATGCAATATTGCTAATTGCAGCACCCCTACAGGTCACAACATTTTTTGAGCGTCCTCTTAATGGGGTCATGAATATATGTAGTAAGTTTGGTTATGATACATGGCAGGGTTGCTGAGATATGAGCTCACTTCCTGTTTGGCGGCTTCGTCACCAATTTCGATTGGCTGTTACGGGCGAATGCTTTTGTCAATTGTTCCAGAGAAAAATATATTGATAGGGTATGGTCTGAAGATGGTCTGTGCCAATGTTGATGAAGATCAGATGAAATTTGCGACCTGTGAAAACTTTTTGATGTTTTTGATTAAATCGAACATGGCGGCCGAATCAATAACGATGACATCACAAGTTGGCCTGGGTCGGCCTAAGGACCTCCAACAGTGTTACCAGACACCACTAGTACATTTTAATTCCAAACACAACAGCAGCTACAGGCCAAAAGGCATGTTTCTTAATTACAGCGCCCCCTAGAGGTCAAAGGTCACCTGATTTATTGAGTGTCCCCCTGATTGGGTCCTGAGTCCATGCACAACGTTTGGCTTTGATACATGCAAGGGTTGCTGAGATATGAGCTCACTTCCTGTTTGGCGGCTTCGCCACAAATTTCGATTGGCTGTTACAGCCGAATGCTTCTGTCAATTGTTCCAAAAAGTGATGCACTGATAAGGCATGGTCTGAAGATGGTCTCTGCCAATTTTGGTGAGGATTCATTCATTCATTCATGGAACGTGTGCTGTGCTGCAAGGGAAACCTTATTCCGTATAGCCAAAGAGGTCTAAGATAGCCTAAATTTAGTTATTTTTTTAAATTATGCATGGTTTACTTTTTTATAAAATTCGTAGGCTGATGCCTGGCAGCAACAATTGTGTTTAAATGTAGGTTAACCTGGGGCTGCGTGCTACTGGTAGCTTGAGAGCAATGTGTTGGAGACTCATGGTGTAGGACAATGACTTCGTTGGCAATAATATTAAACCAACCAACAATATAAATTATTAAGAAGAGCTATTTTATGAGTTAAATTGAAACAAAATTATACTGGCTTTTATTTGTCTGAATCTGAGGCCCAGCTATAAATAGAATCCCGGCAGTAATTTGAGGATTTAAGTATGCACGTGTGTTTCACGACTTGTGCATTTGAGAGCGCTCTCTCAAGGCTGTAGACGATAATGTTTCATGTAGGGTTCATGTCAGTTAATATAAATTAACATTTAAAAACATGTTCAATTATATAATTTTTTTCATATATAAGTCGCACCTGACTATAAGTCGCAGGACCAGCCAAACTATGAAAAAAAGTGCGACTTATAGTCCGGAAAATACGGTAGTCACTTCTGTTGCTAGACAACCCTAAACAAATGCTACGTGGTCTGTTTTTAACATTTCTCTAGTTTTTGCATCGTATTCAGCTCCAAAAGCCGGTTCAGTCCCAATTCGGCCGTCTGTGTGTTTCTGAAAATAAAACAGATAATAAGTATGTGACTACGTTAAATAAACCACTGCCTATTTAGAGCATGTTACATGCATCACGTAATGACGGTTATCTGAAGAAATGCGCATTGTAGGCTAAGCTACAAGCTAAGAACAGCGACTTTGCTAACGTTACACCAAGCATCACATCAGCTACCTGATTTTGATGAAATCCCTTCCCTAGTTTGTAAGACTAGTTATACATTAACGTTAAACTCAAACATTTTGAGTTTAACGTAACCTTTTTCCCAGTTTATGAAGTTGTGCGTCTATGAGCAAAGTAGACATATACTTTGCTCATAGACGCACAACTTCATAAACTGTATGATATGTTGCCTTAGACTACGGTACGCTAATGCAGCTACTGCTAGAGACTAGATAGATAGATACTTTAGATCCCCAGACGTGTAACGTGAAGTCGTGCATGGATGTGATGTCTCCGTCCTGCAGGCAGCCAGCGCTCTCAACTCCGCTGCCATGTGTGAATAAACAAACATGCCCCCCCATGTCCCCGGTATAACGTTATTGTCGGGTCCTTAGGAGGTATTTGAAATGACCAAATGCAAATGTCATCCAAGGGACCTGACGGTGACATCCCCAGAAAGTCCTGCACCGGACGTCACGCAATAACCAAACGATAACTTGCTCCGGACGTCAATAAGGTCACCGGAACGTCCGCTAGAGAACATGACGTTCGGGACCAATCGGGGATGTTGTGAATGTCGGCATGAGGTCCGGGGGACGTCCCGTGTTTGTCGGGAAATTACTGTGAAAAGATGCTTCTCTGGATGATTAATCACAGAACTTATGATAACTATTTGTCCACACTACTTATCGTCCCCGAGGTGACATGGAGAAAAAAATTCCACATCTCCAAATCCTGCAAAACTTTTGCGGGATCCCACAACATTTTTGTGAGATCTCGCAGAAGTATGCCACAAAAAATTCCCCTTCTAGGGGCTCTGTATTTTTTTTCCTCCATGTTTTTTTTTCTCCATGTCACCTTTAGCTCCGTAGCTAAAATGTCATTTATAGCAGAAACCTCGAAATAGCCTCTTCTGGAGTGTCCCTACAATCCGACTGACTATTTTGAAGGGCACAGTTCACAACATTAGGTTTACTTTAAACAAACTAAACTATGGCGAGCCAAACAAATCAAAAGCCTGGCCAACACAGACACCACCCATTCAGTTGCACTTCGCGCTATTGAGTCAAGCTGCGCTAACCTAAGACCATTGCGCGCTGTCCAATGTTACAACTGCGCTATCGAGTTGGCCGACACCACCTATTCAATCTGCGCTAACATAACCATAGACCATCGTGCGCTGTCCAACAACTGCGCTATCGAGTTGGCCAACACAGACACCGCCTAGTCAAGTTGCGCTAACCAGAGACCATCGCGCGCTGTCCAACAACTTCGCTATCGAGTTGGCCAACACAGACACCGCCTAGTCAAGTTGCGCTATAACCATCTCGCGCTGCCTAAAATATCAATAACAGGATTGCAATGTTTTCAATGTGTGTAGAGTCACATGCTACAAAGTACATTCCCATCAAACTGATCTCTCATGAGACCGAATCCATAGACCTATGTCCTCTGTAGTGGACATAAGTTCTAGATGCATACCCCTTTACACCTTTGAGCTATTCTATCAATTCCTGTGGTCTTTTAAAGAGGACATCCTGGGCTTTCTAATGATATATCATGTGATTGGCTGGGTTGCTGGGAACCTCCTCTTTCTTGTTCTCAAAATGGTTGACATCAAAACAAGCACATTTTATGGAAGGAGGAGAGAAGTCAAATAGTGTTTCCTTATTAAGCATTCATTATGATTGCAATATATGGTCTTGTTAATGAAAATGTCAGGAATCATGATTCATTTTGAAAGAAGTTAAGTTATTTAAATTTTGAAATAATAGTGACTTTATGAATGTCCATTATAATGGACACCAGGACCAAAATATTTAGATTTTTTGGGAAATTTAGGAGATCATTTGTATAGGATGAATGAGGGGGGGTCAGATTTGGAGCTCTCAGGTGATGAGTGAGTGAAACAGAGATGAGGACTATGAACCTGTGCCTCAAGAAGATAGCGTGGAAGAGTAAGACTAAAAAATGAATTATCACAGATAAAAGAAAAACATGAAAATGAAATGAACAATCCAGAAAAAATAAATACACTGTCCAAAAAGGCAAATAAAGTAGTCTAGAAGGATAAATAACCTTTTCCCTTATATTTGGTTAAGTTTACCCTATTTAATACTACTAAAAGCATAATTTGTCCATTTTTGTCTATTTTCATGGCTACCTTTTCATACTAAAACGGTCCTTTTGTCCACCACAGGGGACATGCTATAAAATTTAAAATAAAAATATTTTTTTAAAAAATAAAAATTGTAAGATGTTTTTTTTTTTAAATCCTAAATAGAAAGAAAATCACAACAAAAAAGAAATTGTTGGACACTTTTTTCTTGGTTCCCAGGAGGTTATTATTATCAATGAAAACAACTCATAATGAAGTGGGGGAATTCACAGTTTTTAATCTATAGCCCTATTGTAGGATGTTGTTCGAGTAGGCTAATCTGTTATCGTTTTACCACTTCAGGTCAACTTCCGTACAACTCGTTATCATGGAAGCAGAAATAGAACTTACTGTATAGGCTATATATATATATATATATATATATATATATATATATATATCTGTCACTCACTGTCACTCACAAAGTTAGTTGGTGAACGTTATTAGGTAATAAGCTATTCATTAGAATATACTGTATATTAGACATGTCAGGGGGGATGGCATGACGAGTCATTGAGAGTATACTAAACAACAATGACATATTAATGTCATTAGAAACAGCCTTATCATCCTCGCCGTCATCTTTTACCCCACCACAACCACCACGATCACCATCAGCAGCCAATTGTACAACTCCTCAGATATGCGTGGACGAAGTACGCCAGATCTTCCAGCGACCAGCACCAAGATTTCAATTTGCCAGGAATTTTTCCTGCGAAGCCTCAGCTGGCGCTGTAAACTCCCGTAGAAGGTAAGTCCATTAACATTATTTTCTATGAAGTGACTTGCTATGAAGTCTGATAGCTGGCATACATTTTAACGTTAGTGGGACTGTCATAAAATAAATGACCTGTAGATGTCAATGTAGGCTTAAGGTTAACGTTAAATATGTAGCAGCAGGCTAGATAGTGTGTAACTAAATTATATTCCGGTGCACAGTAGGCTAAATGTCCTTGTATGTTAATGCTGAAAGTGTTCAATAAACAGTAAATCTTCACTCCCTTGTCCGGACATCAGCCTTTTAGTGACATCACATAAGCGTATTGCTCGAGCTAGCTCAAAGTTTTAAATCACACTGAAAAAGACATTTGAAAAAGACCAGTAGCCAATGTTAACCTGAAGCTAGTACCTGCTAGCAAAGCAGTGACGCTAGTCTAGAACAACACATAGGTTATAGATATGAATGATCAGTTGCTTTATTTACTTTTTTTGTATCTTTCAACATGTCTACAGAAGACGTGTCAGAAGTGATGGAGCATCAAGAGAAGAGAAGTATGCTTGCTGCCATCACCTGGCCATGGCACAGTGCCAAGGGGACAGCTGAGGCTTCAACTAAGTCAGAATGGCCATATCCTCTCCGGGGTCAATTTCAAGAAAGACTGGGATGAGGCACAGGTGTTGGCGCACATCCGACATCTTTTTCAGACAAAAATGACCGAATATACACAGTAAGTTTTTATTTCCATCTCGACTTGGGAAGTAACTCGGTAATGTAATGTCATTGAAAAGTCTACTCTAAGGAAACGGGCAGTTAGTTACTTCTGTTCAACTCTGATCAGAACTTTACTTAACGTCTAACTCCCTTCAATGACCCCACCCCTCGGACACCTCCCCCCAATCACAAACCCATCAAAAATGATTGACACGTTCTTTGACATGGGAGGGAGCGGGAGATACACAAACACTTGCGCACACACATTTACATTCACACACCCGCACGCTCAGACCGCGAAAAACAGGGGGTCGACTCGCAAGCAGACGTCACAATTACATTCTAAATGGAAGCATGTATACAGTCTATGGTGTGAACCAGTTCCCAGATCCCCAAAAATGTCATGTTGCGCTCTTGAGTGCCAAATCAAGAGAGAAGAGCAACTCAGCCCATGCTAACATTACCGTTTTTAGCGTGTAGTTGCAACCTGAACCTGGCACTAAACACAACAGGTACATTTTTAAAAACATAAGCACTTATGTACATTAGAACTTTGCATCCACCCTTATCTTATTTTGTTTTGTTATTTTTTTCCAGCTCTTAGGGAAGACAGGTACTTTGTAGCTGGAAGGGCTGTTGCTGTGTGCCTGGTCCATGGTGGACCTCCACCAAATTTATTGTCAAACACATTGTTTGAAAGCATTGTCAAGGGCCCTGGGCAAACCTGTGTTGGAGGATATAGCTGATTTTGAGCTACGTGAAAAATTGAAAAGGGTTAGTTTGCACTGTAATTTCTTCATTTATTTGTGTTATTTAACTTATTTAGTTTGGCGCCAACATATCAGCATCTTCTACTTGTAAATGTGTATGTGTGTATATGAGTAATTAACTCGTTTAACCAAGTCTTTCAGGTTTCAGAGTCTGAAACCCTGGAGGACCTCAAAAATGCCACAGGACCCCTACAGGACTACCTTGCCAATGCAGGTTGTCTGAGACAGCTGACAAACATTTCACACAAGGAAAGGCTGGTGGAGGATGTTCTACTCTTCCAAGTCGTAAATAGAGTCCGTGCACCATTTGAAAGGTGTGTTGTGACTATAGGGAAATGTGCAGGGTTTTTTTCTTTGGAAGGACTACTTCTACTGTACTTCAAGTTTCAACACTCACAAATCAAGTTATTATGACCGCCGCGCAGCGAAGCGGCGGTCATATAGGTTTAGTCAGATTTTTTTTTTTCTTTTTTTTCTTTTTCGCATGCCCAAATTTCCGTCAATGAGTCCCGGGACACTGAAAGACCGGGGTACACGGAACTTGGTGGGCATGTAACCCCACATGGATAGCATGGAACCATCGTTTTTCGTTTTGATCTGTAGCCCCCCCGCTGGACTGGACCCCCCGAAAGGAGGGTAGGGCAGACACAGTTTTCTGTGAATATCTCGAAAACCGTAGGGTTTAGGAGGACCATTTTTTTTTTGTATGTTGATCTCAAGGGGCCATGTCAACCCATTCCATAACCACTCATTTCATGTATAGCGCCACCTAGTTAAACACAAAAAAGTAAAAATGAGGTGTTGTAATTGAAGGTATCTGTGACCTAACATAGTCAAAACTGCACGAAATTGGAAGTGTAGGATCATTATGACACCCTCTGTATGCACGCCAAGTTTCGTGGAATTCCGTTCATGGGGGGCCACACAATAAATTAATTTATGTTACTATACACCAACTGGCCTGTAGGTGGCCGGAGACAGTTTTCTGTGAATATCTCGAGAACCGTAGGGCCTAGGAGGTCCACCTTTTTTTTGTATGTTGGTCTTAAGGGGGCATGTCAACCCATCCCATTACCACTTATTTCATGTATAGCGCCACCTAGTTAAAAATTAAAAAGCAAAAAATTAGGTGTTTTCATCTCAATATCTCTGGCTGACAAGGTCAAAATTGCACGAAATTAAAAGTGTAGGATCATTATGACACCCTCTGAATGCATGCCAAGTTTTGTGTACTTTCGTTCATGGGGGGCCTTACAATAAAATAATTTATGTGTACATTTAGTGACGTACACCAACAAGGATTCCCGGGACACTGAAAGACCGGGGTACACAAAACTTGGTGGCCATGTAACCCCACATGGATAGCATGGAACCATCGTTTTTCGTTTTGATCTGCAGCCCCCCCGCTGGACTGGACCCCCCGAAAGGAGGGTAGGGCAGACACAGTTCTCTGTGAATCTTTTATGGTATGTTGGTCTCAAGGGCCCACATCAACCTGGCTCATAATCACTCATTTGTGATTTGCCCCCCCCCCCCCGCCCCGGTCAAAAATGAAAATGCAATATTATTCTGCTTTAATCGCCCCTATCTTCAGTTAAGATGTTCAGAACTGCACCAAATGTTATGTGTATGATTGACCTGGCATTCTCTGGGGGTCTGGGGGTATGCCAAGTTTCGTAGAATTTCATCCATGGGGGGGGCTAAAAAAATTAGGTTATGTGTACATTTAGTGACTGTACACTCATTGGCCTGTAAATGGCGATGCACACATATAAACATGCACACACACAGGCACCCACATACTATCGGTATTAGAACGGCCGATACATAATTACAAATTCAATAGGATCAAAAGAAAGCCAAAATATTCATCATCATCATCATGGCTGCATTTTCAGTATTGGCGATAAGTAGTCGTTTGTCCACTAGATGGCGCATCGTTGCAGTGAGACGTAATTTTTTTGGAAGTTAAAAGTGGGTTGAAAAAATAATGGACACTTCCTACAAGGACTGTAATTTACCGCAGCGAACATCAAATAAGGACAGGACGATGTTCACATGAAGTGTAAGTGAGGATGAAGTGAGGATGTTTATCGGACATGCTTGGTTTTTACTGCAGGTACGTTAATCTTGTAATATCAATAAGGACCTAGGTAATGTTTGATTGATTGCATTTGTAGAAAACTATAAATGCGGTTATACCAAGCAAATTGATAGCAGCACTGTTTGTATCTTTCAACTGTCATTTATTGCACGTGCTACAAAATCATTCTGTGCAATGGAAGATTTACCAACGTTACACCGGTCTGATACAGTTTTGCCTATACATGCGTGAGACTGAGACGCCTGTTTATTTTGTTTTAAGTGCGTGCAGGGTGTGAGAGGGGAATCGATGTGCTTTGATTCCAGCTTGGTAGTTGTAGTCTGTGAAATTAAAAAGCACGTGTGTGTGAAGTATCCAAACAATGACACCTTCATTTCATTATGGCTGCTTTAGCAACACACCTTAAGCTACTGTGTAGTGGGTCCCATTTAGAAGTGGCTACTTCATTCGCGCTTTCCTTGACTCATGGAACTGCGTGAATGTTATTACAACTTTTCGCCACGATATGGCAGTTTAAGTCCGCTTGATACTGTAAGTCGTAAGCCATTGGTTTCCAAAGGAGATTTTATTTGTGTCGCCAGCATAGCCTATTGACAATTTATGTTGTAAATAGGCCTACCTTATAATCCTACCTGTAGCTTAGGGAAGCTAACAGCTTTCTATTAGGATCTAGTTTGTTAGTTACCGTTTTGTCATAACTCCCTAATGCATTTTTGCATTTAGAATAGCCAGAGCGTGTATATCTCAATCGGAAAATTAAACAATATCGGGTGCCTATGGACTAGGCTGGGTGAACCCAGCCTGATCTGCCCGGTATTTATTTTTTGATTTCTTAAAAGATTGAGCTTGGTCTGATGAAAGCCAGACTAGCCATGGACCTCAGTTACACAATGCAAGGGAACATGAATCAGCCTATATTTGCACGAACAATAACGGACAAAAGCTCTTCAACTTTGGCCCGTTAAAATGTGTATGAACAGTCTAGCGACGCATTTCATCAAGGCCTATTTGGACATGTCAGTTATTTGCACCACTGGTTAGATGTAAAACAGCATTTCGTTTCAGACTACTGTTACTTAATTTGTGCATTAACAATAACGTTTCAGACTACTGTTACTTAATTTGTGCATTGACAATAAAGTATTACATGAACTAAAGATGACTAAAATCTTATGTAGAAGAAGAAACATTCACAAAAAATCCATCCATCCAAAAATGACCTTTGTTTTTGATAGCTGTTGAAAACGGCATGGAACTGACAGAGATGTTTTTGTTTATAAATACATAATAAATAAATAAATAACATTATGCTGATACCTTTTGCTTTTCCCAAATACAATGTAGCCTACAGGTGTAAGTGACCTTTCATCAATCCAGTTGCAATGGATGAACTGTGATGAACTGCCCTACTTGTGATTGTTTAGAGATTTTAAAGGTTTTATAACAATGCTACATCTTCTTTGGCTATTCTACAATCTATTCACCTTTTCAGCACCAGTAGGCTACTTTCTGTGCAGCCGCACACACACACTCAGGCATGCCAAACAAGCATACACAAAAGTTTCAAGAGTGGGGGATGGAGTAAAATATGGAGACAAATTGAAGTGTGATTTATTTTCGCGGAACGGATGTACAGGACTGAGCGGCGGTCATATTTTGTACCGCTATGCGGTACATCTAGTTATTATTTCATCACAGAAAACACTCACTTTACTCCGTTCTTTAGAGTGAGCCTTGCTTGAAGTAATCTAACATGGCTAACTGGATATGAGCCTGTGTGATGATAGTAATGCTCATGTTGAGTGATGTTGGTGAGAAAACATAATCTTTGTATGGTTCTGGTTTTCAGATTCCGAGAAGGACTGAAGACCTTGGGCATACTTTCGAAGATACAAGAACATCCACAAGCATTCCATCCCATCCTTTGCCACCAACCTGTTCATTTAACTGCGGACAAGTTGGATGACTTGTTTGAAATCCAATGGTCAGTGGAAGGAAGCAACAGACTAAATGTAGAGTGTCAAATTGTGACCTTTTGGAGGGATTTCCTACAGGATACTGAAGGTAAACATGTGTTCACTATGTATTCACTATGGCACATGTAGGAAAATATGGGGATCACAGATAGTTATTTGAATAAAATTGCAATGGTCAGTTACAGTTACAATTGTGACGCCCCAGCTCTACCATGGTACTTTTTTGCACTACACATCCACATGCTGACCTACACGACAGTTTGCTTTGCCTTACATATACTGACTTTGTAAATATCTCATTTAATAAATATACTTTTGCTTAAAATATACTTTGGTATGGTCTCCACTTGTCGTGCTCACCCCGAGCCAAGTGGTTACAACACAATCGGTGAACACCATTTTATTTGTCAAGTCTATAATGTTTGATAATCATGTCTGAAGAAAGGCATTCAGCCCAAAACGTCACATGTGGTGATTAAATCTTTTTCATAAGGAGTTTTCAGTGTGCGGACTAACGTCATTTTTTAAGTCTATAATGTTTGTAATTATTACTCTGTGTTATTTTATCTTATCTTAAAGATGAACTGAACTGAAAGAATCAACATTGATAATGTGTTGATTATGACAATTAAAAATAAATTACACTAAAAAATGTAATTAAAAATCAATACGTAGCCTTTTTTAAGTAACACCAAAATTGCGTTTGTTAGTATTAGAACGCTGCCAGTTTCAGTGACGTCACTGGCATGGTAGGACCTGAGAAGTTCTATTGGCAACAGCTGCAGCATATTATGTATACACGAAAATTAGTAATTTTAATGGCATGGGTTACACATTTGAGCCTGTGAGCAGACATCTCAACCTGCAAAAAGTCATTTCAGGGAGGTATCACGAAGCGAATATATATATCAGGATATATATATATATATATATGTAAGGGATAATGCCCAGAAATAAATGGACGACGTGGAGGTGTGAACTGTTCGACGCAAAGCGGAAGGACAGTTGCTTCCGCGAAGTCCATTTATTTCTGATAATGGACGCATTAAAGGGCATTATCCCGTTTATACCATGGTCACTTATGAAATAAATAAATATGAAATCAATTATTAATACTAAATGAGTTTTAGAGCTAAAATCGTTAGTTTTTTCAGCTGTTTATCGCAACACTGTGGAATGTTGATAAGTTGATTGTTGATAATGCTGCCTTGGTTACCAACTAGCGTTTGAGCCAGCACAGTGATTTAGAACTGTCATCAGGCAATTCGAACGGAACGTCTTTTTATAGGTGTAGTAGGGCCTATATCACTTTTTAAACGATACCCTTTTCAACCTAGACCATGGTATAAATATATATATATATATATAATAAAATAAATAAATACTAAAAAGTCAGTACACCAAAAAAGTAATTGTGAAAATAAAATATGTAGATCTTGCAGTTTGGTCTTTTCATGTAGCCTTGGCAACTAGCCATATAGTATAGGCCTGAATAATGCACATGAATTGACACTAGTTTTGCAATCATTTAACCCACCATGGGCAATGCTAACACTGTTACAAACAGTGCAGCATGCAAGACTAGGCCTATCATTATTTTTTACTCTTATGAACAAGGGTACACTTTGAAATGGGTCTTACATTTTCCTTTTTTGGGGGCACCGACTCTGCCGTGACTCTCCTGTTCCTAGATACACTGAACTGATTTAGTTCGGGAGAATATAGATAAAAAGCCCGCCTACACTGAAAACTGATTGGTTGATTTAGCGAAACAGGCCAATCAGGATGCTCTCTGTCTTGGATGTGCTCAGACACACACGCATAGACATAATATTATCTATGCGCACCACCCCTCTTTCTCTCCCCTGTCGTGCGCGCGCTACACTCAGATGCACGCGATTTTAGGTCTCCCTCTCGCGTGCCCGCTCTTGATCGCTCGCTCTAGATTCCGGGAGTTTTTCTCTAATTTGCGGGCGTCAGGGAGACGCTATCAATATGCATGAGACTCCCGGAACTTCCGGGAGACTTGGGATGTCTGATAAGACCGATTCACAAACAATGTTTTGTGGTGGCATTTCATGTCGCGATGTTTTGAAATTCGTCTAACAATCACGAGGGAACAATTTTGCATTGTAGGCATAACTAAGGGATGCAGTAACACCACCAACAACAAACAAAACTAGCCTACTCATTGTTTACATGTAGCAGGCTACATTAAATGTAACGTTTCATTGTGAATCAAATTAAAAGATTCTCCCCTTTGCAAACGTTGGCATCATATGGTGACAGATTAATTGGGGGCCAAGCAGCGAAGCTGCGAGGACCTCATTGTGTTTCTACGTTTTCCTATTATTATTATTATATGCAATGCCAAGTTTCAAGTCGGCAACTCGAACCCTCTAGCGCCACCAACAGGCCAAAGTTGGAAGTGTGTTCACTCACGTAACTTTTGACCCGTAGGTCCGATTTTCAAAAGTCAGGTATCGTTGGAATCCTTGGACCAAGCCGAGTTCAACGCACCCTATGACGTTATTTTCCGCCATTTTGGATTTCATCAAAAACACTTAAAATGTATCAGGGGTCACATACTTTCTCTGATTCCCACCAAATTTTAATCATCTTCAGACCAAGCCTCACAAAAGTTATCACTTTTCGTCTAAGGAAGTATTACCGTTCGCCCGTAACAGCCAATCAAAATTTGCGGCGAAGCCGCCAAACAGGAAGTGAGCTCATATCTCAGCAACCCTTGCATTTATCAAAGCCAAAATTGGTGCATGGACTCAGGACCCAATCAGGGGGACGCTCAATAAATCTGGTGACCTTTGACCTCTAGGGGGCGCTGTAATTAAGAATCATGCCTTTTGGCCTGTAGCAGCAGTTTTGCTTAGAATTAAAATGCACTAGTGGTGTCTGGTAGTACTGTTGAATGTCCTTAGGCCGAGCCAATTTGTGATGTCATCGTAATTGATTCGGCCGCCATATTGGATTTAATCAAAAACACATACAAGTTTTCGCAGGTCACAAATTTCAGCGGATCCTCACCAAAATTGGCAGAGACCATCTTCAGACCATGCCTTATCAGTGCATTGCTTTTTGGAACATTTGACAGTAGCATTCGGCTGTAACAACCAATCGAAACTTGCTGCGAAGCCGCCAAACAGGAAGTGAGCTCATATCTCAGCAACCCTTGCATTTATCAAAGCCAAAATTGGTGCATGGACTCAGGACCCAATTAGGGGGACGCTCAAGAAATTTGGTGACCTTTGACCTCTAGGGGGCTCTGTAATTGGCAAAAATGTATTTTGGCCTGTAGTTGCTGCATTATTCTGCACTGGAGGTCAATGGCAGCCCATAGAACCGTCTGGTTCATCCTGATGATGCACAAATAATTTGGTGACCTTTGACCTCTATGGGGGCATTGAAATCACAGCAAGCATGATCCTATCTCAATCGATCTTTTATTTTTGATGTGAAACTGATACAGCGAGTTCCATTCAATTAATTCTAATGCGTGCGTGCAAGGGTGGGACGGGCAGGGGTGATTGCGGCGGTGAGTTGGCTGGTTGAGGGGGCGGCGACACTCAGCCCTGGTTCAGTCACACAAAATCAGTTATGTTTTGATGCGAAATTTGACCTTGTAACTCAGCCAATCTTGGGTTGTTTTGCATGGAACTTGCTGTGACTGCTTAATTCTATATGCCTGATACCACAGCATTGAGTTGCATGGCAAATCTGGCCTGCTGAACTGCCTGCTTGGCCCCCACATTGCTGCTTGCAGCTATATTTTAATAATGTTGCTGCGTGAATCATGGTAAGCGTGAATGAAGTGGCCACTTCTTAATGGGACTCACTGTATGGAAGTAGACTAAGTAAAATAGAGATGTTTAAAATAAGATAAAGTTAGGATATGCCCGCTTGACAACGGAAGAGATAACTGGCCTTTGGCCATAGCAACCATCCATTTAGAACGACTGGCCTTCATAGCAACCAAGGATCTTAGCTGTGATTCATGTAGCTACAGTATGCATGCAATGTGATGCAAAGTATAGAAAGGTGATGAAATATACAGAGACAGGTGAAGAAATATAGTGCAATGTAGACAGTAGTATACAGTTGATTTACAGAAGGTGGTTTAGAGTAATATGAATTAAATATAAATATGTACAGTGTATTATGTAAGAAGCCTTCCGTAATGATATATATATATATAGCCTCGGAAACATAGAGACGTCGAGCTATATCCTCACTTGAAGGAGCTTGTGTGGACAAGTAGGGTGAAGAGTTAAATGGCAATGATGTTATTACATATTCGTTAATCTGACTCCATTTGATTAATAATTTGTATCACCAATCAATTACCAAGTAACTAGTTTATCAGCTATGGAGGAGAATGGCATGGCACACTACGAGAATTGAAGTTATCCGATTGGTAGGCAAATGAACAATTTAATAGGCATTAAGTCTTAAAGGTAAATGTAACCCATATCACTTCAGTTGAATGTACAAGTAAACTCACATAGTCTACTGTAACAAAGTAGCAAATGGTAACAAAGGAAACTTAACCAATTCACAGAGGTAAACTTGACAAGTTAGAGATAACTGATACACCAGATAAAACAATACAAACCCAGAGATAGAGAAAAGGGGAGAGAGAGAGAGGGGGAAAAGAGAGACCCAGAGAAGAGGTCCAAGGTGGAAAAGAAGAGAAGATGGGAAAAGAAGCCCCAAGATGGGAAAGAAGACAGAAGAGCCAGGAGGACCAGAGCCTCCACTTTTATCATTCACTTGGGCCACCCCCGACTCATCAGAGCCTTTGTTGTCTGAGGTGGATGGGTGTGGCCCAGGTGGATATCATAACTTTATGCTACAGTTTAATTCTTAATCTACAACTATGCACAGATAAATTCAATTGTACCAAAACCATAATCAGACTGTTGCCCACATTACAAGTATTAATTCAAGACCAAACATAAATGTATTATTCAAAACACATATTTACAGAGCAATACTGTATGATAATGAGGTTGGCCTATCTCACCACAAGACATCAAGTAGGCCCAGGACTGAGTTATCTCTCAGTAGAGGGGCCAGAACAAGGGGAAAATGGTCACTTTATGCATGAGCGGGTGTTGGGGATCTTTGGCCATGGCCAGCTAAGACAATACAGATCAAACACAGGCATCCACACATGTAAAATGAATGCAAAAAGGCATTCTTTAGAAATGCATATGGTTTGGGCAAAAGACAGGCCTTACAATTAGCAGTTATTAATGTACCAACAACAAGCAAGGAATGTGAATTTTGGCACATTTTCATGATCCTGGGTCGTTATGGGCCAAACAGAATACGGTGTTGCTAAAATTACTCCTATTGTGGCTATTAGAGACATGCGTTCATGAGTATCCAGCTACATTCAATGAGTTAAATACATTCACACACACAAAAAAACATCACTAATGTTATGGACATTCCTTTATTCTGAGATACATCAATAGGCTCACCAAACAATCCCAAACAGACATAAGGTCTTTATAGAGCAAATCCATATAGATTATTTGTCAAATAAACCAGTAAAACAGAATTAGGGGATGGAATATATAACATTATTTATTTTTGCAGCTAATCACTGCTGTTGTTTTATTTTATTGATTTGATTTTAGTCATAGAAGCTAAATTCGAAGGCAGGCCACAGGTAAAATCCAACGAACCGCATTCACCCCGCAAGGCAATAGTTGAATAGAGCTTTTGAGGTATTGCCACTGCTCCAACACTGAAAGGCACTGTTAGAATGCTTGGATCAAGCCAGGTTCAGCATAGCGTATGTCACTGTCTGCTCACGTTGGTGACCGGACCAGGGCAAGCACACTTTCGCAGTTCCCGCCGGAAATGACGTCTAGTTTATTAATTCATTTCAAACGTTCCAATATGGATAGCGCCGCGCAGCCCAGTTGGATCTCTCGCTATGTTCAAACATTCCAATGTGGATAGCGCCGCGCCGCCCAAACGTTCCAATGTGGATAGCACTGCGCCGCCCAGTTGGATCTCTCGCTATGGTCAAACGTTCCAATATGGATAGCGCTGCGCTGCCCAGTTGGATCTCTCGCTATGTTCAGCTGGATGGGTGGTGTCCTGTTTTGCATAAACTTAGTTCGAACGGATAGCGCCGCGCTGCCCAACTGACCTGTCGCTAAGCGCCACCCTTAGAACGCTGATGAGCCAATGACAGTCCAGCCTCAACGGGACTCGGACATCAGCTCGGACAACTCCATAGGAAACAACAGGGGGCAGGCATAAAATGACAAATTAATGGTTATTTATGGAGTTTATTAACTCAAAAAACCCCGACGGATAACCATGGTCAAACGTTTTGCATTGGGGACGTGTAATACTGATAGCCGGTACCCCGAGAGGCTAGAAAACGGGGTATATTTTCATCAAAAGTAGCCTACAGGACGTCTCTCGCGTTTGCAACAACTCGACGTAATGTAGGCAACTAAGCCAACAACGTGGGCACAGGTTCCCTGTTAAATCCCAAGATGAAAATGCTCATTAACCAACTACTATATTCTTACTACATCAAATATTAACGTAACCTAACATATCTTAGTATCAATCTTCCAGTAGCTAGCTAGCTAGCATTAACGTCAGTAGGATTTGCACGGCTACTCGCCACAACTGCTTGTCACCTTGTATGTATTCTAAAGTTTTGAATACACCCCTCCATAGCATAATTAAGTCCCTTTTGATAGCTTCTGGAGGAAAGTAAATCCTTTTATCGACCAAAACGTCCTTAAAGCCTGCTTTCATATACAGTCAGCTGCCATTGTCCACAATGTATTTCTAATCAAGTCTGGTTTGTTTGTCCGAGTTTTCACATGGTAACAATGGGGGGCGGGGCATAGCGACAGGTCAATTGGGTCGCTAGCTCCGTCCAGCTGGATGGGTGGTGTCCTTTTTTGCTTAAGCTTTTGAATTGTTTGGCCTCCCATACTAAACAGCACAATCTGCATAGCCTAGGGTGCTGGTTAAAAGATTTTAAATGAACTTGATGAAAAAATCTCATTTTAGTAAATAGTGCTGTGAGCGACCGAGGCAGCCAGCCCACCAGTTGGGATGTGAGTTTGGGGTTGTAGGTGGAAAAGGAGGTGCAGGAGAGGTTTTAAACGGTTAAACTCTATTTATTAAATAACCAAAGAATAACCAAAAAAGGAATAGCAATAGGCTTGCAAAGCAGCACACTTATTGTTCTTCTTAAGTTTTATTTTTCCCGTCAACCTAATTTTTTGTCAGCTCTAGCGCCTAGGCCCTTTGAGACAGAGACACCGTTCCAACTTTAAAACGTCCGGTCAGTACCGGTGTAAGTTGCTTGCGAAGATGACATCAGGTGGGCGTGTCGTTCGTCCGCCATATTGGATTGAACAGAAAGCGAAACTAAATTTTCACAGGTCACAAATTTGGTCCGAACGCCACGAAACTTGACGTACATTATCCTTGGACCAAGCCTCACAAAAGTTACCAGAAGGATTTTTGATTTTCGAAAGCGTTTGCCCGTCACAGCCAAACGAAATCGGCGGCGAAGCTCCAAAACAGAAAGTCGTCCATATCTCAGGAACACTGTCACATTTCGATACCAAATTTTGTATTTGAACTCGGGACTTAAAAAAAAAGAAAACATTCCAAAAGTTTCCAGCATTTAGCAAACCACCCACCTGTATTTGGTAACCTTCCACATTTGCAGTTGTACTGGTACATCTGCCTTCCAAGTATGCACAATGTCTCTGGGCAGCCACAATGTCTCCGGGCAACCTTGCCCAATCATGAAATCCTTGCTCTGCCATGGGATAGTATGGACTTACGAACTGAAATGGTAAGGAGAACATTAGCTATTTATTGCTGACGTAGTACAGTTATTTTCACATTGACGGTATTCAAATTAAATTTTTCATTATTGTTAAATTCATGATGGGAAAGTATTATTAAAAATGTTACAAGTATGCAAATGCATATGTTTATGGGCATTTAGGTTTTACTTTGTTGTTTTGTTGTAAAGACATGCAAGGCATTCTGGGCCATGTAATGAACAGTGGTCGGCAGCACTCCATACGTATTAATATGAATAGGTGTTTCTGTAAACCTAGGGACAATAAACAGCTATCTCTGTTACAAAAACGAGCTGGTAATCGCTCATTGAAGATGGAACTATGATAAAATGATTGTTTTCCTAAAATCATGGAGTTGACGAAAGAATAAGCAGGAAATGTCACGTTAATGTTAAATAGCCTACATCTGAACGCTAGGTGGCAACGTTGTATTACATTTCACTAAATACGTGTGAGCTTCACAAGTAAGGAAGGTGCAAATATTATGTAATTTATAATGGGAAATTATTGGAAATGTTATTTCTTGTTTATTCTAATAGCAAACCACACACATCCATTCGTAATCACAAGTACACTTTTAATACCTTGAAAAGACTCTCATTTTGTTTATTTGATGTTGCCTAGCAACGCAGCCTTTAGAGCAAAGATTCTAGAACAGGGCTTCAGAGAGACACGTTTTGAGTTTGTGGCCAAGAACCTAAACTATCGGTTTCCATGTGTATGTGCTGGATGGTATGCGTCCTTTATGAAAGTAAGGGCTATATTTTAACGGTCTGAAACGGAAGTGTCTGTGCAAAATCTTGGGCGGATCTTGGGCACTGATGCTATTTTACCGGCGGGATATTTGACTGTTGCGCACAACGCAAATCTAAAATGGGGTGGTCTGAAGTAGCTACATTAATCATGGGTGTGGTTTGGGCATAACGTGCAATAAACCAATCAGGGCGTCATATCACATTGCCTTTAACAACAGGCACGCTTGTTCCATAGCTGATTGCTATTATGGTGGCGTATTTGCCAGGCGCAGCCAGGAGCGTTCACAGCGCTATAATTTTACTGTTCAGTTAGGAACTGTCAGCTATTGATTTTTCCTCTTGACAAAATGTAATACTTGTCACAAAGACATACTTTCCGATGTTTTGGGATCACTCTCACTGAATCACGAGATTATGAATGCATGGTGATATTTTTGCTATGTACAATGTAATCTAACATTACCTCTCTATAGACAATGCATATCTTCTGTCAGTTAATCTCTTCTCTCCCGTGCTGCCGCTGTGGCATTTGGGTTAAATGGCATCGGCATGCAATTCAACATCACGTCTCCTTAAGTCCTCTAATATTTCCTAATTTACATCAACACATCCGTGATTCGTGAAAATGTGTACGCTAGATGTATGCCTATTTTTCACATCTTAATGGACACCACACTGATTTTCCTCGAGTGGTATATTTTCTTTGAAATTATGTATGGTTTACCAAAATGGGAACTACGTTGTAGATGAGTGGAGCAAAGTGTGCGTTGCGCAGCACAGGCGGCCTGTGAGAAACAGTTTCCAAGTTGACCTAACTTTCAACTCTGCACAGTATATCCCATTAACTGCATGACAGTAGGCTATTTACAATATTTTCTGTTAAGAGTTTGTAAACACTTTATCATCAACTTAATGCACGCACAACATTCGTTTGAGCAGGAGAGAGAATGAATGGGTGCAGCAACTACAGAAATTGTAGCCATACTTGCTGCTTTCTTGTACTACCACTTGGGATGTGAGTTTGGGGTTGTAGGTGGAAAAGGAGGTGCAGGAGAGGTTTTAAACGGTTAAACTTTTTTTATTAAATAACCAAAGAATAACCAAAAAAGGAATAGCAATAGGCTATTATTAAGTGTGCTTGCAAATTAAACTGTGCTTGTTAATTAAACATTACCTCGATTAAGGCTATTTGGGTATGGCTTAAGGCTTGACTACACGGTGGTAGCGAAAATCGAAATCTGCTTTTGATAGCCTACCGGTGCCGCTCCACAAAACGAAAAAATATCTTAATTTGCTGTCTATGTTATTGTCAGTGTTGGGGGTAACGCAACTACGCAAATCAAAACAGTGTCTTAATTTGCCCTACTTCTTGACTGCAATGTAGTCAATTGACTGCTTGACATGTCATTTTTATTTTTCTGTACAATAAACAAATACATCTGCTTTATGCCGCAGAATTACATTCATATTTGGCTGACTGCAGACGCGCCACTTCCCTCCCCATATTCCAAGATTAAGATAGTAGCCTATACAAAAAGCACTTCATACTATCATAAACAAATCGTTAAAACGAATAGCTATTTGCAATTTGACAAAACACTGGTCCTCATTTTGCGAATGCGAGGACAATATGAGCCTGTTGCATTTAGTTAGATGTCCGAGTGACACATAATGTTTGAAAACCACTGGCTCGTAATCACAATAATTTAACACACGACAGTTGGATAGCCTACTTCATCATGTCCCCATGCCTACATTTTTGTGAGTAGCATAGAGATCGTTAAAAACAATAAAGTATGGCTCTCCGTTTGGGACATCGAAAACTTATATTTTTAATAGATGCTGACTTGCAAAAGCCTCGGGATAACACGTTATCTCCACTATCATCAGTCATGCCCCTTGATCAAAGTAGGGAATGAAATAAAAGTTTGAGAACCACTGGCTTAACAAGTTACCTGCAGTCCAGAACACAGAATCTGTTGCAATATTCTGATGATCGGCGATGATATCGGCAAATGTTTGTTTTCCAAAGTAAGAATTTCACTTCACCATGCACCTTCGACAATGAATAGCTCATTACAGTGCATGAAAATGCACTGTACTGTTCTTCCTAGGCTTCTTATTCTTATGCTTATTACAGTGCATGAAAATGCACTGTACTGTTCTTCCAAAATGTCTTATTACAGTGCATGAAAATGCACTGTACTGTTATTCCAAGGCATTTTATTACAGTGCATGAAAATGCACTGTACTGTTATTCCAAGGCTTTTTCTTCTTCTTCTGATTCTTCTTCTTCTTCTAACGCATTTAATGCAGCTTCAACCGTTTAACGTAGAAACTTCATTCAGACTGCGTTGTGTAGGTCTTACTTAGGACATGGGGGCTTTGTATTTTTCATCTTTGTAACTTTTATACTTTTTAAACTATTAATTAAAAACTATCAAAATTTCCCCATTGACTTAACATTGCCCTTTATGACATCACAGCAATTAGAATCCTATGGCAGGTGTTCAGGCCACCTGGATCAACTGCCAGTCTCAGGCTTTAAGCATACAAACTGGCCCTATTAAGACTACACATCCTGTTCAACTGCTTCCTCTGCCAAAAACGGTTTCAAAATAAAAGTCCTCACTACAATATTTCACTGTTAAACAATTTAACCCTTTAAACTACTGAACTTTTTAACTGTTCAGCCATTGTAACTGTTACTTGTCATCAACTATGACTCCTACCCACTGTAGCTAGTTAGCATGGTTAGCATTGCTAACATTGTTAGCATTTTTAGCAAAACTGCTAAAAATGATTAGCTAAGTAACATGGTTAGCATAGTTAGCATGTGAGCATGCTAGTTAGCATTTTTAGCAAAACTGCTAAAAATGATTAGCTAAGTTAGCTAAGTAACATGGTTAACATTGACTCTGTCTCAAATCGCGTACTTCTGCACTTACAATACCTAATTTGAGTACGTGAGGGTGTTCACACTGAAAATTCCAACGACACGAAGTGCGCTGCAAGTACCCGGATGGTGTACTCATAACGGTCAAAAGGCTGAGTGTGCAACGCTGGACACTTTTCGCCCTCAACGGTAGCCATCTTGACTACGAAGCGGAAGGGGAGGGACTATCAACCCAATTCAAACTTGCGATAATGGCGGCTGATATCGGGAGTAATTTGCTGGAAGCGGTGGTGGAGCAGGACCTTACAGGTCCATTCAGATGTAAGTTATTATGACATTTAATGCAAATGATCTATATTGCTGTTTTACACGCAGTACTATTATATTGTTGCCCGATATACGCCATAACTATGTTTATTTAGTTAAATCAGCGATTAGTTTTAACTCGGTACAGTGAACGAACTCGCAAAAGCTAGCTAAGAAGCATGATCAAAATGGTCATATTTAAGATGTTTGAAGTGTTGCATGTCTATATTTAGAGGTTATTTCACTATTTTGGCAGTCTGTGCTTTAATGGTAAGATACTTTACTGTAGTTCAGGTAACGTTGCTTGATGTCAACGCGATACACGAATAGCGATTGACTCGCAAAAAGCTAGCTAGCTAGGAAGCATGATCAAAATGGTCAAGTAGAAGTGTTGCTTTGTCTACATTATTGGAAGCTTAAGTGGTGCATGTGTATTTAGAGGTTATTGTTCGTCGGTCTGTAATTGAATGACCTGTAGCGCGAGTGTAGGTAGGTCAGGGTTTTTCAAAGTGGGAAACGAGGTAGGCTGGTGTGAACGCGATAACGCGAATGCTGGCAGTCACGTAAAAACATATGATAGAGCCCGTTAATGGCAGTCTTTACTGTACATTGGTGATATTATTATAGATTTGAGAGTCCGTTGTCGATATATTTTGTTCTTACGGACGGACGAGGACACCAGGGCCCTCATACTATGGCGTGCTGCCAATGTGTCCCTGTTTACAGGAAGAAGAAACGCAGCCATCAATGGATACGAGTAAGTAAACAAAAATAAGTCATTAAATCAACTATAGTAAGCATACGTTTTTGAACTATTAAGTAAGTATGACCTAAAGTACATCATTGGAAACTTAACCTTTTTTAAGCCACAAACTATTTTATGAAAGTGTAACTATTCATTTACATTATATTATTAACTGTTTTCTGCATTTGCTATGTCCACATTTGTTTTCTTTAGAAACTTCATATCTGAGAAAAGGCTGGGAGGGAAGGTGACCCCAGCCTTCTGCAAAAAAAAGTGGGAGAACTTAAAACAAAAGTTCAAGGTTAGTTGATTATTAGTTTCACTTGTCACTTTGCCTGTAAGGGAAGACGTCACAAAATATGTTGAGTTGTGAATTATATAGTTTGCAATAAGTTTTCATAAAAAGGACTAATTTGATGTAATTAATAACGTCCATGTTTAGTCAATATGGCTGCGGGGAAAACAACTCTATACCTACTAGACTGTCTGATAATGCCACCTCCTGACAACATTGCGTTGGGGTGTTTTTTTTGTTATCCTGTCATTTAATAACAGGATCTGAAGTGCCCCAAAACTGGAGTCAGCACAGAGGGGGGTGAGGCCACTGCCGCTTCTTGGAAGTGGTACACATTGATGGATGAGGCAATTGGGGGCAGGCCATCAGTGACACCGCCTGTCCTCATTGCCTCATCCACCCGGGATGTGGCAGTGGCTTCACCCCCCTCTGTGGTGACCCCTGAGCAGGCCAGTACCTCCATGGCATCCACCCCAAAGAGGCGGAGGGTGGATGTCATGGAGATTTTTGCAGACATGGAGAGGAAGGAGGAGCAGTTGGAGGCGGTGCTGCTAGACATGCAGCGAGAGGAAAAGGAGAGAGAGGAGGCCAGGCTCAGAGAGGCCAGGGAGGCTGCAGAAAGGGAGGAGAAGAGGATGCAGCTGATGATGGAGAGGGAGGACAGGCTCATCAGAGAGATGAGAGAGAGTGGGGAGAGGAGGGATAGGGAGGCGGCTGCCAGGGAGGAACGCTTCCTGGCAGTCCTAGAGAGGCTAGCCAACCGACTGTGACTAGTTGTAATTAAATAAATAAATAAATGGTATAATTAGGAAAACGTTACGCAGCATTCTTTCTGTTTTTGTTACTCTACATCTTAAAGAGGAACTTGGCAACTATTTCAACGTAATAAACACGTTTAGAAATCATTTGGATGGTTAAATGACCTGTTCTGGTGAAAATGGTGTCCAGGAAAGAGAAGTGAAGTGAGAAACAAGAAACTCGTTTTAAATCGTGTTTCTTACCTTGTAACATCCACATAGTTCTGCCAAACTTATGCTAACCGTTCACGAGCTTGTAAACAAATCCATGTGCTTTATCGTTACCTTTTCCCACAGTTTGAAATAGCATAATGCACAATTTCTCCAGCAGAGGGGGAAATCCTGCCAAGTTTCCTTTTAAGACAATATCAAGTGAATGTCTACACACACATGCACACACACAAGTTCTTCTAATTAGCCAAATTATTTATTCAATTAAATATAGTCGTGGTCAGGATTGTAACAACGAGCTGCCATCCTGTTTCTCTCCTCTGCTCCACAGACGGCACCTGGAGGTACTGGCTGGTCTCCTGCTGCACCCTCCCGGTTGACCTCTGGCTCATCTGGCTCCAGCAGGTCCCCATGGCTTAGGCAGATGTTATGGAGGATTGTGCAGCAGGTGATGACCTCCGGTACGAACTTCACGTCCACCTCCAGGATCTTCTGAAAAATGGACCTCCATCTGGTCTTCATGATCCCGAAGGACCTCTCCACAACACACCTCGCATCTGTCAGGTGGCTGTTGAAGCGAGCCTGGAGGTGGTTGCGGACAGGCTGCCTGTACGGGGTCATGAGGCGGATTGGGTGGCTCAGGCAGGGGTAGCCACCATCCCCGATGATGCAGTACCCAGGTGGAGGATAGGCTTGGGCATAGTACACAGGGCTATTCTTCAGGACCCTGGCGTTGTGTACTGACCCAGGGTAACCGACAAACACATCCACAAATTTGGCAGTGTGATCGCAGATGGCCTGCAGCTGGATGGAATAACACAGCTTACGGTTGAAATAGCAGGCTGCATCATCAGATGGTGGCTTCACCCGTACGTGGCAGCCATCAATGCTTCCAACCACCCGGTTGAAGGCTGCCGAACCTGCCATACGGGCAAAGCCTGCCCCTATGCGAGGGAGTTCTCCCTCTGTAGGGTGCCGGACGACCTGTCTCAGCAGCTGCAAGATTCTCCCGCTGGTCTTGTGGACAAGCCGGTGAACCGTAGGGCGGGGGATGGCAAATGCCCTGCACACCACACGGTAAGAGGTACCACAGGCCAACCAGAATAGAAAGACCAGGGTCTCAATAACTGGCCCCCAGCCATGGTCAGATGTGGTGCCCAGGACTCCCAATAGGGCGTGGAAGGTCGCTCTAGAGAGCCGAAAGTCGACCTTGAGGTCACTCTCCCCATCAAAATACATTGCCAGCACAGGCACTGTATTGTTCAGACGGCAATACTTAGTAGGACTATGAGGCTGCTGTGTGTGGGGGGCGGGGGGAGAAAAGAGACAGACATTCATTTTTCAATAAAATTCTATTTGTTATTATCAATGTGTGGTTTCCTTTTTTCATGTCATGAATACTATCTATACTAATAACATGCTGCTGTATCTTTGGTGCATACATTATTGTATTTTAAAAATGATGTTTGCATATGAAACTAGTATATCCATTCATAGAAGATAATGCTGCAAAACTTTATAAGCTGTTTAACTTGTACACTGCATTACTACAAGCAATATCAGTTCATATTATCACTTGATATATTAATGAAATATATGTACACAATATTAATATGTGTTTTTAATTGATGATCAAGTTAAAGCAGACAACTATGGATTCTGATACTTTAAAAGTAAGCTAGAATTAAGACTGCTGTGTATTGCTGCATAACATTAGTCTAATGTAGGAATACAATACAAATACCATAAAAAAGCAATAGATGCATCTACATACCAGAAGATGCTCTTGTTCAGCCAATACAAGCAGAGCTCTGCGTCGACGTCGACGCCGAAGTAGACCCCACGTCGCGATGAAAGTCTCCATTACCAAAAGATTAAAGGTCTTGCAATGACAACAAAAGCCGGCTAAAATTTTGGCGCGCTCGCGGTCAAAATCAAAATACGACGTTAGTCATTCGTCATTTCCGGTAAGTGTATAGGCGTAGCACCCGATTTGAGACGATACTACTTTGTTGAAAATTACGCTCTACGGACGTAAGTGCATAGTGCTCATAGTGCATGATATCGAAGTGTACTGACGGAAGTACGGCATTTGAGACAGACTCATAGTTAACATGCTAGTTAGCATAACTGCTAAAAATGATTAGCTAAGTTAGCTAAGTAACATGGTTAGCATAGTTAGCATGTTAATTAGCATTTTTAGCAAAACTGCTAAAACATAGTTAGCATAGTTAGCTGCTCAAAATGATTAGCTAAGTTAGCTAAGTCACATGGTAAGCATACTTAACATGTTAGCATGCTAGTTAGCATACCTACAAAAAATGATTAGTTAGGTTAGCTAAGTCACATGGTTAACATGTTAGCATTGCTAACATGCTAGTTAGCATAACTATTAAAAATGAAAACATTAGCTAAGTTAACTAAGTTAAGTAACTTGGTTAACATTATTATCTTTGATAACATAGTTAGCATAACTGCTAGCAAACATTAGAGCCATTCCAACTGTCAGTTATCGTCAATTATTTACCTAAATAATTTAACCATTTAAATTATCCACCTATTTAACCGTTCAATCATTCCAACTATATTAAACCTTATCTACCAAGCAAATCATTTAACTATATAAACTATCCACCTATTTAACTGTTCAGTCATTCCAACTATATTAAACCTCATCTACCTAGCAACCAATATAGTTTGTTTTTACTCTGTATGATATTTTACATCATATTTTTTGCATTTTCATGCACTGTATTTCCTTCAGGAAATGCTTTTCTAGTTACAGTGCATGAAAATGCACTGTACTGTTCTTCCTAGGCTTTTTATTACAGTGCATGAAAATGCACTGTACTGTTCTTCCTAGGCTTCTTCTTCTTATTATTACAGTGCATGAAAATGCACTGTACTGTTCTTCCTAGGCTTTTTATTACAGTGCATGAAAATGCACTGTAATATGTTGTAATGCACTGTACTGCACTGTACTATGTACTATGTATGTTGTAATATGTAATGCACTGTACTGTTATTCCAAGGCTTTTTCTTCTTCTGATTATTCTTCTTCTTCTAACGCATTTAATGCAGCTTCAACCGTTTAACGTAGAAACTTCATTCAAACTATGTCTTTTCCACTCCAACCCATTGAAGAACCCATTAGATCTTGGGGTGGATCTGAGGACCGGGTACAGGGAATTCTTATATGCCCAAATAAGACCAATAACATAATATAATTAGTTTGCATTTTCTGATTGTACCATAGCAACATTGGGCCTTTTCTGACGTTTGCTGGTCTGCTGGCTGAGCACCATGCTGGCCGAGTTGTGCTCCTCTAGTTTATCAATAAAACTTTAATTTCTGGAGTAACTTTTAATATATAGAATTATAGACAATTATAGAGGGGATGTGCGTCAGACAAGATCAAGGGAATTCTTGATATATATAATATAAAATAATACATGACCAAATAAGGATTTTTTCCTTTCTTTTTTTGCATTTTCTGATTGTACCGTAGCAACACTGGGCCTTTTCTGACGTTTGCTGGTCTTAGCACCATCTGTTGGCCGAGTTGTGCTCCTCTAGTTTATCAATAAAACTTTAATTTCTGGAGAAACTCCTAATGTACCGGGTCCAATTGTTGCAACACAGTGTAAAATAATATACAGCAAAGTGACATATGCCAGATTCCGTGTCCTTTAATGTTTGTGTGGCTAAAATGTTATAAATGACCACAAACACCTAACTGAAAAGGTTACATGTGGCAGGGTTAAATACAGTTTTTTCTGAATGCTTAAACACAACCGTGATTCTTATAGCACAATTTCTAAAGCTATTAATACTTAGAGCAAAACCACTCACTCAGTTCGCAAAACTAAAAGCACAAACACTGCTTTGCACTCAGTTTGCAATTTTGTAACACACACTTTGCACAACTGTAGGCACAATTCACTGACGGCACTCTTTTTGCGGAACTGTAAACACAACTCATGTTTTACACTCAATTTCCAAATAATCAACACACTCCACAAATCTATACACATGTATGGCTATAACTCTGTGGCGCACTTTCTCATGTGAAAACTGTTTCAGATAATTAGTTCACTTTGCAGTCAGCCTAAGCACTATAAATAAGCCACAGGTCATGTGCAATGGGTACAATGGAGGGAGCGGAAGAGTGAGAAGAGTAAGAATTATAGGAGGCCGAAGAATAGGACAAGGAGGTGAAGAAGTAGGAGGAAGAAGTGATAGGGAGAGAATGACAAGGACAAGGAGGTGAAGTTAGAATATAAGGACAAGGAGGAGCAAAAGGAGGACGAGGAGGGGGAAGAGGAAGGGTAAGAAGAGAAAGAAATAGCCCTTTTACAGGCAAAAAAAATCAGTCTACAGTACATGTGGGGATATTGTCATGTTAGGCCTGGATACGGCATTCCAATATATTTTCCCCGGTGCCTTGGACTAGGACATTGCATGTGATGTAGATCAAATTTTGAGAGAGACGACCCGATGTAGACTGATTTGTTTTGTCTCAGTGAAATTGCTAGTTTGTGTTTTGACTTGGAAAAACACACTTGTGTTTGTTTTGATGTGTGTAAATAAACACCAATGCTTGAAGTTTGGATCCCTGTATGTTTACAGATCTATGACAAAAGTATGACCTCAAACTGACATAGTCTACTGTACCTTGTGCACAGAGAAAGCAAAAGCCAGATGTGTTTTTTATTCATACATCAGTGTGTAGTTGGCACATTGTGTGCTTACTATTGTGATGGCTTGTGTTTACTGTTTAATACGAAAACATCATTTTTACGAAGGTGTGAAGAGTTAAGCAAGGTGTGTTAGCTTTTGCAAGAGAACTACAATGTTTTGCTGATTGGGTGAAAGGTTTTCCTATTTGTGTGTAAAGTTTTGTAAAAAAAAGCCATAGTTACAAAAAATGTGCTTAAGCAATCAGAAAAAACTGTATAACAGTAGAAAACACTGGATTGTGATAGAGACAGTAAATGTTGTGAAAAAATTACATTTAATTACATTTGTTAATGGCCTGCAATATTCCCAAGACTACAAGCCAACAATTTAGAACTATTTTGCAATAATATGACATACATGACATAGGTTTACCAAAGCCTATTTTTTTGTTCTTTTCAAGCAAAAAAAGACAACAACTTTTTTTGTAGCATTTACTTTAATGAATTTTTCATTTGAATGTAACACTGGCATTAATTAAAACAGATATATGTGTATGTGTGTGATTTCAATTACATTATATGAATATATTGTATGAATGTGCTGTAATTCTTGAAGATTCATACATTGTTGTCAAGCAACTTATGACTCTGTATGTCAGAATTTCAGCCTGTATCTGAAGGGAATGTCTCGGGTGGGATGCAGTGACCCAAAGCCAAAACGCCTTACATCAATATCAGGCACCTTCTCATAAGGGTCCTTCAGCTCAAAGTCAAAATATGAGAGCATAAGGAAGATAAACTCATCAGCTCATTGGTGGCAAAAAAGCGCCCTGGACACATGGTGACACCAGCTCCCCAGGGCATGGTGTAGTATTTTACCTTTCTGCCATTTTTGTAGAAATCTGTCTTTCTCACACCATCTGAAGTCAGGAAACGGTCATATTTGAAAGTAGCTGGATCAGGGTGAACCTCTGGATCCATATGCACAGCTGTATAGGGGAAAAGAGCCACTCTGTCTCCCTTCCGGACGCTATACTCACGACCATCAGCCATCTTCAAGGCCATGTCTTGCAGTACAGCGCGGTTGAGGAGAGGTGCAGCTGTTAAACGCAAGGTCTCCTCCACAGTGCTGTCTAGGACCGGCGTCTTCAGGAGCATGTCCCTGGTCAGGTCAATGAGGGGTCCTCCACGCTTCACTTCCTGTCCTGTCTCCCGCAGTACCTGCTCCACCTCAGCTCGCACCGCCTTCATGGCTTCAGGATGCTTCATGAGAAAGAGGAGCAGCCAGAAGGCAGAGGGGCCAGTGTTTCCCTGTGACGCCCAAAGAAGCAGGAACATAAATCGGTCTTGCATGCTTTCTTCCATTCCACGTTCAGCTCTTACTTGCTGCTGATCCAGGACCCAACCACTGATGTTGTCTCTGGTACTCACTTTCTGTACTGACAGCATATTCCAGAATAGTCTCTTCAGACGCTCTGCCTCCATCTTCTCACTGGGGGCAAGGACTCCATATGCCAGATTAGGGAACAGCTGGTCATACTTACGGAACTCATGAAACAGTTCATCTGACTCTAGACGATCTGCCTCCTTGGCTTTCTCCAGCCCCTCTGGCTGTGTGGGTGTCTTATTACCAAACAATGCCAGATATCCAGCTCGAAAAACAATGTTGTAGCTGTATTTGAACAGCCCATCTTCCTGCCAGCCATTTTGATCATCTCCTGAACCAACACTGTGCAGCATGAGATTCTGAAGGTTGCTCATCATGGCCTGGGTCATCCCAACTAGCCCGTCACCCATAAGATGCTTGTTGCTGTACATTTGAAGGAACTTGTGGTCACTTTCAGGGGTATAATATCCAAAAACTCTTTGTTTGTTTGGCAAACTTATTGAAATCCAGCTTGGCTCTGGCCTCCTTCACCACTGATCCAAATGACAAAGGGTCCATGATGAATGTGAAATAAAACCCACCCAGCATCACTGTAAAGATATCTCCATGTTTTCCTTTCATGCGCTCTAAAAACTTTGCGGTATCTCTCCTGAATTCAAGAACATGTCCCAGCCATGGCAGAGGGCCTTTATCGAGGGGAGGCTCACCGGGACGATGTCGGCGGAAAGCTCCCAGGAGGTATAATCCACCTAGAACAGAGAGTAGCAGAGCAAACAAAACTGGCAGAATGAAGCCCATAGCTGTTCTCTCGCTTAATCTCTGAGCTACAGTATATGACCTCTTGTTAAAAATCCTCTGAACACGCAGCAGAGCATGTGCTCCTCCCCTTTAGAACAGAAATACTAGTGTTACAATCAAATCATCAGATGACTTATAGGCAGAAATATTTCCATGCTGCATTAACACTTTCAGTTGAAGTTCTCATGTGACATATGACGCAAATCAAAACGGAAAAGAATGCCTTTGGGGTTCAGTCATTCCACCCCTGCCCGCACACACAAGAAGGGGGAGGGGTGCCCTCTTTCAGGTACAAGCAATGGCCCCACAAAATGTCTTTGCTCATCCCTGGCAGAAACTATACTTTCCACAAGCCCATTTTACAAATATTAAAATGAGAGCACAATTTGACACTTCAGCGGCTCTGTAATTTTCTGCAGTTGATAAACTAGTATATTTCATCCATAACCTACCCATTCGTGTTGTGAAATGTATTTATTTTTTAAAGTATATGCTTTTGTCTTTTTTGTCTTTATCATGATAGGACAGTGCAGAGGCAGACAGGAAGCGGGTGATGGGGTAGGATGAGGAAATGACCCGGGGTGTCCCGTCCCTATATGGGCACTTGGACCCACGTGGTACGGGCGCTGTAGCCAGTTGCACCACAGCGCCCCCATGTGAGATTTATCTTTACTTACAGTTTTTTTCTGATTGCTTAAGCAGATTTTTTGTAACTATTGGCTATTTTTGCAAAACTCTACACACAAATAAGAAAACCTTTCACCAAATCAGCAAAACATTGTAGTTCTCTTCCAAAAGCTAATGAACCTTGCTTAAATCTTCACACCTTCGTAAAAATGGTATTTTCATAACAAACAGTCAACACAAGCCATCACATTAATAAGCACACTATGCTCCAACTATACACTGATGGTATGAATAAAAAACACATCTGGCTTTTGCTTTCTCTGTGCACATGGTAGGGTACTGTATGTCAGTTTGAGGTCATACTTTTGTCATAGTTCTGTAAACATATGGATCCAAACATCAAGTATTGGTGTTTATTTACACACATCAAAACAAACACAGGTGTTTTTTTCCAAGTCGAAACACAAAATAGTAATTTCACTGAGACAAAAAAAAAAAATCAGTCCTCGTGTCGCCTCCCTGGGTCCTGCCACAAAATTCCGTGTGCATCAAGGGACCGGGAAAAATATCTTCTGGAATGCCGTATCCAGGCCTGACATGATGCCTGGTCAATATCCCCACATGCCTCCTCCTTCCAGCGCCAGGCAGAGAAGAACTCTTCAATTGGATTCAAGAATGGAGAGTATGGGGGAAGGTTTAGTACAGTGAGGAGTGGGTGTTCTGTAAACCAGTTGCGGACCAAAGCAGCCCTATGGAGACTAACATTGTCCCATATGATGATGTATCTGGTCTGCTCTGGTCTCTGAACATTAGTGAGCATGTCATGTAAGGTGTCCAGGAATGTAATAATGTGTGCAGTGTTGTATGGGCCTAGGGTTGCATAATGGTGAACAACACCATTTTGAATTTATACTGTACTGTAACTGCACACATAGTTATGTTACCACCACGTTGTCCTGGGACATTGATTATGGCACAGTGTCCAGTAATGTTTCATGCCACGTCTCCTTGTTTTAGTGAAGTTACTGTAAAACCTGCCTCATCCACAAAAAGCAGCTCATGACCCATGACATCTGCCTCTAACTCCATCACTCTCTGGACAAGACAAAACAAATGCAGCACTGCAGGCTCATGCACTCTTCACTTAATAATGCCATTATTAGACTATCGATCATAATTTTAGCACTTACATCTAATCCACAGTATTTTTTTTATAAATACAGATTAAAACATGTTCAATGTTTCTGTCTTGCAATCTTTTACGACATGCGCATACCTGTGTAATATACACATGTGCATACCTGAGTAATCTGTACAAAACGTATAGCTACAAGACACTCAGCACAGCTGCTAATATATATATTGTTTTCCCAAATTGTGGAGCCCACTGTAATGAGCACTGTCACTTTAAGCCCATTGTGCCACTGTCCACACCACACGTTCTCATAATGATCTTTTTTTACCAGCTCCATTCAGCCTATGGCTAGTCCACAAAACTCAAACATTGTTTGTGCCACATGTATAGCACAATATTAACAATGATAAGCATGATATTAAGTTGGCACAAACAGCTTTCATTTCTTTGGAAAGAGAAGCATGTATGACATGACGCTTGCTTGACATTTTCTGTTTGCAATTAAAAGTGAATTAGCCTATGAGCCTGGTAGCCAGTAGCCACCTAGCTACAGTAGCTAAGTGGAATGCGTTTCAATCGGCATATCATGTGCTTCATGTAAATAAATTATAGAATACTTTAAGAGTCACCAGTTCCATTACACAAAGGCAAAGACAACTCTTCATATTCTTGTCCACTTTCCAAATCACAGTGAGTGCAGCTAGTATGTCATAGTGACCTGGATCTCATAGTTTATAACAGTAGGCTAGTGAGAACCGGATAAATTCGCAATCTCCTCTAATCTCGTTTGTTGCCTTCACGATTTCCTTTTATACGTTTTTTATATTTTTAAAAGAAAATATCAATTATCATCAACAATGACAAGCCAGCTGGAACCTACTCGTTTTCTCTCCCTCTCGTGCATGCTTAGATGCGTTCTCAATTAAATGCAGTAGGCTAGCATAAGTTCAATTTGGATCTTCATGGAGAGGTCTCGAAAAGTATCATCTTTATGTTCATCTTTATGTAACATGCTGTTGGTGCATTTTAACATTAAACGTTCTCTAACGAGTGCAAATCAGTTTGCAGTAAAGCTACTATTTATTGGCTAAATGTTGGTCCTTCCTCGGTCTTGGTGCCCTACACACAGTGCGTAACGCGTGTGGGGGTAGCGGCAGCACTGAACTGTGCTCTGGCCACTTGTCTCCGCTATTTTTATTTTTAATTTTTTTTTTTAGTCGCGGAGGGAAAGCGTCTCTGGGGTGACTGGTCCACGATCAGGAAATTTAGTTCTCTTTCAAGCATTCATTCGGTATCTCACTATGGGACACGCCCCCTCGCGAGTTCCCCAGAAGCCATTATTTCATTACGCCAGCCACCATTGGCTGGACGACTGACGTATGCGACGTGGAGGAGGTACTTCCTCCTCCCTTATATTCTACGGCGCAACGTCATTGCTTCAGTCTAAAACCTCTTCTCGCCCCCAGAGGCTTGCTCTCTCGTATACAGGTGCTGTGGCTTGGTGGCTTAACTGTTCATTGAGCGAGGTAACGACTCGGTCCCCGAACGCTACCTTAACGCCGCTTCATCTTCGAAGAGCACTGGTTTGGACTTGGCTAGCCTGTCGCCAAACAGTAGCCTCTCCCTTGCTAGCCTGTCGCCAAACAGTAGCATGCTAGCCTGTCTCCAAACAGTAGCCCGCTAGCCTGTCTCCAAACAGTAGCCTACAAACCCCAAAGCTAGTCTGTCTCCATACAGTAGCTCCAAAGCTAGTCTGTCACCAAACAGTAGCAACCGCTAGCCTGTCCTCAAACAGTAGCGAAACAACATGTCGACGCCAGTGCCCCCCCTCCCCGCAAAGAAGTGCAAAGCCCCGGCTAGGATGTGTTTGTGTGGGAACAAGATTTCGGCCGCTGACACCCACCAGGTGTGTGCCGCGTGTCTGGGGCTGCAACACGCCCAGACCACGTTAACATCCCCGGAAGTGTGTGAACACTGCGCCCGACTTTCCCTCCGGTCTCACCGACCTAGGCTAGCACGCCTAGCTAGTCTCACCGACGACGACCCCATGCTAGGAGCGGATGACCTCCCTCCCCTTGAGTCAGCAACCCTTTCCCAGGAGCCGACCGGCGCTGGAGAACTGGGCGCTAGCTGGGGTGACCAGCTCGACGCTCTATCGCCTATATCCGACACCGAAGACAGCCCAATGGGGATGCTAGGTGCGACTGGCGAAGTTGAACTCATCTCAGAGGATGACTCCGTCGACCTACTATCCCTGGGGGATGAGGATGGCGACAACTTATTCATCCCAGCCACTCAGGCTGCTCGCCCGAGCGGCGTGAGAAGTGATAGCACCGCCACTGAGGCTGATGAAGCCGCAAGCGTGGGCCTTCACGACGTCTGCAAGAGAGCAGCTGCAAAGCTCGGCGTTCCCTGGCCTGAGGCCCAGAAGGAGACCGTGTCCTCTCGCTACGAGGGAAAGAGGCTCCCGAAGGCTAAAAGCTCCACCAGACAACTACTGCCCGTCTTCCCCGAGTGCCTCGAGGAAGCCACACGCTCATGGAGCAGCCCATTCTCAGCGAAAAACCCGGCTCAAGGGCTCGCGGCGCTGGAATGGCCAGACATGGAAAGCAGTGGATTCTCCCATCTGCCCCCTGTCGAACCGCTCCTGGCCTCCCATCTCCACCCCACCCAGAAGTCTGCGATGACCCCCTCGGGATCCGCATTCCCCTCCAAAGCCGACAATTTCCAGTCCGCCGTGACTGAAAAAAGCTACAAAGCAGTGGTGTCGGCGGTGAGAGCTCTCAACGCCTCATCTCTGCTCATGGCCTACCAAGCCGAGCTGGAGGAAGACTTCTCGTCCGCCCCCAACCAGCCAGCTGTGTGGGACAAAATGTGTGTGGTCACAGACCTCTGCCTACGGCTACACAGGTGTGCGGTGCAAACGGCGGGACGGGCTATGGCCCTCATGGTCTCTCAAGAGAGAGAGAGCTGGCTCAACCTCTCCAGCCTCTCCCACAAGGAGAAGACCCAGCTGCTAGATGTGCCCGTGGACCCCAAAGGCCTCTTTGGACCAGCCGTGGCCACTATGCAAAAGCGGTGTGAGGAAAAGAAACGGGACGGTGAAGCGCTGCAGCTGTGCCTCCCCAGAAAGGCACAAGCCCCCGCTCCCAAAGCACCCAGACAGACGTTCTCCGAGGCAGCGGCACGCCCGCCGCAGTACCGGATACCGAGACGTCAGCTCCCGACCCAGACTGCCACTCAGAGCCTTGGTAAGACCCCCGAGCTCAAAGGTGCCTGGGTTAAAAAGCCCTTTAACCCTAACGCGACACAGGGAGGTCAGCAAAACCCCCCACCCGCGCAGGGAGCGAGGAAGAAGAAGCGCGCCTAGTACGCGCCTTGCAGGCGAGGGGGGACGGATCCAGTCAGACGCTCCCCCCTCCTCGACTCACACCGGCCCCGTTCCTGGGCCTGTTCAAAGAGGCATGTTCACTGCCCCCCAAGAGGCGTGCAGAGGCCACAGAGGCGCTCGCAGTTCACAGCCCACTGAAGCGGAGAAGAGACCTGGAGTGCCAGTTCGAGCCCCAACAGAGTCTCACAAGCACACACCAGTGCCCCCCTTCAAAAATAAATGTTTCGGTGCGCAGCCGGGCCGAGGGTGTATCCGTCAAAAGAATGCAAAAAATTGTCAAATGAACAAAAGTCACAAGCCATGTTCAGTGGCAATGGCGTGCAATCACTCCCTAATAACGCAACCAGGCGGAGCCAAAGCTCCACCGGGGGCGATGGGCAACGCTAGCGTTGCAGCCCACGCCAGCTCGGTCGCGCCAGTTAGCGCCACTAGATGGCGTCATTTCGCCACTGACCGAGCGCATCCAGTACTGGCGGATGCAAGTGAAGTCAGACTGGATGATAAAGATTATAGCGAAAGGCTACCGCCTACAGTTCGCTACACCCCCACCCCCGTTCAATGGGATTGTACAATCCCACGCTACAGGGGAATCTTCCCATGTTTTACAGGGGGAAATAATTTCCCTGTTAAACAAACAAGCGATCAGGGTAGTCCCCTTCGAGCAAAGCCGTCACGGTTTTTACTCAAGGTATTTTCTGGTCCCAAAGAAAGGGGGGGGGGCTTGCGCCCGATATTGGACCTGCGTGCACTGAACAGATACCTAAGAAAGTACAGGTTCAGGATGCCAACCAACGACGCATTAATGCGCTTCGTGCGCCCGGGCGATTGGTTCACCTCAGTGGATCTGACCAATGCGTTCCTACACGTCCCGATCTATCCGCCCCACAGAAAGTTCCTCAGGTTTGCCTTTCGAGGTGTGGCCTACGAGTGGCTTGCCCTCCCATTTGGCCTTGCGCTCAGCCCCAGAGTCTTCGTCAAGGTCACCGAAGCGGCTATTGCGCCGCTCCGGGAAAAAGGTTTACGTCTGGCTACTTTTATCGACGACTGGCTGGTGGCCGCGCACTCATACCAGGAAGCGCAGCAGCACACGGCTCTCCTAACGGAGCACCTGTTGTTACTAGGCTTCAGATTAAACTGGGAGAAAAGCGTGCTGCGCCCGTGTCAGATCACCACCTTCATAGGGCTGTCTCTAAACTCCGTCTCATTCAGAGCGCGCCTGTCAGCGGAACGAGTCAAAGCGTTCCGCGCATGCCTCACGCTTTTCCGCAGGGGGGCTACTGTGAAATTCAGGGTCTGCCTCAGACTCCTGGGCCTCATGGCGTCAGCCTTGGTGGTCGTTCCCCTCGGCCGTTTATACATGAGGGCTGTTCAGCGATGGGTGGCGTTGCTGGGATTGAATCCCTCGCGTCACTGCCATCGCCCTGTCGCAATCTCAGCAGCCTGCTGCGCTGCGCTAAGGCCCTGGAAACGCCCACTCTTCCTCACAGAGGGAACTACGATGGGTGCTGTCCTACACAGGAAAGTAGTGACGACGGATGCCTCGCTGAGCGGCTGGGGAGCTACTCACGAGGGCAGGTCGATAAACGGGGTGTGGGACTCACACATGCAATCTTTGCACATAAACCGTCTAGAACTGATGGCGGTTTGGCTCGCACTCAGACATTTTCTGCCCATCCTGAGAGGGCATCATGTCTTGGTCAGAACAGACAACACCACTGTGGTGGCCTATGTCAACAAGCAGGGGGGACTGAGGTCTCGTCATATGCACACTTTGGCACACAGACTGATCTTATGGAGCAGCACACGGCTCCTGTCGTTAAAAGCCACACACGTCCCCGGTGTATTGAATTTGGGTGCAGATTTATTATCCAGGGGCAACCCCCGCTACGGAGACTGGAAACTCCACAGCGATGTGGTGGCTCAAATCTGGTTGCGAACGGGTCGAGCGAAAGTGGACTTATTCGCCTCAGAGGAGAATGCGCAATGTCCGATGTTTTTCTCTCTGCGCGATCAGAAAGCCCCGTTAGGGATAGATGCTTTGGCACACCAGTGGCCACACGTCCTGCTCTATGCCTTCCCTCCGTTGGAACTGATCACTCCAACGCTCGCCAGGGTGCGGGAACAGAGCCTCTCACTCATTCTCGTAGCCCCACGCTGGCCAGGGAAACCCTGGCTAGCAGAAATAATCCCGTTACTCCACTCCCCACCGTGGCCGCTGCCCCCCCGCAGGGACCTGCTGTCCCAAGCGAACGGGGAAATATTTCACCCTCATCCAGAGCGCCTGGCCCTCTGGGTCTGGCCCGTGAAAGGCTGAATCTGACAGCTGTAGGACTGCCCTGCAATGTCATAGCGACCATTCAGAGCGCTAGGGTGTCATCAACTAGGACGTTGTATGATAGCAAATGGCGTGTATTTAATGACTGGTGTATTAAAACAGGGACGATAGCCTTCCAGTGCTCTGTGGACGTTATCCTTACGTTTCTGCAAGACTTACTGGATAAAAACAAGTCCTTCTCCACTGTCAAAGTTTACCTGGCTGCCATCTCGGCCTGCCATGTAGGCTTTGGGGACAAAACAGCGGGCCAGCACCCTCTCATACGTCAATTTATGAAAGGGGCTCGACGCCTCCGCCCGGTTTCTAAACCACTGGCCCCTTCATGGGATCTGCCGATGGTTTTGGATGTTCTGTCTCGCCCTCCCTTCGAGCCATTACAACAGTTGGATCTTAAAGTGCTCTCACTCAAGACGGCTTTGTTGGTGGCTTCGGCTACGGCTAAACGCGTAAGCGATATTCATGCCCTATCTGTGAATACAGCCTGTATGCAATTTTTCCCGGGTGACTCGAGGGTTGTAGTAAAACCCAACCCAGCGTTCATTCCGAAGGTTTTCAACCCGTCACTGTCGTGTCGGCCGATTGAACTATTTGCGTTTAACCCACCGCCTTTCGCCTCCCCGGAGCAGGAGCGGCTGAATGCGCTCTGTCCGGTCAGGGCGTTGCGTGCGTACGTGGACAAAACAGCGGAGTTAAGGAAAACGGAACAGCTGTTTGTGTCTTGTGCAAAGTCACATCTGGGTAGACCGCTCACTAAGCAGCGTCTATCACAATGGATTGTGGCGGCTATTGCCCTGGCCTATACGACTAAGGGGTTACAACCCCCAGTCAGTTTACGAGCCCATTCCACTCGAGGAATGTCGACATCATGGGCTTTATTTCAGGGCTTCCCCATAGAGGATGTATGCTTGGCAGCGTGTTGGGCAAACCCGACAACGTTTGTCAGGTTTTACAGACTTGATGTCACTGCCCCGACTTTGGCACATTCAGTGTTAGGCACTGGGACGCCGGGGGCGCTGATGTTGTTGGGGATCGCAAGCTTGTCTGGCAATCCGGGAGTCACGATATCCCATAGTGAGATACCGAATGAATGCTTGAAAGAGAACTTAAGGTTACTCACGTAACCCCGGTTCTCTGATAGCATGAGTGAGGTATCTCACCAGACCACCCTCCTTGCCGGTGGCGAGAAGAGGTTGGTTAGCTAGACTGAAGCAATGACGTTGCGCCGTAGAATATAAGGGAGGAGGAAGTACCTCCTCCACGTCGCATACGTCAGTCGTCCAGCCAATGGTGGCTGGCGTAATGAAATAATGGCTTCTGGGGAACTCGCGAGGGGGCGTGTCCCATAGTGATATACCTCACTCATGCTATCAGAGAACCGGGGTTACGTGAGTAACCTTAAGTTTTTGATTCGAGACACGTGTCAAGTCATCACAAGTCAAAGAGGCAAAGTCCATTGAGTGTAAAGCATTGAGTGTAAAGCATTGAGTTGTGTTTACAGTTCCGCAAAGATTGCTGTGTGCAGTGAATTGTACTTACAGTTTTGCAAAGTGTGTGTCACAAAATTGCAAACTGAGTGAAAAGCAGTGTTTGTGCTTTTAGTTTTGCAAACTCAGTGAGTAGTTTTGCTATAAGTATTAACAGTTTTAGAAATTGTGCTATAAGAATCACGGTTTAGGGTTTAAGCAGTAAACTGTAATTGGTTTGGTGTGGCCATTTATAACCAACAACCACTAATGAAAAGTGAAAATACACTTTCAATCTTTTCTTTGGAAACTATATTGTAGATGCATGCTAAAGTGGTCTACAGTGTAATACAAACTGCCAGTTTTACATGTCAAGCCTTTACAGACCAACTGGTGGGACAGGTGCCATATGTCTCCCAGTTTCTCATGGTCTGGGGTAACCTTTTCATTCCAAGATTACTTAGGAGCAAACACTGTTTTTACATGATTTAAAAGTGAAAACCATGATTTTGTACAACGTGGCATGACCTTACAGTCTTTTGAAATGTCCATTGGGTTTGTCATGCAGGAAGTCACACCTCTGCAAAAGCCCTTGATAATAAATGCATGAGGTAGTTACCCAGGGAGTAGTTGTGTCTTACGGGCCTGTCCTATTGACACACTGCTTATTGCACATTCTACTTTCAATTGTACAGCTGAGTATATCTTTAATCTAATTTTATTATGCTATTAATTATGATTAATTAATTATGCGGCGGTCATAAAGGTTATTTTTCGCATGTCCAAATTTCCGTCAAGGATTCCCGGGACACTGAAAGACCGGGGTAGACGAAACTTGGTGGGCATGTAACCCCATATGGATAGCATGGAACCATCGTTTTTCATTTTGATCTGTAGCCCCCCCACTGGACTGCACCCCTGAAAGGAGGGTAGGGCAGACACAGTTTTCTGTGAATATCTCGAGAACCGTAAGGTTTAGGAGGACCATTTTTTTTTTGTATGTTGATCTCAAGTGGCCATGTCAACCCATTCCATAACCACTCATTTCATGTATAGCGCCACCTAGTTAAAAACAAAAAAGTAAAAATGAGGTGTTGTAATCGCAGGTATCTGTGACCTAACATAGTCAAAACTGCACGAAATTGGAAGTGTAAGATCATTATGACACCCTCTGAATGCACGCCAAGTTTCGTGGAATTCCGTTCATGGGGGGCCACACAATAAATTAATTTATGTTACTATACACCAACTGGCCTGTAGGTGGCCGGAGACAGTTTTCTGTGAATATCTCGAGAACCGTAGGGCCTAGGAGGTCCACCTTTTTTTTGTATGTTGGTCTTAAGGGGGCATGTCAACCCATCCCATTACCACTTATTTCATGTATAGCGCCACCTAGTTAAAAATTAAAAAGCAAAAAATTAGGTGTTTTCATCACAATATCTCTGGCTGACATGGTCAAAATTGCACGAAATTTAAAGTGTAGGATCATTATGACACCCTCCGAATGCATGCCAAGTCTTGTGGACTTTTGTTCATGGGGGGCCTTACAATAAAATAATTTATGTGTACATTTAGTGACCGTACACCAACAAGGATTCCCGGGACACTGAAAGACCGGGGTACACGAAACTTGGTGGGCATGTAACCCCACATGGATAGCATGGAACGATCTGTAGCCCCCCCGCTGTACTGGACCCCCCGAAAGGAGGGTAGGGCAGACACAGTTTTCTGTTAATATCTTGAGAACCGTAGGGCCTAGGATGACCAATGTTTTCCGTATGTTTGCCTCCAGGGGTCATGTTAACCCATTCCATGTGCACACATGTGCATAAACTGATACACACGCACACACATACATTCACAGCAATCATACGTATGACACATACTCACACAGTAGACATACAGTATGTACGCATGCATGCACATGCACAAACACACATACGCAGGCAAACACACAAGCACGCACACACACCCACACACATAAACATAAACGTGTACACGCACACATGCACACAATTCAAGAATTTCTCAGAATTATGAACAGGCAAGATGGGGGTGGGGTTGTATAAAATGAATTTTACATGTGAAATCTATGAACTAATCATGTTTTGGTACTTGTTGTCTAGCAGATACCAGTGAGAATTGAGTGTGGATAATGCATAAGACAGTTAGAATCATATAGGCCTTTCAGCGTAATTTATTTTTGTGGAAAAAATGTGCTGGACTGGGCGGCGGTCATATTTTGTACCGCTCTGCAGTACATCTAGTTTTTCTATATATAGTCGTATAATAGTTTTATGATTCTATATTTGTTATACAGTAAAGTGTAAGTCTTAGCCTACATCTTCCTTGTATCTGTGTGTTTGTTGAGATGAATAAACTAGTTTCCAACATGCCTAAATATATTGCTACTTTTAATTAACACTTTTAGTTAGTAGTTAGTGTGTCAGACAAGATCAAGGGAATTCTGACTCTTTATTGCCTATTCCCTGATATACTGGACTATAAAGCCATTAAGTGCCAGGCAAATGTAAATCACTATTATGATATAGAGCATTGTTTCCCAAACTTTTTTTCTGGGGACCCACTTTTTAAAAATGACAGACCATCGCGACCCATTTCACTTCAGATCTAACATGCAACCACCAATATTGTTTAAGGCCACAGGTTCTCAAACTTTTATATCCCCCTCCCCCCCCAGCCTCGTAAATGGTGTAAAACAGTGATTTATTTGCATGGCTAGGCCGATGCCCGAGGCACCGCAACGAAACACTGTTGGTAGCATTGGCTAACTAGCGCCAGATTTCTGAGTGCAGGGGACAAGCCGAGGTGAGCTATGAGACATACGTTCATACTCGGTATCATGTTTCAACACACTTCAGGTCAATATCACACCGGAATTCTCCTTTAACTTTAAAGATTCTACAATTCTACAAAGAGATCTACAATTGAAACTATCAGCCTATGACGCAAATTGAATAGCCATGCCCGGTATACGGATGTCTGCTTTAGTTGACAGCATGGTAACTAGATTTTAATCGGTCAATGGAAGCTGTCCGTTAATGTTCATGCTGATTCATGTCCGTTAATGTTCATGCTGATTCATGTCCCTTGCATTTTGCAACTGCGAGGTCCATAGCAGGCACCCCACAGAAATGTTTCCTTTTGCGAGTGAGATGCACGCTGCCCCCTCTGTGACGCATTCGCCCCCAGTGTCAGAACTGTTAGGGCCGTCACTGTGGTAAACAAACTATATCCTAATAGAAAACTGATAGCTTTCCTGGTTAAATGGCCTGGTAAGCTAGGCCTATTACACAACATAAATTGTGCTGGCGACCTAAATAAAATCTCCTGCGACCCACCTGTGGGTCGCGACCCAGTCTTTGGAAACCAATGATATAGAGGACATGGTATTTTAAACTAGTGTCGTATGAAACAATTTCTCACTGACTGGATGTACTCATTTAATCATCTCTGTCTAAAACACTCCAGTACATTCTGAGATAACGCTTCTAGGACGTGTCCCTGCATGAGATATAATCAGCAGGATCAAGGGTTTGATGACACACCAGCCATGCATGCTCAGTTAATGCCACACTTAGCTTATGAGAAGGATTTGTCTTTTCCACTCCAACCCATTGAAGAACCCATTAGATCTTGGGGTGGATCTGAGGACCGGCTCAGGGAATTCTAATATGCCCAAATAAGACCAATAACATAATATAATTTGTTTGCATCTTCTGATTGTACTATAGCAACATTGGGCCTTTTCTGACGTTTGCTGGTCTGCTGGCTGAGCACCATGCTGGCCGAGTTGTGCTCCTCTAGTTTATCAATAAAACTTTAATTTCTGGAGTAACTTTTAATATACCGGCTCCAATTGTTGCAACACACTGTAAAATAATATACAGCAAAGTGACATATGCCAGATTCCGTGTCCTTTAATGTTTGTGTGGCTAAAATGTTATAAATGACCACAAACACCTAACTGAAAAGGTTACATGTGGCAGGGTTAAATAAAACAGTAGAAAACTGGATTGTAATATAGAGATAGTAAATGTTGTGAAAAAATTACATAAAATTACATTTGTTAATGGCCTGCAATATTCCCAAGACTACAAGCCAACAATTTAGAATTTTTTTGCAATGGTATGACACATACTATTGGGGCAGCCATGGCCTACTGGTTACCGCTTCGGACTTGTAACCGGAGGGTTGCTGGTTCGAACCCCGACCAGTAGGCACGGCTGAAGTGCCCTTGAGCAAGGCACCTAACCCCTCAATCACCCCACCCGAGCGCCGCTGTTGTAGCAGGCAGCTCACTGCGCTGGGATTAGTGTGTGCTTCACCTCACTGCGTGTTTCACTAATTTACGGACTGGGATAAATGCAAAGACCAATAAATAAAAGGTTCACGAACGCCTATTTCTTTGTTCTTTTCAAGCAAAAAAAGACAATAATAACTTTTTTGTAGAATTTGTTTACTTTATTGAATTTTTGAATGTAACACTGGCAATGATTGATACAGATATATGTGTATGTGTGTGTGATTTCAATTACATTATATGAATGCATGTATTGTATGAATGTGCTGTAATTCTTGAAGATCTATACATTGTTGTCAAGCAACTTATGACTCTGTATGTCAGAATTTCAGCCTGTATCTGAAGGTAATGTCTTGGGTGGGATGCAGTGACACAAAGCCAAAACGCCTTACATCAATATCAGGCATCTTCTCATCAGGGTCTTTCAGCTCAAAGTCAAAATATGACAGCATGAGGAAGATAAACTGCTTCAGTTCATTGGTGGCAAAAAAGCGCCCTGGACATATGCTGACACCAGTTCCCCAGGGCATGGTGTAGTATTTCACCTTTCTGCCATTTTTGTAGAAATCTGTCTTTTTCACACCATCTGAAGTCAGGAAACGGTCATATTTGAAAGTAGCTGGATCAGGGTGAACCTCTGGATCCATATGCACAGCTGTATAGGGGAAAAGAGCCACTCTGTCTCCCTTCCGGACGCTATACTCACGACCATCAGCCATCTTCAAGGCCATGTCTTGCAGTACAGCGCGGGTGAGGACAGGTGCAGCTGTTAAACGCAAGGTCTCCTCCACAGTGCTGTCTAGGACCGGCGTCTTCAGGAGCATGTCCCTGGTCAGGTCAATGAGGGGTCCTCCACGCTTCACTTCCTGTCCTGTCTCCCGCAGTACCTGCTCCACTTCAGCTCGCACCGCCTTCATGGCTTCAGGATGCTTCATGAGAAAGAGGAGCAGCCAGAAGGCAGAGGGGCCAGTGTTTCCCTGTGACGCCCAAAGAAGCAGGAACATAAATCGGTCTTGCATGCTTTCTTCCATTCCACGTTCAGCTTTTACTCGCTGCTGATCCAGGATCCAACTGCTGATGTTGTCTCTGGTACTCACTTTCTGTACTGACAGCATATTCCAGAATAGTCTCTTCAGACGCTCTGCCTCCATCTTCTCACTGGGGGCAAGGACTCCATATGCCAGATTAGGGAACAGCTGGTCATACTTACGGAACTCATGAAACAGTTCATCTGACTCTAGACGATCTGCCTCCTTGGCTTTCTCCAGCCCCTCTGGCTGTGTGGGTGTCTTATTACCAAACAATGCCAGATATCCGGCTCGAAAAACAATGTTGTAGCTGTATTTGAACAGCCCATCTTCCTGCCAGCCATTTTGATGGTCTCGTGAACCAATACTGTGCAGCATGAGATTCTGAAGGTTGCTCATCATGGCTTCAGTCATTACAACTAGCCCGTCACCCATAAGATGCTTGTTGTTGTACTTTTGGAAGTCCTTGTGCCCACTTTCAGGGGTATAATATCCAAAAACCCTTTGAACAAGATGTTTGGCAAACTCATTGAAATCCAGTTTGGCTCTGGCCTCCTTCACCACTGATCCAAATGACAAAGGGTCCATGATGAATGTGAAATATAAACCACCGAGCAGCACTGTAAAGATATCTCCATGTTTTCCTTTCATGCGCTCTAAAAACTTTGCGGTATCTCTTCTGAATTCAAGAACATGTCCCAGCCATGGCAGAGGGCCTTTATCGAGGGGAGGCTCACCGGGACGATGTCGGCGGAAAGCTCCCAGGAGGTATAATCCACCTAGAACAGAGAGTAGCAGAGCAAACAAAACTGGCAGAATGAAGCCCATAGCTGTTCTCTCACTTAATCTCTGAGCTACAGTATATGACCTCTTGTTAAAAATCCTCTGAACACGCAGCAGAGCATGTGCTCCTCCCCTTTAGAACAGAAACACTAGTGTTACAATCAAATCATCAGATGACTTATAGGCAGAAATATTTCCATGCTGCATTAACCCTTTCAGTTGAAGTTCTTACGTAACATGTGACGCAAATCAAAGCGGGAAGGATGCTTTTGGGGTTGAGTCAGCAAAACTGGCAGAATCAAGCCCATAGCTGTTCTCTTGTCCACCTCCTCCAATTCCTTCTGAATTATAATGAATTATCAGTAAAAGTTCTCTCAAATATCACAGCTTTTATTCCTCCCCTTTTGGCAAATGACAGGATTGCCTAAGAGGAGTTTGTTTATCATTGTAAGTTAGGCCTTCTCACTCACACGAGGATAAAGGTTGTGATGTTACAGACACAGATCAGTGACGTGATAAATGATGCCACAGTCAATGATTAAACACAACTAATGTCTGTGGAATTTACAGCAACCTTATCATTAAAAGATATTTGTACATCAATCTCCTCCATGTTATTTTAGTTTAACAGCTTTCCAGATTACATTTCAAGCAACATAGACATTAACCCGTTTAGGAGATAAATTAAATGGTCTTTAAAAAAAGTTGTTTTGTGCAATCCTGCTTATAAAACAATAGACCTGAAAACATAACCTTCTTGAGGAAAGTAACAAGAGGAAGGATTTTGAAAGGGGCTTATCAGATTGACTGTACTGATTGGATATCGTTTGGACAGCAAACCACTTATTTGCTTGTTGTTGTGGAATTGTACTGGGACTTTTCCATACCATTTAAGGTGGAAGATATTACAATAGAGAGTGGGCACCAAAGGAGGAATAAATTCTCCTTTTTTCTCCTTATTTTTCTCTGAAAGAATACAGCATATATCATTTATAGTTACTTAATGCAGGAAATCTATTTTTTGCTAGAACTAGTAGACTACCACAACGGAAAAATATTTTTTGCTAGAACTAGTAGACTACCACAACGTTGCTGAATGTATGTTATTTCAGGTTTGTTTGCAACAATATATAAGTTTAACCAAAGTCCTAAGCTGCTAGCTAGCTAGCGAACATTCCCATTCACTTTCTGTTTACTGTGCTAACGTTAGCTAGCTCGGTTAACGGGACAAAATCAAATTATTCATTCCGTGTCCGAAAGAGTGTTTCATTGGCATCACACACAAAGAAATGACTGTAAAATAGTATACAAAATTATATTTATATGTTATTATTGCTTATTCAGAGAAAAGTTTATGTTTTGACACGCCTATTTAGGAGTCCGGAACTAGTGCCATTTCGTTCCATTGGTGAATCGTCTTATGATTCATCTTAGTTAACTATAGAATCTTTGATTGAACCCTTTAAACTACTCAACTTTTTAACTGTTCAGCCATTCCAACTGTCACTTGACCTCCAGTCAAACATATTAAACCACGGCCTACCTAGCAACCAACATAGCAACCATTGCAATGTAACCATTGTAGCATTGTTATCATATGGTACGGATACTATCTGGCTCTTGATAACCTGTGGAAAGGGACCTGATGAAAACCTTACTGTTTGGAAACGGACCATATGACCAAAGTATTGTTAAAACACACTACATAGCTACAGAGTATGTTTACTTGGCCTAGGCTACTCATTTCTGCATTATTCTGGCCTATAAATTAAAGCTTCCCAGTTGTAGTAGGCTACATCCTAGAGTAGGCCTACATCGTAATCTGTAGAAAAAATGTGGATGACAGACCTAGCAAGCTGTAAGCTATAGTGTAGTTGGTTATCAAGATACTTAATATCAGAATGGTCCATCCTTAAGACTTAGTTTATGATTATCAACAGCAACAACACACCCTTTGCCTACAAAGTGTTTTAAGCTGTTTACTTTAAACTGTTTGGCTATCAACTATCCTTAAACAGAAATGAATAAAACACAAAAAGTTGCTTTGTTTGCAGTGAAATACTATAGGCTAATATATTTAACTACCATTACAGATTTATGGTACAACAACCTCACTTAAATATCTAAGTTGTATTGAACAATTGTACACATTCCTTGTTTTTGGTATAACTCTATAACTTGTTTGCTTTTGTCTTTTAGGAACCAGACCAGACCAGTGTGGTGATGACCATGTATTACATTACGTGTGTGCCTGTCTGTGTGCACATCCTGCCAACCATACATCGCTGACATTAACACTAACATTAATTCCTAAAAACATGTGTCCATATATCAACATATCTGCACATACCTTTGAACTATACTGAGACGTAGATCTGAGATCTACACTGAGACATTCTGAGTATTATATTGTTGCAGGAGGACTATGCCGACAACTATATAAGCATGCATACATTTGAATCATACCTGTGCTGTGACATCTGTGAAACTTAGCTGTGCTGTTAGACCTCTGTTTTTAAACCTGAGCTGTGCTGTGTGAAAATAAAGATTCTAACCTAAATTCTGTCTAAAATCATCTGAAGGGCTGAATCTTATTCTTCAGTATATATAACCATCAAAAGTGACCTATTTATTACAATTAATTGATACAGTGGGCAGTGCTTCGATTTGGCCAGCTTCACTCGCGGTCCGCGCGTGGGATCACGCGGTATCACGCGACTTTAATTTGTATTTTTCCAGTGAGACACTGCAACAACCCAAACAACCGGTAGATGGCTCAAGTGAGCAGGGTGTCTCGTAAAAAGAAATGGAGCCTGGAAAACCCTACACAGACTTCACTACAGACTTTAGCAGACTGGTTTAGAAATAATGTAATAGCCAGAAATATGCCTGCTCTGCCCTAATAAAGAAATATTTTGTTTAACTGCGAGTGAATCCCGTTTGCAGCCGTAGAGACGCAGGACAAATTAAACATTCTGGTTTTCTCCGAGTGCAACGATGATAGACAGACATCATTTGGACAAAATATAGAGTATTAACCTCCGTTGCTCAGCCAAATGCCTTCCTGTTACGTCCTGTTATCACGGAGTTACAGGCGATAAACGATTTTTGATGGTCACAAGTTTACTTCATTAGGGACTGTTCGTTATTTATTTAAGGGGCTACCAGAGGAGTTTTGGGAGCATTAGTCCAAAAAGACGTGACCCTCCCTCGCCAGCAATACATTTTTCTATGACCCTCCAAAGTGATTATGAAAAAATCACTGTCAACTTTTTCCGGGTTTGTCGCCTACTGTATTTTAACGTTTTCACATATTTGGCCATAAGCCGTTTATCATAGGCTATCACGAAACCAAACTACAAAGGCGAACACTTTAACAGGGGGAATTAATTGGGCATGAATCATGCTGAACGCTATTTCGCTACCTTAGAATAATAAGGTTCTATCTGCGTTTTGAGTAGGTACAACCGGGACGATTGAAACGGGGACGAATGAAACATTCCGGTTTTCTCCGAGTGCAACGATGATAGACAGTTTGGACAAAACATGGAGCATATTAACCTCCGTTGCTCAGCCAAATGCCTTCCTGTTACGTCCTGGTATCACGGAGTTACAAGCGATAAACGATTTTTGATGGTCAAGTTTACTTCATTAGCGGTTTATTTTTTTGGATTATTAAAGAGTGTTTTTCATTTAAAGGTTTGACTTCGTGCTTATTCAGTAGAGCATTTAGTGCTCTCCCCAATCCCAGACGTTCACAGTGCATGTTTGTTTGTAATGGATGCAACCGCGAGATAGGCTATGCATTTGACAATGAGTTGTTAACAGAACCAAGACATATAGCCCAGCAGCAATCTAGGGACTGGTCGTTATTTATTGAAGGGGCCACCGGAGGAATTTTGAGTGCTTCAGTTGGAAGTTGCATGACCCTCTCTTGTCTGCTAGAAATTGTTCAATGACCCTCCGACAGAATTGTTAAAAAAGACATGACCCTCCCCTGCCAATTGTCTTCCGCCCGCGCCACAGCCACACACTTTGTGATAACATTCTTAAATCAATCTTTCCCGTGAGCTTGCATGCTACCAGTCCTTCCTTTTCAAATGTGTTGCGCCTGTTTACACAATTTCACAAATAATCATATGTGATTAATAGTATGACAAAAAAATCCCTGTGCACGGGGACCGAAACAATGCATGCCAACTTTTTCCGTGTTTATCACGTATTTTAACTTCCCCCGCTGTCTTGCCGTTTTAATGTTTTCCCGTAGAATATCCCATATTTTAATACTCTCATAACAGCCCTGCCATCGGGCCTGTCTCTGTGTTGCCCTGTTGCTACCCCTTGCCCTTCCAACGAAACAGATGTCTTCAAATCATCGTTTTCCTTGCTTGAAGGCGAACTTAGAGTGATGTTAACCTATTTAAGTTTAACGGCGCGATTGTCGTGAGAGCACGATTCATTGGCGCTTGCATGTTCGGCCTTATGTCTACGTGCGCACCTGAGGCTACTCAGCTGCAAGAGAAATAATTTCCCCTGTTTGTATGTTCACTGCAGGTTGGCCTACCATAACTTACCAACTCTGCACTGTAGACTGGCTATTTATATTTTTCTGTGAAATAAGCAAATGTATTTGTTCAACTTTATGAAGCAGAATTACGCATAGGGTAGGCCTACTTGGAACATAATACATTTGACAAAGGACAGATGAATGTTGCTAGTGACAAAATATTAACTTTCAGTGTTTTACGATGTCTTTGTCATGGGGAAGTGTTTTTCCCCATGCATTTATTCTAGGTTACTGTCAGTGACTGCCGTGAGAGAAGCGGGTTCTGTGTTTCGTTCATGTCAGTGACTGACGCGAGAGAAGCGGGGTCTGTGTTGTGTTGTGTTGCGTTGCGTTAATTTATTTTCATTGGGCATACCGTGCCGTGCCGTCCACAGCTCTTCAGTTCTGACAAAGCCAAAATTACTCCTTTTGAAACAATGAGTGCAGGAAGCGCGTTTGTATGGTTATATTGCTTGACGGGGGGGTCCCAAGCAGCTTTCAGCCATAAGGCTACTTTGAGAACATTTCAATTCACCCGACACTAATATTCAAAATGTTGAAAACTATTTCGGCATAGCCTATAAAGCAGTTTAATTAAATGGAATGTTAGTTGTAAACAAACGATCTACTTGGTGAGGCTTGGCCTCACAGATGCGCTCGTGCCTTAGATGGCAGGAAAAATCTTCACGATAGGCCTATTAACTAACCACCCGATTCACGTTGGCTGGGGGGAAGGGGGGCCATCAGACAATTGTGCCCAGTTAATCCGGCCCTTCCCCCAAAAAATCACACCTTCCCACCTCTGACAGCTTAAAAGAAGTCAAGATGACTCCTTACTCACAGACCTATTCACAAACCTGCGGTTTTGAAATCCTATGCAGCTACAGGAGCTTCCAATCGCGAGGAAGCAATTTTGCATTGTAGGCATAACTAACATGCAATAACGCCGCCAACAACAACCAAAACTAAGCTAATCATTGTCAACATGTAAATTAAATGTAACATTAGTGTGAATCAAATTAAAATGTTCTCTTTTGCAAACGTAGGCATAGTAACAGAATAATTTAATAATGTTACAAAGATACTACATCAATCCGTATGTTTCATTGGGCTACTAGGCTATTTGTTTTGCCTTGATTCATTTAGGCTAGGCCTTTTTATTCAGGGTATTGGAACAATACCTTTAAATGTATTCACAAATAATTTTAAGGCTAAAAGTAGCTCCTAACTGGCGAATTTAGGAGCAACTCCTAAAAATAATGGGCGTGTCACTCCTAACTTCAGGACTCCTAATTTTTTCACAAAAAGTAATTCACGAAGCATTTTAGACCTAAATGTAGCACCTAAGTCTGGGACAGCTTAAGTCGAGAGGACTCCTAACTCACTAAGACCTATTCATAAACAGCTTTTTTGTGGCATTTTACGTTGCAATGTTTTGAAATAGCCTATGCGCAACAGGAGCTTCCAATCGCAAGGGAACAATTTTGCATTCATAAAAGGGATGCAATAACGCCACCAACAACAACCAAAACTACTCATTGTTAACATGTAAATGAAATGTAACGTTTCATTGTGAATCAAATTAAAATGTTCTCCTCTTTGCAAACGTAGCCTAGGGATATGGTGACAGATACATTTAATAATGTTGCAAAGGTAGGCTCCATAGGCCCATGTTTCATTAGGCTACTAAGCTATTTGTTTTGCCTTACTCTTTATTCATTTAGGCTAGGCCTTTTTATTCAGTTATTAATCATCTTCCGTCCTTCGCACTACTTGTGTAGCGCACGCATTCTCCGACCTGTCACCTGTCAGTCATCATCGGAAGAGAGGTGTTTGGAATTCCCGCGTTACAATCGTCAGCCAATCAAGGTGGTCACTTCAGTCAAGTTCGTGCATGAGTAATGACGTCACCCATAGCCACGAAGACTCACTCCTAGTTTAGGAGTTGTCTGAAAGGCTTTGTGAATAACTTTTAAGAGAAAACTCCAATCTAAAATCTTTAAGTGCGATTTAGGAGTAGCCTACTCCTAGTAGTAAGATAAAAGCCTTTGTGAATAGCCTACGACCCCAGTTATTCATCATCTTCCGTCCTTGTGTAGCGCACGCATTCTGAGACCTGTCACTCATCATCGTAAGGGAGGTGTTTGGAATCATGCCCGCGTTACAATCGTCAGCCAATCAGCCAATCAAGGTGGTCTCGCTTGCCCATTTACCCAAATTAATGGTCGAATATTACTGATGATCATTGTTATTTAAGAACATGCAGTGTGCGTAGGGTACCAAAACATCTTGCTCGTAAAAAAGCATCATAACGCACATTCTGGCGGGTCTGTTATTTACTGTAGGCTGCGCAAACCACATGCCTTTATTTTGGGCAAGCCTGCATTAATTCATTCATTCAACCTTTATTTATTATCGGAGGGTCATTGAGGGAAGCCCTCATTTTCAATGAAGCCGAAATTACAGAAGCGAAGCAAAGCGCTCCACAAACAAGACAACATTCGAGGCCTTCTGTTGAAGAATTTTATATAAAGCCTGCGCTGACAGTAATCCTCCTGCCCCTGATAGGCCTACCACAGCTGTGGATAGTGTGGAGTGTTCAAGTAATAAAACAATCCAATGTGTGTCTCAATTGTCCCCCGCTGACTTTTGCAAGTAAGCATCTTCGACGGTAGTCTATTAAAAATATAAGTTTTCGATGTCCCAAACGGAGAGCCATACTTTATTGTTTTTAACGATCTCTATGTTACTCACAAAAATGTAGGCATGGGGACATGATGAAGTAGGTTATCCAACTGTCGTGTGTTAAATTATTGTGATTACGAGCCAGTGGTTTTCAAACATTATGCGTGACTCAGACATCTAACTAAATGCAACAGGCTCATATCGTCCTCGCATTCGCAAAATGAGGACCAGTGTTTTGTCAAATTGCAAATAGCTATTCGTTTTAACTATTTTTTTACAAAAAGCACTTCATACTATCTTAATCTTGGAATATGGGGAGGGAAGTGGCTCGTCTGCAGTCAGCCAAATATGAATGTAATTCTGCGGCATAAAGCAGATGTAATTGTTTATTGTACAGAAAAATAAAAATGACATGTCAAGCAGTCAATTGACTACATTGCAGTCAAGAAGTAGGCCAAATTAATTTACGAAACCAAAACGTGGGTCATAGTTGTCTAAGCCTCTATTGCGTAGCCTGTTAAAAACGTAGCCAGATAGTATTAAATCGGCAACAACATTGTTTTCTGCAGAAGCCTACCCAAGGCTACAGATTAATTCTGAACAGTTATTTCTCTACTGGCTCAATTATCACACCACTGTTTTGATTTGCGTAGTTGCGTTAACCCCAACACTGACAATAATGTAGACAGCAAATTTCGATTTTCGTGTAGTCAAGCCTTAAGCCATACCCAAGTAGCCTAAATCGAGGTAATGTTTAATTATGCCTGATTTATTTTGTTATTGAATTCGTAGGCTGGGATTACTCTCGGCAACAATTATGTAAGGGAAGGCAGGCATAGCGATGTACAGTGGCAGAGCGACGCACAGTGGCTGAAAGTGGTACTAAAGCTTCACGCAGCTTCACGCCGCGTAATGCGCGAATGAAGTGGTCATTTGAAAGCGATGCCCACTGTACCTCTAGCTCTTGCTGCCATTTCAGAATTACCACTGATAAATAGATCTGTCTTAGGATAATATGATTGGCATTATCAAGTTCTGTATATATATATACACACACAACTGTAATTTTTTTGACTTCAAGCTTACATTGCTTGTTAAGTGTTCATTAGTGCATTCTGAGTATCATTCTGCTGTATTAAAACAAAGAATGTTGATCAATATTGAATTAACAATTTATTTTTACTGACTGTCATATACTCTAAGCTAACATCTAACCAAGTAAGTGGTTTTCAAGAATACTGTAAGACTGTGTAATCTGAATAATCATACTGTAAGTAATATAATGTTATACACAGCAGCTTTTTTGCATTTACATGCAATGGTAATTCCCTGGAATTACATTTTCTAGTTTCTATCTGAAATTATGATAGAAATAATATATTACTTAGATTAGTATCAATGCATGAATCATTTTTTTTGATATGTTGCTGAGTATATCATAAACAGCAAAGAAGTCCAGAAAGTGATTGATAATGACTGACTGACTATTATTGTGTTACATGCTTCAAATGTAAAGCACTTTGAGCTGCATTCTGTGTATGAAAGGTGCTATACAAATAAAGCTTTATTATTATTATTATTATTATTACATATGCATGACACGGAAAAGCGCAAATAGCCATTCGCAGCTCCCACGACAGGCAGTCTGCGCGCGCTTTTTCCTCAGTGCGGCCTGTTTTTATGTGCACGTTGCGAATCAAATATGCCTAAAGTGGGCGAAAAAAAGTTAGTACATATGGCCCTCGGTCTCTCCACTCGAAAAACCACAGCTCGAACCCTTAATTTTACTCCCTACCCTGCAAGAAAGAAGGAAATGAAGGATAAACATGGTGTGCAGAGGGATGCCTGAAGTGTGAAGACTGAGAGCTAAAAATATGCACAAAGCAAGCCACTTTGAAATGTTGCTGTTTTCATGAATACAAAAGTTAGGAGACCCCCCTCCTAGACTAAAAACAGTTGGGTGACCCTCCCCTCAACAAAGAACGGTCCCTAAGACATATGCAAATATTATCAAATCATACTTTTCCAGATCTAAGTAGCCCAGAGTGTCCTGAAAAAAAAAACACTAAAACAACAACAAACAAAAAAGATATAACCTAGAATAAACAGTATAGTTAGCCATAACTATAACCACAATAAGATCTTAAAAGTAAAGTTAACTGCAATTAGCCTAGGGCCAATCAATGAGGTTAGACTACATAACAATTACTGGAAGAAGACGCATGTACTGACTCAACCCCAAAAGCATCCTTCCCGCTTTGATTTGCGTCATATGTTACATAAGAACTTCAACTGAAAGGGTTAATGTAGCATGGAAATATTTCTGCCTATAAGTCATCTGATGATTTGATTGTAACACTAGTGTCTCTGTTCTAAAGGGGAGGAGCACATGCTCTGCTGCGTGTTCAGAGGATTTTTAACAAGAGGTCATATACTGTAGCTCAGAGATTAAGCGAGAGAACAGCTATGGGCTTCATTCTGCCAGTTTTGCTTGCTCTGCTACTCTCTGTTCTAGGTGGATTATACCTCCTGGGAGCTTTCCGCCGACATCGTCCCGGTGAGCCTCCCCTCGATAAAGGCCCTCTGCCATGGCTGGGACATGTTCTTGAATTCAGAAGAGATACCGCAAAGTTTTTAGAGCGCATGAAAGGAAAACATGGAGATATCTTTACAGTGCTGCTCGGTGGTTTATATTTCACATTCATCATGGACCCTTTGTCATTTGGATCAGTGGTGAAGGAGGCCAGAGCCAAACTGGATTTCAATGAGTTTGCCAAACATCTTGTTCAAAGGGTTTTTGGATATTATACCCCTGAAAGTGGGCACAAGGACTTCCAAAAGTACAACAACAAGCATCTTATGGGTGACGGGCTAGTTGTAATGACTGAAGCCATGATGAGCAACCTTCAGAATCTCATGCTGCACAGTATTGGTTCACGAGACCATCAAAATGGCTGGCAGGAAGATGGGCTGTTCAAATACAGCTACAACATTGTTTTTCGAGCCGGATATCTGACATTGTTTGGTAATAAGACACCCACACAGCCAGAGGGGCTGGAGAAAGCCAAGGAGGCAGATCGTCTAGAGTCAGATGAACTGTTTCATGAGTTCCGTAAGTATGACCAGCTGTTCCCTAATCTGGCATATGGCGTCCTTGGCCCAAATGAGAAGATGGAGGCAGAGCGTCTGAAGAGACTATTCTGGAATATGCTGTCAGTACAGAAAGTGAGTACCAGAGACAACATCAGTGGTTGGGTCCTGGATCAGCAGCAAGTAAGAGCTGAACGTGGAATGGAAGAAAGCATGCAAGACCGATTTATGTTCCTGCTTCTTTGGGCGTCACAGGGAAACACTGGCCCCTCTGCCTTCTGGCTGCTCCTCTTTCTCATGAAGCATCCTGAAGCCATGAAGGCGGTGCGAGCTGAGGTGGAGCAGGTACTGCGGGAGACAGGACAGGAAGTGAAGCGTGGAGGACCCCTCATTGACCTGACCAGGGACATGCTCCTGAAGACGCCGGTCCTAGACAGCACTGTGGAGGAGACCTTGCGTTTAACAGCTGCACCTGTCCTCACCCGCGCTGTACTGCAAGACATGGCCTTGAAGATGGCTGATGGTCGTGAGTATAGCGTCCGGAAGGGAGACAGAGTGGCTCTTTTCCCCTATACAGCTGTGCATATGGATCCAGAGGTTCACCCTGATCCAGCTACTTTCAAATATGACCGTTTCCTGACTTCAGATGGTGTGAGAAAGACAGATTTCTACAAAAATGGCAGAAAGGTGAAATACTACACCATGCCCTGGGGAGCTGGTGTCACCATGTGTCCAGGGCGCTTTTTTGCCACCAATGAACTGAAGCAGTTTATCTTCCTCATGCTCTCATATTTTGACTTTGAGTTGAAAGACCCTGATGAGAAGATGCCTGATATTGATGTAAGGCGCTGGGGCTTTGGATCAATGCAGCCCACCCGAGACATTTCTTTCAGATACAGGCTGAAATTCTGAGTTGTGCTTCTTATGATCAATTGTTTTCAGAAACCTTGTAACACAATAATATTAATTTTGTCTCTTAAGATCTGAATCCAACAAATTGTATATTATATATCTTTGTCTGAATGACATTCCCCAAACATTCCCTTCTGATACAGATACAGGCTGAAATTCTGACATCATGAAACTTTGTCTTAAGTTGTATGAAAACAATCTATGCAATTTCCAAGAACTAATCTACAGAAAATGTATATACTTTATTCATAGGGTTGAAGGCTCATAAAACCACAAGTATCAATGATACTGGTGGTTGTCATGTATTTGCTAATATCATTATGAATCATCACCATTGGTTTGATTCAAAAAACAAAGCTAAATAAGTAAATACAATCTGCAATAATTTTTTTCTTGGAAATAAAAATAAATAATAAATGAAATTATATTTTTAAACCTTTACTGTTTCATTTGTAAAACATTTTTCTGGTTAAAGATAAGGGTGGCAAAGTTGGTAAATGCCTGCTATGATATGAAGAATAGATACTTTATTGATCCCCAAGGGGAAATTCAAGGTCTCAGTAGTATACAGACATCACACACACATTCACCAACAGCAGAAAAAAGTAGTTAAAAGTATACAATGTAAAAAACACAACTAAGCAATAAGGACAGTAGAAGATAAAGAATATACTAAAATACAAATTATACTAAATAACACAATATAAATCAATTCTAAAACAGTATCCACATAGTGGGTGATTAATCAAGAGGCGCTTACAATGACTGAGGCATGGACTGTGATTCACTGTGCATAGTAAGGTAAGGTGCTCTGTGTCAGCAATGCAAGGGCCAAACAGAGGAGCAGAGGATAGTTGCTATGACAATTATGTCATTAAAATGTCATCATTTCAAGGTCCTTGACCTTGTCCTTGAATTAGTGTGTGTGTTAGTGTGTCCTTGAGTTAGTGTGTTCTGCTCTATTAATATCTGACTGCAGGTACGCAGGTAACTTCTATATTGCATATTTGCTAAGCATTTGTAATTGCCCCCAATTTCCCCACCCACATTTATTTATTTATTTACCGGTATATATATGTAACATAACATAACACAGAGAGCTTTTAGGTAACACATATTATGGGCAATTTCTAACACCCAAAAGGCTTGTATTGCAAAAACAAAAACATGGTTGGCACTGATAAAAGCTAACTAGCACCATACTTTGAGGTAATTCTTTAAATGCTGCTTTTTCATTTTTCAGAGGTTTCATCCCAGATAACAAACCTACAATCCCATTAGTCCTTGAGCAAGGTGTACTACCCTAGAATGGAACTAATAGATATCCCAATTTTACCACAGCTGAATATTCACATTCAGTCAATATAGTGATGCACGATATATCGGCCGATATGGTCATTTTTTTACACATCGGTATCGGTCAGATGTCAAAATAGGGCCGATGTGAACAGGCCGATAATCATTCCTGTGTATTTGACGTGTGTGTAGCGATCCAAGCGTGTTATCTGTCTACACTGAATCCGTTAAATATGCCCTTCTATTGCATCATATTTCTTATTTAAAATAGCAGGGCAACAAGACTGACAGAAAGAAGACACTGGGCATCTGACAAAAGTTCTTTCAAAACGTTGCGTTGTATCACGCTGCTCGCGTTGCTTGCAGTCAAGTTGATGGCTGGCTGGCTTGCATGTCATGTCACGCCTAGCACTACATCTCTCGCGGTAGGCTAAATATAACTGTGTATCAGGCAGAATGTAGTTATATGGTCGTAATAGGAATTTAATAGGGCTGTAACGATATGCGATTCAAAACTGAAATCGCAACACTCATATCCACAAACCTGTGTCGCGGTGTGAAAAGGCAGAACCGACACACCCTTTCTAGTGTCTAGCAGTGCTTTGCAGCTTACGCGGCCGCATAAACATCACACATCTCCCGCTTTACTTGGCGGTAGCCTACGTTGCTTTCATTGTAGACTTTACCAAACAGTATAAACCCCCTGTTAACCTTTCCTGCTTTGTTTCAGACCGTAGTCAGAAACGGAGGGGAGATTCGTTATTCGAGGGCCGATGTTATAAGATAGAATAACGTCGGGGTCACGGTCCCATTTCTGATGAGCAAAATACACGAGCTGAACTTTATGGAGTTTTATTTCGGACAGTAACACCGCTCACACTGTGTACAGACTCCAACTTGAACTTCCACACTCTCTGCTCCAGTCGCATACATACACTTCCTCACTCTATCTCCCTCCTTCCCAGCTTCCCACACACACACACACGGAGCTCTCTCAAAGGAGCCGCAACACCATTTTACAACACCCCACTCTTTGCCCCGCTCTCTCTCGCTCACTCAATGGACACGCGCGACTCGGCCAACGCAATCCAAATAAAACATTACAATCGTGAAAGCAAGGACTCATAGAAGACGACTAGCTAAATTACTATTAAATCTGCTTAGCAACATTAGCTTGCTGCACATATTTGTTTAAAACTCTTGGTTTCAAGTTGACTGATCATCTCAATACCAATGTTTCCCAAAAGTGCCTGTACCAAGGAAAACAAGTATTACCTTTAAACTCCAATCAGTAGACTATGATAAGCTAGCCAACTATGCTACTATGCTACTTTGTTTACAATATTTCCAGGCTTCAACCACACAGCTGAATTAAAGAGGGAGAGTTGTAATATAAATAGTAGGCCTATAGTGGGCCATACCTATAGGCTAATCTGCATAAAGTGCTGTCATAAATATCAGACATTCAGTATTCTCTCTTTTTATATCAGGATATAAAATAATACAGATATATTCTATTATATTGTAATCCTCTGGTGTTCTAAGGTAGGCTATTGAAACATTATTTAAAAAAATGTATTATGGAAAATAGCTCTTTATTTGATTATCATAAGAATGTGTTTTCTATACAGATATATCGACATCGGTAAATATCGGTATCGGCCATAACAGCAAAATTAATATCGGTTATCGGTATCGTCCACAATTTTCACATCGGTGCATCACTAGTTTTTGGTGAGAAAGAGAATGTGAATTCTGTCAACATTCTAAATCCCGTTTCCTGCATTTTTTTACACTTATCACTTAATTTATCATAACTTTTGAAAGGTTAATGATATTCCAATTCAGTCTTTTTTGTTAAATAGACTGTCAATAATATTTGTATTGCAAGTTTTCTGACATTTATACATGTGTAAATGAGCCATCATTACAGAAATATGCAATAATTTGCATACTTTTTTTCAGTACAGAAACCGTAACACTCCATTAATCAAGATTTAAATATTCAGTTCTAGTTTGTAATGAATTTTAGCCAAATCAAAATATTAATCTTCTCAACATCTGCATTTCCCTATAGTCTGACATTTCTACAGCATATACCAGACATCCCCACCACATTTGAAGATAAGATCAGATAAACTTTAATGTCCCAGGAGGGAAGTTAGTCTTGTCTGTAAAGTACATCATACTGTAGCTGCTTACAATATGACACAAACCAGTGCAACACAGAAAACAAAGAAAACAAATACAGAATATACACAATTCTTTTTACAAAATCTGAGTAAAGACACGCTTAAACAGTTATATTTCACAGTCCCTCATACACAGAATAAATATTAATATTGTACATTTCCCTAGCACATCTAAAATTAGTAAAGGAAACTAGTTGTACCGCAAATCGGTACACATAACTGCTGCTCAGTCCTGCACATTCTCACTGCAAAAATAAATCACGCTTGTCAATTTGTCTCCATCTTCTACTCCATCCCCTACTCTTGCATTTTTTGTGTATGTAAATGAGTGTGTGCATGTATGCGTTTGCTTTTGTGTATGTGTGCTTCTCTGTGTGTGTGTTCGCTTGTGAGTGTGTGTGGGGGGTAATGGTGTGAGTGTGTGCGCGTGTCTGCTTGCATGCATGTGTGTGTGTGTGTTTTATGTGTCTCTCTCTGTGTGTGTGTTAATTCGCTTGTGAGTGGGTGTGTGGAAGTAATGGGGTGTGTGTGTGTGTTTATGTGTGTGTGTCTGCATGCCTGCATTTGTGTGTTTTTATGTGTTTGTGCGTATTTGTGTGTGTGTGTGTGTGTTCAAGTGTATGTGTGGGTGCGCGTGCATGTGTGGCCATGCGTGCATGTACGTGTTTGTGTGTACTTTGAAACCTTTACTGTTTCATTTGTAAAACATTGTTTATGCTAAGGATAAGGGTAGCAAAGTTGGTAAATGCCTGCTATGACATGAAGAAAAGTATATCTCTAATCAGCAATGCAAGGGCCAAACAGAGGAGCAGAGGATAGTTGCTATGACAATTAAATATATTTTGACATGAAATTTTTTTCCAAATAAGAAGGATGCTGGGCGACTAGACAGACTGGTAAGGAAAGCTGGCTCTGTTGTGGGAGCCGAACTGGAGTGCATCACTTCAATATCAGACAAAAGGACCCTGAACAAACTGATCAACATCTTGGACAATGAATGTCATCCACTCCACAGCACTACAAAGCAGAAGAGCTTGATCAGCTGGAGACTTCGCTCACTGTCATGCACAACTGACAGACTGAGGAAGTCATTTTTCCCCAGGGCCATCTAACTGTTCAATGCTTCACTTAAGGGTAGAGGAGAGATAGACTTCTCTGCATAGTCTGTCTGCCTCTCCTCCTTCTACATGTTTGAGTATGTACTGTCCACTAGCCCAGTGGTTTTCAAAGTGGGGGCCGCGAGGGGGTGCCAGGGGGGCCTCAGCCAGTTTTGAAGGAAAAATAAAAGCAAAAAATAAATACATTTGGAAAATGTAAAATATACCTATTACTATGAGGGTTGTTATACAATGCCATTATAACTAGATGTACCGCATAGCGGTACAAAATATGACCGCCGCTCAGTCCTGTACATCCGTTCCGCGAAAATAAATCACACTTCAATTTGTCTCCATATTTTACTCCATCCCCCACTCTTGAAACTTTTGTGTATGCTTGTTTGGCATGCCTGAGTGTGTGTGTGCGGCTGCACAGAAAGTAGCCTACTGGTGCTGAAAAGGTGAATAGATTGTAGAATAGCCAAAGAAGATGTAGCATTGTTATAAAACCTTTAAAATCTCTAATCAATCACAAGTAGGGCAGTTCATCCATTGCAACTGGATTGATGAAAGGTCACTTACTCCTGTAGGCTACATTGTATTTGGGAAAAGCAAAAGGTATCAGCATAATGTTATTTATTTATTTATTTTTTATGTATTTATAAACAAAAACATCTCTGTCAGTTCCATGCCGTTTTCAACAGCTATCAAAAACAAAGGTCATTTTTGGATGGATGGATTTTTTGTGAATGTTTCTTCTTCTACATAAGATTTTAGTCATGTTTAGTTCATGTAATACTTTATTGTCAATGCACAAATTAAGTAACAGTAGTCTGAAACGTTATTGTTAATGCACAAATTAAGTAACAGTAGTCTGAAACGAAATGCTGTTTTACATCTAACCAGTGGTGCAAATAACTGACATGTCCAAATGGGCCTTGATGAAATGCGTCGCTAGACTGTTCATACACATTTTAACGGGCCAAAGTTGAAGAGCTTTTGTCCGTTATTGTTCGTGCAAATATAGGCTGATTCATGTTCCCTTGCATTGTGTAACTGAGGTCCATGGCTAGTCTGGCTTTCATCAGACCAAGCTCAATCTTTTAAGAAATCAAAAAATAAATAGCGGGCAGATCAGGCTGGGTTCACCCAGCCTAGTCCATAGGCACCCGATATTGTTTAATTTTCCGATTGAGATATACACGCTCTGGCTATTCTAAATGCAAAAATGCATCAGGGAGTTATGACAAAACTGTAACTAACAAACTAGATCCTACTAGAAAGCTGTTAGCTTCCCTAAGCTACAGGTAGGATTATAAGGTAGGCCTATTTACAACATAAATTGTCAATAGGCTATGCTGGCGACACAAATAAAATCTCCTTTGGAAACCAATGGCTTATGCCTTACAGTATCAAGCGGACTTAAACTGCCATATCGTGGCGAAAAGTTGTAATAACATTCACGCAGCTCCATGAGTCAAGGAAAGCGCGAATGAAGTAGCCACTTCTAAATGGGACCCACTACACAGTAGCTTAAGGTGTGTTGCTAAAGCAGCCATAATGAAATGAAGGTGTCATTGTTTGGATACTTCACACACACATGCTTTTTAATTTCACAGACTACAACTACCAAGCTGGAATCAAAGCACATCGATTCCCCTCTCACACCCTGCACGCACTTAAAACAAAATAAACAGGCGTCTCAGTCTCACGCATGTATAGGCAAAACTGTATCAGACCGGTGTAACGTTGGTAAATCTTCCATTGCACAGAATGATTTTGTAGCACGTGCAATAATAAATGACAATCGAAAGATACAAACAGTGCTGCTATCAATTTGCTTGGTATAACCGCATTTATAGTTTTCTACAAATGCAATCAATCAAATTGGCCTCCATCACTCAACCAATGCTAACGGTAACATTACCTAGGTCCTTATTGATATTACAAGATTAACGTACCTGCAGTAAAAACCAAGCATGTCCGATAAACATCCTCAGATTTATTTCGGCTTCAAGAAGAAATGGGAATTACACTTCATGTGAACATCGTCCTATCCTTATTAGATGTTCGCTGTGGTAAATTACAGTCCTTGTAGGAAGCGTCCATTGTTTTTCCAACCCACTTTTAACTTCCAACAAAATTACATCTCACTGCAACGATGCGCCATCTAGTGGACAAACGACTACTTATCGCCAATACTGAAAATGCAGCCATGATGATGATGATGAATATTTATTTTGGCTTTCTTTTAATCCTACTGAATTTGTAATTATGTATCGGCCGTTCTAATACCGATAGTATGTGGGTGCCTGTGTGTGTGTGCATGTGTATATGTGTGCACCGCCATCTACAGGCCAATGAGTGTACAGTCACTAAATGTACACATAACCTAATTTTTTTAGACCCCCCCATGGATGAAATTGTACGAAACTTGGCATACCCCCAGAGAATGCCAGGTCAATCATACACATACAATGGTGCAGTTCTGAACATCTTAACTGAAGATAGGGGCGATTAAAGCAGAATAATATTGCATTTTCATTTTTTACCGGGGGGGGGGGGGGGGGAGGGGGTGCAAATCACAAATGAGTGATTATGGGCCAGGTTGATGTGGGCCCTTGAGACCAACATACCATAAAAGAAATGTTTCCGTAAAAGTCTAGTGGGGCTACATACCCACCAAATTTCATGTACCCCGGTGGTTCGGTGTCCCGGGTATCGTTGACCAAAAATTCAGGAAGTAGATGACGGGAAAAATTCTTGAATTGTGTGCGTGCTTGTGTGTTTGCCTGCGTATGTGTGTTTGTGCATGTGCATGCATGCGTACATATGTCTACTGTGTGAGTATGTGTCATACGTATGATTACTGTAAATGTATGTGTGTGCGTGTGTATCTGTTTATGCACATGTGTACACATGGAATGGGTTAACATGACCCCTGGAGGCAAACATACGGAAAAAATTGGTCATCCTAGGCCCTACGGTTCTCAAGATATTCACAGAAAACTATGTCTGCTCTACCCTCCTTTCGGGGGGTCCAGTCCAGCGGGGGGGCTACAGATGAAAACGAAAAACAATGGTTCCATGCTATCCATGTGGGGCTACATGCCCACCAAGTTTCGTGTACCCCGGTCTTTCAGTGACTGACTAAATCTGACTAAACCTATATGACCGCCGCTTCGCTGCGCGGTGGTCATAATAACTCATTAGAACCACTTAATTAAAGGGGTCATAGAATGCAAAACCGAGTTTACTTTGTCGTAGATGAATAGTGATAGTTCAGTGGGTGAAATGGACATACAGAGAACTTCAAAACCCCACCGACACCTCCTTCCTATGCAAATCTCACAATTCGAAACTCCCGCCATAAAACGGGCGAATCCAAACGAAGCTGCGAGTTTACGCAAACTCGCAGGTGGTACCTTATTTGGCTCTGGCCTGTACATTTGTCACGCCTCAAAATTTACATACAGACCAACCCACTGGTGCTCTGAGCCCAGGAACGTGAATGGAGAGCGAAGATGAGACAAACACTAGTTTAGCTGCCTGCTCGTTTACTTCCACAGGAATTATAAAGCAGACAGTTCTTCAAGGATATCGAAAATGAGCCACGGTCGTAAATGCAGTGTTCCAGGTTGAAACTTAGGCTACAAAGAAAGCTGAGACTTTCTCTTCCCAAGGATTCAAAAGTTCGAGGGGCATGGATAATGTTTTTCTACCAGAAGAAGATCCCTGCAAAGTTCGACACTGTTATTAATTTGCAAAACATTTCACCGAAGGCAGTTTTCAAAACCTTGTACAGTTAAACAGGATTTGCTAAGCTGCTGTTACTGAAACGAGGGGCTGTTCCGACCGTAAGGTCATCACAACCGCATGCTGTAAGTATTATTTTGTCGCTAAGCAGTTATTAGCCATGCTAACGTGTATCTAGCAAGTAGAATGTGTGATTTAGTTCATTGGCAAGGCTATTTAATTTTCCTGTGTGTCATTCGGATAAAACCTGTGTTGTCATGTTAACCTACATTTTACTATGCATGTTTGTCGAGATCTCTGACAGGTTATGTTCTCAGCAAGATAGCTAACTGAAGCTGAGTAACACGATAGTTTGGTTGCTAAGCTGTAATATAACCCATACCAATATAACACATACGTTTTTGACGTCAGAAGTGGAAACAACTTCACGTTATCAATTCAAATGATATCTAGTCGATATGTTGAAAACAGTGTTGTCTAGATACAATGGATTTATTTGCACGTTCTTATTTTAGAACATTACAAGAACGGCAGCATGCCAAACAGATGCTCCAAGTGTGGCATCTTGCGGGGCTTAGAATATTAGCAAATGCTTTTGCTGTGAGTTAACAGCTTGGTGTGTGCATGCAAAAGTGACTTTCACTTGTGTTACAACATTTCTGTTTTTTGGTTTAGGTTTTATCTAGCAGCCATGCACTTCAATGAGAATGCTGAGTCCCCACAACAGAAGACAGCCAAGGAGAAACTATGTACAGACTTGCCAAACAATTTGTAAGTTTAATAAAATATATGTTTTTATTACAAACAACATATCAATATGTGTAACAGTATATGCACTAAAAAGAACTTATCGATTCACACACAACAGGCTGTCTTAGACCTGATGCTACTGGTGTCAAAATCATCATCAGTACTGTAAACAAAGCACAATGTTCAGGGCCATACAATTTGTTTATTGTACAGTATACAGCCTACAATGCACTGTATTACAGTATCCAATATAAGTCCTTTTTCTTGTCCTCTTCGAGATCATCAAAGACCCTCTTCCTTATTGGGATGCCGTCCAGCGGATTCCTGTGCCCCAGGACTTGTGTGCTCAGCTAGACAGACCTTCCATGGAGGATGCTGTTGCTGAACATGTCACGCGGTTCAGTCGAAAAGGGGTCTGAATCCAACGTACTGCCCTGAAGTATCCGGAAGTTCCCTCCATATGCGTAGCACCACACACAAGGGGATCATGACACGGACGCTTCTTCTAAGGAAACCCCAGCTCCTGCTCACAAAAGACCTGTAGGCCAAGTCACTTCATTGCCTGCAACGAGAACAGGGTGGAAAAGCAAATTTTTTTACTATTTATTTTTTAATATTTTACATCAGAGTATCACTGGACGATTGTTGAAAAAAATAATAAAGTTTATCATTTTGTGGTGTTGATCAAACTGTGTTTTTGCAAATGCTGAACCAATAATGAATGTGTATTGGTTAAAAATATTTTATTTATATACTGTAACTGCTAACACTTGTATCAGATTGTCCTCACCTTTCCATTCCTCTGATTCTCCTCATTCTCACGGCCATGGTCAGCTCTGTAAATATTCATTGCATTTTGCAAAGAATATAGAGGCACAACGGATTGAGGCCATGATGGTCATTCAGGTCAGCTCCTCAGGAACCTGGGTCATTATTTAATAACCTGTAAAAACAAACATAATTTCCCTGCTGTTATTTCGTGATTTTGAATGAGCAGGTAGCACAAAGTAGCAAATGTCTCCAGTTTTAGTTACCAGAGTTGTAAGATCACATATTAGGCTACTACAGGGAAAGAAGGTAATCTCAATCAGATGTCAGCAGGATAGTTACAAGATTACATTACACTGACTGTACCTACTGTATTTTAAACAGTGATATTTATAGGATTTTTGATTATTCTACTCTACTCCATTGTAGCCTACTGTGTAAATTGCCCCTTGGGGATAAATAAGTGTTTTTGAATTGACACAAATTGGCCTAGTAATATTTTCGTTGACCTCGTTTCACTTCAGCCATAGGCTACAAACTGCACAAAGCTCCTGCCCAGCTAACTAGACGTCCCGTTGTAAGAACATACATTACTACATGGAAAGAATGTAAAAATCTCGATAATCAGATGACTTAATTAGCAGGATAGTAGTTACACACGAGTACATTAGACCTACTGACACAAACGTAATATTTTCATTGACGCGAGCAGTAGGCTACTCGTTTCACTTCAGCAATAACGTTATAGCCTACGAACTGCACAGAGTTCCTGCCCAGCTAACTGGACGTCCTGTTGTAAGATCGCATATTACCACTACAATAATGTATGTAACTAATCACATGACCTATTCACCAGGAGAATATACTTACTGACTAAAACGAGTACTTTCCTTGCAAGCAGCACTCCTTTCACTACAGCATAGCCTGAACTGCCCACGACAGGCTACAAACTTTTCAGCTAGATTCTAACTGGACATCTTGACAAAAATTGCACAAGGGTACAAGTTGTAAAACATTTGTTTGTGTGCAAATGAATAACTTCTGTTGCTTACAATGCTAAAAACGAACCTAATACAATGTTTAGCTTAGTCTACGACACTAACGTGCGAGTATTACAGCTAGCTAACTGGGCTACGTGTGGCAAACTCAAGTAAATGACAAAACTTACCACAATGAAGTAGTCATTTCCAATCTATGGGCGACTGGTTGCTCCTCTATTTCAGATTCTTCCTCTGATTCAGGCTCAAATATGCTGTTCAACACCTATGTCACCATAGTATTTCCACCTTGGCTGTTTCAGTGAGTGCTGTCGGCCATGTTTGCGTCTTTGCTCCGGAGCTTCGCTCGTTGTAAACCAACCAATCAGCACGCAGGTCATCTAAATATTCATGAGCATACCATTCATTCTAGGGCTTTTAACCAGGCTTGCATTAGGTCGCATAGAACAGCACATATGCCATTTTCAGCCCAACCAATGTTACACACCCTATTCAGAGACCTTAAGGACCAGCACAAAATACCCTATATCATCATTCTATCACCCCTTTAACTAATTGCTCCACCAGCCATCATGACCACATTCTACTGAGGCACCATTGAGAGCATCCTCTCCAGCTGTATCACTGTGTGGGGCGGAAGCTGCACTGAATACAACAGAAAAGCCCTGCAGCGCATAGTGAACACAGCTGGAAGGATTATTGGTGCTTCACTCCCCTCCCTGAAAGACATTTACACCACCCACCTCACCCGCAAGGCGACCACAATTGTGGGTGATGCAAGTCACCCCGCTCACAATTTGTTTGATCCACTGCCCTCTGGGAAGAGGTACAGATGCCTGCGCTCCCGCACCACCAGACTCACCAACAGCTTCATACAACAGGCTGTTAGGATGCTGAACTCTCTCCCCCTCCACCCTCAGCTACATAACATCCTGGACTTTTGGACCCACAATGGCTGCCTTGCACTACTCCACTTGTACACTTGCACACTTTGCAACTTTGCAAAGTTGTTGTTGTCCTGTTGTCCTGAAAACACAACACACTTCTGCTGCTCTTACATAACTTGCACCACTATTCCACTTGCTTACTACCACTAGGTCAAACAGAACTACCTCAGCCATTTATTGGCCTGACTTTGCACTACTATATTGACTGTCTATGCACAATTGCACAATTTCAACCCAATTTTGCTGCTCTTATTTATTCATTGTATGTACCTTCTTATTTACTTTTTATTGTTTACTTGAACGTTATGTTTGTCTGTGGACTTAATTGGTAAAATTATGTCTTGTCTCCACTGTGGGATAGTGAGAAACGTAATTTCGATCTCTTTGTATGTCTTGACATGTGAAGAAATTGACAATAAAGCAGACTTTGACTTTGACTTTGACTTTAATTGCATGCTGAACAGATATGTCTTTAGACCCCTCTTGAAAAACCCAAAACTATCACGGGAATGGAGAGCACTGGGCAACTCATTCCACCAACGAGGAACCACTGAGGAAAAGAGTCTTGAATTTGACCTAGCATTTATGGCTGGTCAGCAGCAGACGCTCATCAGAAGACTGCAGTGGGCGGTTGGGGATGTACAGCTGGATAATAACATTGACATAGCATGGAGCAGATCCAGTAAGTGTCCTATAGGCCAACGTAAGACATTTACATTTTATTCTGGCCACTATAGGGAGCCAATGGAGAGTAACTAGGAGATGAGTTACATGTGTCCTCTTTGGCTGATTGAAGACCAGGTATGCTGCAGCATTCTGAATTAGTTGTAATTTTGTTACAAGCAGGCAGTCTTACAGTGAAATACAATAGTCCAGTAACTCCAGTTTGGAGATAACCATGGCCTGTACAAGAAGTTGTGTAGAATCTTGTGTCTGATAAGGTCGGATCTTCCTGTTATAAAGGAGAAACCGACATGATTTTGCAATTGAGGCTTAATGCTCAGAGAAATTAAGTCGGTCATCAATTATGATGCCCAAGTTACGTGCCGATCTAGTTGGGGTCAGTGAAGGTGAGTCAAGCTGGATGTTAATCTGTTGGGGAATAGCTGTTTTAGCTGGAAACACCAAAAGTTTTGGGAGATTAAGTTGAAGGTATACCGATCCTTCATCCAGGCTGAAATATCCTTAAAGAGGACTTCACATTGCACACAGCATGCGCTTCGCTCGCTGCTAGGTTGTTGGTTGAGGTAATGTCCTAAAGATTTTTGTTGTGGTTGCCACCGGGCTCAGTGCAAAAGACCTATGATATACAGCGTGCTGCGGTCAAAGTTCAACATGGTCAATAGAATAATGTGTTCCATAGGACAGCGCTGCCGTTTGCACGTGCAATGTGAACCCCGCTTAAAGGAACTTTGACCGTGGCGCGCTGTCAATCATAGGTCTTTTGCACTGAGTCCGGTTGCAACCACAACAAAAAAAATCTGGTTCATACTAAATATGAATATCTCTTTCTCTAGTAAAGGCATAACCCATGCATGTTTAAACTATTCCAGAACTGAGTGAAGTATTAAAATCATGCGTGACTGCCGGCAGAACAGCAGGTACTATAGACTGCAGAAGAGTAGACAGGACAGGATCCAAAGGGCATGTTATTGGACCCCTTCGCTGAAGTAGAGAAACCTCTTCTTCATTAAGAGGAGATAAAGAGTCCAACAATGACATGCCAACACAGGGCAAAGCCTTCCTTATGGCCTCATCAAACTGAGCACTTATTTTAGCAACTTCTTCAGTGAAAAATGTCATCTGCTGACAATGAAAAGTAATCTGCTGACAATGAAGTAGCTGATGGCAGTGGTGGAATATTGACAAGAGACTTGAAAGTAGGGGGGAAAAACCATCATCAAAATGTCATACTTTTTAAGGTTCTTGACCTTGTCCTTGAATTCGGAGTTAGTGTCTTCTACTCTATCCATATCTGCAAGTAATTTCAATAATGGATGTGTGTTAATCATTTTTAATTGACTCCTTTGCAATTTTGTATAACACATAAGAGCGAGCTTTTAGGTAGCACATCTTTTGGACAATTCCTAACACCCAAAAGGCATTGCAAAAATATGGTTGGCATCAGAGGTGGGACCAAATCACAAGTAAGTCCTATGTCTTAGCAGTCAAGTCCAAGTCAAGTCCCAAGTAAAGACAGAGAAGGGCAAGTAGATTCCAAGTCCAAGTCCCAATCTTTTAAAGTCCTGAGTCATCAGGTACTCTTCACTTAATAATGTCATTATTAAACTATCAATCATAATTTTAACACATCAATCTAATCTAAATACAGATTAAAATATGTTCAATGTTTCTGCCTTGACATATTTTACGATATATGCATGCGCATACCTGTGTAATATATGCATGTGCATACCTATGTAGTCTGTACAAAACGGATAGATACATGATACTCAGCACAGCTGCAAATATATATTGTTTTTCCAAATTGCAGCGTCCACTGTAAGGATGAGTAAAAATTTGATTGAGTGAATTATGAGCCTGGTAGCCAGTAGCCACCTAGCTAGCTGAGTGGAATGTGTTTCAATCGGCATAATATCATATGCTTCATGTAAACAAATTATTTCTCAAATTATTTCAAATAACTTCACCAGTTCCGTTACAAAAAGGCAAAGACAACTCATCATATTCTTGTCCATTTTCCAAATCACAGTGAGTGCAGCCTATGTCAAAGAGCCCTGGCTTTCACCAGTAGTGGGAACCGGATAAATCCGCAATCTCCTCTAACCTCGTCTTTGTTGCCTTCATGATTTCCTTTTATACATTTCTTATATTTAAAAGGAGATATCAATAATCATTAACAAGCCAGCTGGAATCTGCCACTCGTTTTCTCTCCCTTTCGTGCGCGCTCAGACACCTTCTCAATTTAATGGAGTAGTATAGCCTATGTTCAAGTTGGATCCTAATTGGATCTTAATGGAGAAGACCCGAAAAAAGTATCATATTTATGTAACTTTATGTAGGCCTAATGCATCTTTTGGTGCATTTTGACATTGTAAACGTTCTCTAACAAGAGTGAAAAGCAGTTTGCAGTAAAGCTATTTATTATGACCGCTGCGCAGCGAATCGGAGGTCATATAGGTTTTTTTTTCTTTTTTCTTTTTTTCGCATGGCCAATTTTCCGTCAAGGATTCCTGGGACACTGAAAGACCGGGGTTTCCTGCTGAAAGTGGTGTTGGTGGCTGGCCAGCAGGTGGCACTCTTCCCTGTGGTCAAAAGCCACCAAACAAATATCAATCCCAATGTCCTATTGCAGTGACAGGGACACTGTACTGCAGGAGATGTTTTCCTTAGCATGAATGTTAAATTGAGGTCCTGACTCACCATGGTTGTTAAAGATCCCATGGCACTTATCGCAAAGAGTAAGTGGTTCCCTGATTTGCTTTATTTATGTACATATACATAAAGACACACACACACACACAAAAAAAAAACACACACAAAACACATATACACAAAAACAACCACACACTCTGCACACACTCTATTACAAACACACAAAAAAGGAACAAAGTAGGAAAGGAACACAATTTGACAAGTGTGACTTATTTTTGTGGAAAAAATGTGCTGGACTGGGCAGCGGTCATATTTTGTACCGCTCTGCGATACATCTAGTTGACTAAATGTTGGTCCCTCCTCTGTCTCGTGCCCTACACTGTGCATGATCACTGTGCTTTTAACATCAGGGAACTTTTTAAACTGAAACTTTTTGCCTAGAAGCTCCTCATGATTCCTTTCCATCTTCAGCTAACTCCATAGACAGTAAAATAAACTCTTAGGCTTGTGGCTTCAGGTTTTGCAGCTTCCGTTAAACGACATCAGCCCCCCACAAAGGAAATAGGAAAACACAATGCGTTAATTGTGTTAATTACGTATTTCAAAATTAATCACGATGATTAACGCGATCCACTTAGTCGGGTGGCAACAATCTTGACCGTGATTGATGTGTGATTTATTTAGTTTCTCATGCAGACCGGACAGACAGCTCTCGACTAGGCCAAAGTCCTTTTAGGCAAGTCCCTCCACTCTGCGACCACATTGCAACGCTTTTTGGGCACTTATCGGGCATCTATTTCGGCAGAAGTAAGGCTTCACAACACCGACCTTGCTCTAGCGGCGAGATCACAACACATGATCGGCACAATGTCTTCACAGCACACCACATGATTGGCTCAATGTATTCAGATGGTGACGTTTTGCCGTGGAATGGGTGGGATAGGTGTAGACAACTGCCATATTGCCGTTACAAACTAACCCCATGCATTTTTATGGAGGGTTTTTTGAGTGCTGTGTCTTCTCATTAGAAAGTATCTGACTAGGCTTCCATGGCGCAATTGCATGTCTCTGCATCACCCAGCCAGGCTCTGCCCGCTTGTCTTCGCTATTTTTTTTTTTTTTTCGTCGCGGAAAAGAAAGCATCTCTGGGGTTACTGGACTTAACCTAGTTCATAGTGTTATTTTTATTTGATACTTCTGTTCCTGTTACTTGTGTGCAGATGACAAATCATGCTGTGTGACAAGAGAAATGTTCTTAACCTAGTTTTAAATGTCCTTAGTTCCTAAACCTAATGTTCCAACTCATTGGACTAAAAGTGTGTGTGTGTGTGTGTGTGTGTGTGCGTGCGTGTTTGTGTGTGTGTGTGTGTGTGTGTGTGTGTGTGCAAGGAAGTGTAATGACACAATGATACAATGTGAGTGTGAGAAACAAGTGATTGTCTCTTTGGTGCACAGACTTTGTCTCTGTATCCAGATTGTCTGATGCATATGAGACCTTTCTGCAGAAATTAATAAACTACTAACAACAAAGACAAACCTTCTCTCAGACTCAGTATTTATAGATATTTAGGTAAAATGTCTTCCGCACTACTCACACGACTTATAGCTTACACTGGTCCAAAGCCAGTTTAGCCCACTGTAGCAATAGCCCCATGGAAATACACATGGAGTCCTGCATTATTGCGCAGAATTGGAGAAGGAATCAGATACTGAAAAGAACCAGTCCCTCAAAGATTGGAATAAAATGTTTCTGTCTGTCAAGTATTGTTCTTTTCTATGTTTCCTCTACTGGCACTTCAGCCTAGACACAACCCCAGACACTCACTACCAGTATAACTGTCATGAAAAAAACCCATATTATTATTACGCCCATCAACATCCAGAAATACAGGTTTCAGCCCAGTTTTTTTAGAACATTTGATCGCATGGCGGCGACATCAATGAGTGTCGCAGACTCGCAACTTTCTTTTATATGGCTCTGGCTGAAACTCCATAGATTCATCAAGAAACATGCTCCTCAGTTTTAAATTAAATGTATTGACATTCGCCGTACAATAAAGATGTGAAGGTAGGCTGTCTAAGGCCCCATTTAGTCAACGTCAGTCACATCAGCTGAATTGTTCCTGACCTCTAATCAGCTAAAACTGCATGTAGGCTATACTCTCTTGTAGCAATAATTGTTGTATACCATTTGTTTAGTTAGCCTATCTAATCAAATTCCAGAAGTCCAGTTTGGCTGGTGATCATGTTAAGTGATGATATTTGCTCACCAAGGCCCTGCCTATTTGTTGACAGCTCTCTGCTCTGCCTCTGCTCCTTGAGTGGCGGAGGTTCACATTTTCAGGAAGGCTACTATACAGTGAGCAACAGAATATGAAGAAAGATCTTGCCGAAAACATGTGAACATCACCGGTTCATATTTAATGCATGTCCACTTTTTTTTTTGGGGGGGGGGGGGGGGCTTTTTATGCCTTTAATTTGACAGGACAGTGGAGAATGACAGGAAGTGAGTGGGAGAGAGAGAGTCGGGGTGGGATCCGGAAAGGACCACGGGGCGGGAATCGAGCCCGGGTCGCTGGCGCACAGTGCAGGTGCCCCAGCCAGCCGCGCCACAGCTGGGGCCTTAATGCATGTCCACTTAAGCATTATCCACACAAAATGCTGTGTGAACTGCAGGGAAGTCTCAAAGTAAAGTCTTGAAAAGTCTTGAATTTCCCCTGGGGATCAATAAAGTATCTATCTATCTATCTATTTATCTATCTATCTAAAGGTTTTGCTGGGTTTCGAACATGAGTCGCGCGGATGAAAAGTATTCTACTAAATCAGCACTGATACCACTACACCACGAAAAGCTGACAGATTAGTACCCTACTAGCCTACTGATATCCATGTCCTAGTTAACTGGTGTTATTACACGGTTCTTCACAATGCAAGTAGAACGCTCCATTGACTTGAATGGGATTTCCCAAAGTTCTAGTGGTCATTATTTTCGACTAGAGGACCAAGTTTGTGCTTCTAATTCAGGTCTTTCATATCACTCCGCAACTACTGGAACTTCATTCAAAAGTGAAAAGCAGACAGTTTGGTCAGCTGTGTTCTAAAGAATGTTTGATTCAAGTTTGTTGTGTGTTGTAGCGAACTATTTGTTTCTCAGCAAAAGCCACGATGAACGGTAACAAATAGGCTATAGCCTAGGCTATGTAGACTAAATAGTCATATCGTGGGGAGTTTATTGTTTCGTTTTGGCAAGTAGCCGTGTAATAAGTGGGATAATGTATAGAACGCCGATCATTATGGGTTGGTCTTCAGGGCAGAACAATACCCCTCCGCTGTGCACCGGGACTTATTTTTCCAATAATGACCGGCATTCTATACATGATCCCTTATAGCCCATGACATTAGCAAACACAGGGGATGGACGCCTTGAACAAGGCAGTCTAGATTAATCTTTGCCTCACATACCAAAACAGTTAACCTACAACAAACTGGCATGACTCAACTTCAGACGTTGTTCATTTTTGGGGGCAGAAACACACATTGTGATTATAATGCTGCAATCATATGAAAGTCACTTGTGGGCCTGGAACCACTCACTAAAACAGCAAACCTTGAACAGTAATTCACACACAGCTTTTACCAGTAGTGCCACCAAATCAATCAAACAGAAGTGAACTCACTGCTCTCTCTCTCTCTCTCTCTCTCTCTCTCTCTCTCTCTCTCTCTCTCTCTCTCTCTCTCTCTCTCTCTCTCTCTCTCTCTCTCTCTGTGTTAAATCAATGCATATTTTGTCTTGTGACAGCTTTTTTGTCAACCGACACCAAGATCTAGCCTATATTTATTACAGCAATAGGCTACATCTAAGTAGGCTAGCCTAAGTGAATGTTTTGCACCAGGCTGCTGAACGAGCAAAGTAGCCCTAACCTGTAGATGGCCTTGCAAGTGTCAAATTTAGGCTCTGTGGGCTGCAGCAATAATTGAAAGTAGAGTAGAGTATAGAGAGTATTGAAACGGGACAAAATTGTGATTCTGGGTCAAGACAGACATGCCCTAATATGGATTTAATGAAATTAAGCACAATTACAATCAGTTGACTTGTGGCACAGGTTTAAAGAGATTGAAATGCTGAGATAGGCTTACCCTCCAAAAGAAATAAAGTGTTAATTGGGGTCATGCCAGTTTGTTTTACATCACTTAGGTTTTGGTATGTGAAGCGGAAGACGAAAATCATAATTTCATTTCGGCAATGTATAGTGTAGTGGTGTAGGCCAGTGGTTCTAAACCTTTTTTCAGTGATGTACCCCCTATGAAATATGTTTTCAGCCAAGTACCCCCTAACCAGCGCAAAGCATTTTTAGTTGAGAAAAAAATACTTAAAACAGAGCACTGTGCCATCAGTGTCTAATTTATTAAACTTTGGAACTAATAAACACATACACATACAACTTATATTTTCCTGAAATATTTATTTTTTTATATATATTTTTAAGTATTTTTGTATGGATTCTATTTTTTAAATATATGTATATTTTAACCCTTAGTTTTTTTTAGGGCATTTTCACTACCTTTATTCATAAGGATTTATTCTGGTCATTGTAAGTGCCACACACACATATTATATATTGTTTTTTTCTGGCAGAGTCTAGGCTATCCAGATCTGCCATAATTTCATGTATTAGTACTAGCATTGATTTTATTTAGATTTTTAAAGAATTAAAATATAAAAAGTGTATTATAAAAAATCTTATATTTTGACATGTATCTCACCACAGCAAGCTCATAGCTCTACATGCATTTCATGTGTGTGTAGGGCAGACTGTCCTGAATCTGGCAATATCATTGCCAAGGTGGAGGGATTCTCTGGGGCTGAGCAATTTACAGACATATGTGGTGTGCGCCTTACAGAAATAAATGCCATTTTTTTATTTAGTGATTAAAAATGACCTTTCTGCGCTCCATATCTGGAACACGAACTGATCTGACCTGACTTGACCCGAGTTTACGTGTGTGTGCCTCTCTGCACTCATGATTCTCTACAACTTTTTACTGCGTTGCCATGAACAAAGTAAATAGTAGGGGGGCCTATGTGTCTAATTTGGGGGCTTGTGGGATTCGCATGTTAATTTTTTGAGAGTATTATATTTTTGTTCTAGGGGTTCTTAAGAGTAAAAAAAAACATGTCTCCATTTTTTTGAAGGTTCTGAAGGACCCAAATCAAAGGTCAAATTCAGAAAAGGTCAAATTTGGTGTTTTGTCCATAAACCTCACATTGCTGGTATTATAGCATAGGGGTTGGTGACAAAAAGCAAAGATATTCTACAAGGTAGTGTGCAAAAGTGGACTACATAAACAATACAACATTATAAAACATTTTTAGGCTGGTGATTGATTTCTTTAACAAGAAATCGTGCCTAAAATGCTCAAAATTGTCCGCTTAAAAAATAATACTTCAATATCAATACTATCAATTAATGCCTATTAGTGTGCTTGAGTGTAGGCCTAGCCTGCTCTGACAGTTCTTGTCTACACCCATTCAGAGCACAAAGTGCAGAGATCTCTGTTAAATCAAGTTTAATAGACTTTTACATAGCTAGTACCAGTTGAAGTCTGTAAGGCCTTCAGTAGCCTATGTAAGTGTAAAGAAAAGAAAGGGTAAAAGGATCAGATAGACAAACAGACAGGTGTGTGTGTGTGTGTGTGTGTGTGTGTGTGTGTGTGTGTGTGTGTGTGTTTGTGTAAGAGAGAGAAAGAGAGACACAATGACAGTTGGCTGTTGATAGCTGGCAGTTATAGAATTTAGAATATCGAATAACCTGAAGCACATAGTGCTCTGTTCTTCTTGGTTGGTGATATTAGTTACCTTCTAGCCTTCTACATTTGAGCAAGCACACTTTCATAGTTGCTGGTGGCACAGTCTAGTTAGGTTATATTCTGAGGTGTGTCTTTCTGTTAGTCAGGTAATGGCACACATTCTCTACAGCAAAAGAAACAGATGTTGGGCTATGTATCCAGTGGCAGATATGTGTGGACTGGTGAATGACCCATCACTAGAGACATGCCAAATTTCTTGTTTTTGTCAATGAGAGAGGAGAATATGGAGATGGTGAGCACAGATCAGCCAACGATTACAATGTTACAGTGCAGTTATTTTACAACAGAACAAAGCAGTTTGGTACAGGGACTGCTACAAATCCACCTGTAACAGTGAGCATCTGCAGCATGCTAAGATTCACTACCAGAAATCATGTGAAGCAGGCAGGACTCGGTGTCTTCAGAAAAGACGTGGTAGACCATCTTTTGAACCTGCAGCAACACCTGCAACTGCATCAAGTCCATCTAGAGGGACTTTGTACACTTGTTCAGCAGCAGCTGCTGCCAGCATAGATAAGTGCTTCTTCTGTCAGAAGCAGACAAAAGAGTGTCTTCATGAGGTGTCCTCTTTCAATGCAGGCAAGCAACCAAGAGATATAAGTAATATTTTGAAGTCAATGCGACTTTTAACAGGTAGTCAGTGTAATAATAACAGATGTGTAGTCAGTGGCTTAATAACAGATGTCTTAAACGACTGTGGTACATGCCCTGATAGCATTGAATTATTTATAATCTAGAGCAAAACATTATCCAGGAAGGGGAGAGCAGTCTTAAGAAGGTGAGTAGGAATAGGGTCTAGTAGACTAGTTGTAGATTTTGATGAGGAAATTGTGGAGGTGAGATCTAATATGTTGTGTATGTAAATTAATTAAATGTTGTTTGAGGTCTCATCTGTGATTCTGCTATGTTTTCGCTATCTTTCAGCAATTGAATACTGTATGTGTATTTGGTGAAACTGATTGGTTACTGATCTTATCTCTAATTGTTTGACATAACAATCATAATACTGACATACAATCATACTGTTGAAAATAACTTTTTTTGTGAACTTTTTTCAACATAACCAGTGATTTAGGTGAAATGTATGGTGTTAATTACAGTGAAATATACAATTTCAGAAAAATAGGGTTGAAACAGGTAAAAAAAAAATTGAGACATAATTTTTCTCCATGTTCAATGACCCCTAAAGACAGTCCAACATAGACATAGGCCCCCTGACTAAAAGGCAAAAAAGGTGTTTCTTTGTCGAACAAATTGGGATGCAATGTGAGCCTTGAATTGAACGCCATCCAGGAATTTACTAGGATCTCAAAACCGGATTATGAACATTCTGTGCCATAGAGAAACACACAATAGCATTGGAAATATAAACATGCTTTGCCACAAAAACAGACAAAAACGTGAGGTAAGTCGAGATATATGAAGTTATTATTTTGCTGTCACATCGTCTTTTTTATAACCCAGAAGAATGTATGGTATCAAATGATAGTTCTGTCTCTTTCATCTGACATGCGTGGCATATCCGATCATAGGTCCGCGAGTAATTCAAACGAGAGTAATGGGTGTGCAGTTGGTTTTTGTACATAACGTTATTATTTTTCACTCACTTCGTCTGTTTTCATAAGGCAGAAGGATCGACATGCTTGATATCAATGGATAGCCCTGTGTCTCCTTATCAGGGGCGCAGCTACCCATTTTTTGAGGGGTATGCAACAAATTGGCGCCCCCCCCCCCAAAAAAAAACAAAAAAAAACACACACACAAACAACTAAAGTAAAACAAAAGGCCAATAATTTACAGAATTTATTAGTGCAAATTATTATTTTTTAAGAAATTCTGCCAATTTGAACTTGAAGTATTGTCAAATGGTGCATTGTCACTTAAAGACTTTAAGAGAGTCTAAACGGGCCAGCTGTTGCTCACAAAGGATAAGGCTGATCGAACTCTAGCCTTTGTTTGCCACATTATCAGCACAATATTAAGCTATTAATATTAGGATTGTTAGGAAATGGAAACATGTAATGAGTTGTTGCTAGCGTGACATTTCTGTTTGCAGTTTGCCATTAAAAGTTCAGTATGAGCATGGTAGCCACCTAGCTATCTTAACGGAATAGGTTAATGTTTCAATCGGCATATGCTTAGCAAACGCTAGTCTGTTAACATGAATATTTGCAAGCCTCCAAGCACAGACGTCATACTTTAAATCCTACCTGTTGCTTTTCACCATCCACTTATTTAACTACTGTCGCATCCCTTGACATGCCATCTCATTTTCCCTCTTTCTTTTTCTATGTTTAGCCCCCGACAGGTTTTTTTGCTGTATCCATCTTTCATAGACGAAAACTCACTACTCGTACCTGCTCACTCAGCGCTCACGGCGCCCCCACTCCCTTTTCTACAGTATGTTTTCTATGATGGAATCTTATGAGATAGGGCGCCTACTCTAGCCTGTTAGTCCTCTAAAATGTTATTTAACATTGAGGAAATGCAGAAATGATTTAGAAACGTACAACAGTAGCTACATATAGAATTTACCAAATATATTATTATTTTTACCATCGCTTTGGTGCCCCCACGGTGCTGCGCCCCTATGCGCCGCATATAGCGCATACCCACTTTTTGCGCCACTGCTCCTTATATATGCGTTCACGGGTTCGCGAGTAATACAAACGAGAGTAATGGGTGCGCAGGTGAACGCAGAGACAGTAAATATGATGCAATTTGATTTAATTTCATGATTTTTTTTTTTATCTTCATACTTTAACGTACAGACAAGTGCGTGGTCTCGTTGGAAAGCCCCACTTCTGCTCTGTCACACGATAAAGGCTTCTCGCTGCTATGAACAGTTTAGCAATTTAGCAATTTAACAGAGAAGAAAGGGTGTGTTTTTTGACGCACTTTGCGTCATTCGACTTCTATCTCACGTACCCCCTGGAGTGCCTTCACATACCCCCAGGGTATTGTAGGCTATGTAGGAGTGAATACGTCAGATTTTTTGTCCATGACACCCGAGGTCCAAATCTCAGCTACATGTCTTGTGCATTGTTTTGTTTTATTTTTTCCGTTCATACAGCATGTGTTGTATTTTTGTGGATAGGCCTAATGCTTAAATGGACATGTATTAGACATAAATTGGTTATGTTTTCAGCTATATCCATTATTTTGTCTCATAGGCTACATGTCCATTTAAGTACTCTTCGGGGTGCACTATTGTTCCTTGTAGTACTATGCTATCCTTAGGGCCTGTCCACACGGAGACGCTTTTTAGGTTAAACGCAGAGGTTTTGCTTCGTCTTGGCCGAGCGTCCAAACGAATCCTGTAAACGCACTGCCCGAAACCGCACTTTTCTGAAACCTGGTCCCAGAGTGGAGAAATCTGAAGCCGTAGCCCGTTTGAGTTCGTTTAGACAGCGAAACCGCACATCCTGCTTGCGTATCGATGATGTCATCGCCACACCTCAGCTGCCCTGGACTTGCACTTATAGTATTGCCTAACAATATTAGTTTTCATACATGACATTACCTACGATTACACTCCGTTAAGATAAATATCACAACTGATGCTGCGCAGCGCCGATAGCTTATGACTTGGTGGACTGAACACTGTTTTTCCCAGGGTGTTTTTTTTATGCATTCTAGCTACTGTCAGTGACGCGAGAGAACCTAAGTTATTAGGAAAGTGCGGTGTAAGTTTAGGCTACATTAATTTGTGCGTAGTGCCAGTGTCATTCATTTATTTTACATGTCTTACAACATATATACATGCATTCACAGTCGAGTGAAATCAGATATAAGCATACAAAGACGCTTAGAACTCACGTTAAGCCGATGGTAGCACAATGAATGCGAATGCACGATTTGATGCAGGCAAAAGTATTGACTGTTACTAACGAAGGTTTTATAGCAATATTATAAATGTGGCGACAGAATAGCCTAGAACTTGGGTAAGCCTTCCGTTTAGTAGCCTAATTGCGGTGATAGCCAAAACTAATGTGAATCACAGACTATCCTACAACCAAAGAAAGTCAAGGTGATTAGTAGGCCTACCTGCGTTAGCCAAATAAAGGACGGGACTGCACCCTTCACAAACCGTAAAATAAAGTTTATTAGTTTTACAGTTGGCTACAGTTGACAGTCCACCATCAGTCCACACAAACAATTCTGGTTTCCTTGCACTAGCCATTTCGCCGTAGCCTATTCTGTCTGTTTTTAAAGCGCAAGTTTTGCAAGTTTTGGTGAATTTCTGTAAAGACACAGTGCCACCTATAGGCCTGGGGTATGAAGTAACGTGTTGAGTCGTGTTGAGATGGATCCGTTTGGACGCAAATATTCTTGATATGGTTCCAGGGAAGACGGAGGAAAAAAAGATCGGTTTGGTACGTGTGGACTAGGCCTTAGTTGGGCAAAGGGGGATTCTGTGAAGCTGTCCTGTCATTCTAACAGAATAGACAGATCGGGCATAGTCAGAGTGTAACAACTTGTTCTCTATGGCTCAAAAGTCACAGCTCTATCGGGTTTCTCTGAAACTCTGAGTGTTAACTATTTTGACTGTTGATACTCCACGAGGGGGACTATCGAGGCTTTTGGCCCTGAAAGGAAATATATGTGCGCACAGTTTGGGACTACTTCAAGAATCTCCATTGAGTGCTGCTGTTCACTGGGTGCTTGACTAGTATAATCATTCTATGTTGTTTTTTTATGTGTTTTAATTATTACCGTTTAAACACTTTTAAACTATTGACATTTTTATGTGTTTTAATTATTACTTCTTAAACACTTTTAAACTATTGCCCTTATGCTTTTATGTACCTTGCATGTTTTATTGTTTTTCTTTTCTTTTATTCTTTAATTTTTAATTATTCTTTGGCCTTCTATGCTTTTATTAGCTATTCTTTTTGCTTGTATGTATGTAAAAGACATTGAATGACCTCTGTGTATGAAATTCGCTATATAGTTTACTTGACTTGACTTTGTGAAAATGTGAACCTCTGGCACTCCAGGGACTGGAAGCAGAGCCGAGCACTCTTAAGAAGTAGGCAGGGCCTTGTTCAATATTCACTGATTGTATGCAAATATCACCAGTTATCATTGATCACCTGCCAAACGGGCTCACTGTTAGTCTTGTTATGAGGTTATGAGCCATCAAAAATGCTCTTTATCATTTTATAACTATAAAGGGCTATTTGACGTCTTTAGAAAAATATCGGAGGTGCCATATGTTGAGATATTCCAGCCTAGATTTTTGACATTAATATCTCCTATGATATATTGTTATTGTCTATCCAACAGAGTTTTGATATGCCGGTCAAATATCAAATTATCGCTTCTTAATTAGTCAAGTTGAGGAAAACTGGAGACAGGCTATGTAGCTTAAAGAATAATCAGGCTGAATAGAATGCAACATGTTCATTAGCCTAACTTATGTAAACATGCCTAACAAGATCTAGCCAGTAGGCTATTTATGTTTTCATTAACAGCAAGAGTCCGCTTCGTTCATTGCTTTAAAAAGGTACGTTGTTTGTTGCTGCTCGTTGTTATCTCCAGTGGTTCCACTGTTTAACTTGCACAGATGCGCAAACACAAGAATGAGCGCTCACACCAAGGCTATAATTTATTTGATAACAATAAATTAAGAAATGTTTCCTATTCTGGGAAATGTTTAGTTTCTTTTTCTTTCGGTCCGCGGTTCAATGATACCGTTTAATTGTGCGCGGACCAGCAATCTCCTCGTCGAGGAGGCCCTAACCCTGCATATCATAGACATAGAACGCATAGGCCTACTGTATGCTTTGGGTACAGAACACATGTTGCATGTCCAGCGTACACGGAGAATGACAGTGTCTTGGAGAGGCCGCAACCCCGCAACTCCACTTCCAACGTCATGATTCCGACAGATACGCCCGACACTTCTGCTTTTTATGGTGGTGGTGGAGTTGACCAGACATCTGAGGCTTCAGGCGTTGCCATTTTATCATCATCCATCGCGTCTGGCCTCTGAAAAAACGTTTAAGGCTAGTTTGCCTGGGCCTGGCCATGTTTGAACCGCCTCACTCATTTGTTCGTTGTTTAGCATGGACGTTTTAAGCGCTTCCTATTTGAAATGTTTATTTGAAATGCAGCATAGGCTATGCGTGTTGTTTAAAGCAACACCAAAGAGTTTTTTGTACCTTAAAATAATGTTTCCAAAATCGTTTCAGTGGTTCATGAACTTGTAACAGGGTGAACGGCACTTCTACATTCGCTTTGCGGCCCTCTATCGGCTATAACCGCACTAAGTTTGCAGATTGGGTCCAGAAGGTCCTGTTTGGTCCAGAAGCACGGCATCGAGAGTAAACACTTCTTACAATACCTGCAAATTAAATCATCTATCCTAGGAAAAATTAACATCCAGACAGCTAACCTTGACATTCCCCCACCAATCTCAGAGCTGCTTAATATTCCCTCTCCCAAAAAAATACTCTCCCAAATTTACAAAATTATATCTCGTTCAGAAAAAACAATTGGCCTGCCATATCACAAATGGGAATCAGACTTATCAATTACTCCCGGTGCCGACTTCTGGACCAAAATGTGCAAAAACATCTACCTCATGACAAAGAATAGTAATCTACAACTAATACAATACAAGGTTCTTCACAGATTCCACTTCACTGCACATAAATTGGCTAAAATGGGGTTTGGCTCGGATCTTTGCACTCACTGCACACAAAATAACCCAGATACATACATTCATGCGGTTTGGCATTGCACTCCAATCAACCACTTCTGGGTGAGTGTCACAAAATCTCTCTCTTCCATCTTTGGCTGTCACATCCCAGCATCCCCTTCCTTATGCATACTTGGTGATACATCCACAGTCAATTTAAACAACTCCTGCAATAAAACACTGCTGGTAGCGCTGACTATCGTCAAGAAAACAATCCTCATGAACTGGAAATCTAAGAAAAAAGCTCACATCACTCATTGGAAAAACTTGTTAACAGACTATATATCATTAGAAAACCTATCAACTACAAACTTAATCAATACTCAGGATACAACCTCTCCTTGGTACCCCTTTATCACCTACTTACAGTCCTGACCCTCTTTGCCTGAGTTCCATCTCCACACGATCATAACACACTTCATCAACAGATACACATATCATCGAACACTAGGCAGGGGAGGGTAGCTGGAACTATTATTGTTATTGTTATTATTATTATTGTTATTATTATTATTATTAGTAGTAGTAATATAAATGGCATCCCCTTCTTTCCCTCCCCCTTTTATTTACATTCTCTGATAAACTTTACTAATTTCACTCTTTCTCTCTGCCTCTCCCATCGTTATTCTGACGGGGCCCCATTGGATGGCTTGGGAGACTCGGTCCTGGCGGGTCGCTGTGTGGTTTTGGCATTGGTTGGGTCCTGTGGGTTATCTATTGGCCCTGGGCCCCCGGTGTGCACCCTCCTCATACGCTCATGCACACGCCTTGTCCTGGAAGCACACAGCACGCTTTACTCTCTTTTAATCGCACTACATGTTAGGTGACATACATAAACAAAAACTACAAAACAGGCTAGGGTAAGAGTGGAGTGCAGGTAGATGCCTCATCAGGTGTCTATCTGCATGCCTCACTTATTTTAATGCACACATTGAGGAGGCATACATCTTACTCAGGGTAAGTGTGGTGTGCATGGGGAAATCCTGACAGATATTCACCATGCATGCCCACTTCTTTTAATGCTACACTCTAGATAGACCCCTCAACCTAGCCATTCACATACTGTACATATTTAGGTCAAGAGTGGCGTGTTGGGTGAAGGTCTGGGGGCGAGGTGTGGTTGGTCGTGGTAGTGGGGGATGTGTGCATATGCTGGGGGCCTGGGGCGATGGGTGGCACGCAGGTCCTCCCCTCTGTCAGCTCGTCGCAGTATAACTGCAGGGGCTGGGTGGAACTGTGGCCATTAATGGGTGCCCAGGTTGGCAATCAGTCAGGCAATCAACCAGGCAATCAGTTATTCCTATCATTATACTTATCATTAATAGAATAATTACAACTCCTCTCCTCTGAAACCCTCCCTCTCTATGTTCCAGCTTCTCTCCTCCTGGCCCAACAGCAAGCCAGCCTTATACATATGTGCACACACACACACACATACATCCTCACATACTCACTACCCCTCACCCCCCATCCCCACCCCCATCCCAACACCACCTCATTCACACTCTTAGAGCTACCATCCGCACCCCCCCCCCCCCCCCCCCATCCCCCCTTCTTTTCATTCCGGTCATCAATTTCATCCCTGATAATCATATCTGTAATCATCCTGGACGCAAATCATCCTTAGCCTTTCTGTTATTAATGTTATGTTGTGTTATGTTTGTGGAAGCCAAGTCAATGTGATGTCTTGTTAAGTTACAGTATGTGTTTATGTAATGTACGTCTGTTTGTCGTATGTAGTATTCATGTGCATGTCGTAGTGTTGCATTTTCTGTAATGTCAATGATGTTTGCAAATAAAAAAAAATAAAAAAAAATAAATAAAAATAAAAAAAAGTTTGCAGATTGGGTATAGCGGGTCTGTAGTTCGATGGAATGAGACATAAGAAACTAAAAATTTTACTTGAATCTGATGTCGCAATACATCGTAGCCTACTTCCATAAATCGTGCAACATATTCTACCTTGTCTGTGGACATCGTTATTTGCAAAGCCGGTGCTGGATAAACAAATAGCGTGCGTGCGACAGAGGGAAAGTTCTTTGGTGTTACTTTAATAGCTTTCAAACGGTAGAGCCTGTACCTTTAAAAACATAGCCAGAGGACGGATTGCTTAGGCTTACATTTTAAGGCTTATTCTCAAATTCAGATTGCATTAGGGGGGCGGGATTATTAGCCAATTTCAATCGTAATTTTGTCGGACATTTCATTTTTTTCCCAGCCAATGTCCGGTAATTACCGGACAACGGAAACCCTGCTATCCAAAGTAAGGTGCATGTTTTGAAGTTAACTGATGTTCAAATCAACCAAAACGTGGATTTGTCATAGGCCTACATTTTCAAAACTTGGAAACTTGCACTTAGGCCTACTCAGAAATTGGTTGGACATAGCAACAGTTACTAAGTGGGGCGCCGGCGGGCCTACCAGTTCGAGGAGGATCTTTGCATCTTTGTAATAACTTTAGATCAGAATTCATTCTGAAAATATATTATAATATTTATATTTCAGAAAAAAATTAAACAAAATCACCACACCAATTACAGGTTGTGATAATCATTTCAACCTGATAATGAATGATGATGAAAATACATAACTAACCCAGATAAACTAGCCTACATAGTCCATAATCCAACGCAGGTCTGAAACCTGCAGGTATAGTGTGAACATGAAGAACACCGAGGCCCCATCAGAGCTGAAGTTCACCAGAAAGAGTTCTGAGTCTCACGATGTGAATGCAAAATGAACTGAGTCCCTTTTGTTTTTGGTCTCTCTCCTGGTCCCCTCCTCTTTCTGGTCCCCTTTTAGTGGACTGAGTTCGGTTCTTTTAAAAGGAACTGTGAAAAGGCCCTTGGTAGTTAGCTTCAATTAACACCCGGGTCTCCTTATATGGGCAAAAATGGTTAGGCCTAGAAGAAAGTTAAAATCGAAAAAATAAACTATAATGAAAGATCATTACCACATTCATTTTAACTGGCCAATTTGCTAATAGGCTTTGATATGAATAGGCCTATGCAAATCGTTCATTAGTGATCAAATGTTGTTACAGTGCTGATAGGGCATGATCCTATTGAATCCAAGGTCCGCCAGTCACATTCTGTTATAGAACACAGCTGATCCCCGTTACATCAGAGCAGTCTGCAGGAGCTCTCCGGTTACAAAATTCTTGGAGCTTGTGCTAACGTGGCATTTTGGGAAATTGAGTTAGCTCAAAATAGTGGCATCCCTTATTCACAGGGAAAAAACTGTTTAATAATTCAATTTATCTGAATGAATATTCTACATAATGAGAAAACAGGTCTATTGAGTGATGTTATCTTCGAACTTTGTCATGACACAAAAGACTCTTCGGAAATGTATTCCCTACGTCAGTGCAACGTCATCAGTCACGAAGGACTTCCCCTCTACTTTCGTAACTGCCCTGCTGATTCAGATGACTGCTGTTCTCGCACGTGAATCGAGTCACCTTTAATAGCTGGTGAGTATGGACCAGTATGGCTCGTTCTGTTCAAGTTTTTACTAGATTAAGTTTAGGTAGGCTACGGTTGAATGTTGTAGCCTGATACGCGTTTGATTTGGGTGACCGAAGGATAAGCTATGTAGGGGAGAGATAGCCGATCACGCACCCTAAAAATGAATGGTGTCGGTCACACTGAAAGTAGTTTCTGGACGTAAATAATGTTAATCGGTTAAATGTCGGTTCTAGCGCACTAAGACTAGCTAAAGGTTTTATGTATTAAGATTCCTAAAAGTATGGCTAAAGTTAGACTTTTCAGAGCGCTAATTTTGTGATGTCACATTTGTTTGACCTTATAGGCTAAATTGATGTCAGTGCAAGTGTTTTCGAAACAGATTGAAACAGCCTAAACGAGTTATGATCTATTGTCTACAGTTTTAACAAACCAATGCGAATCTAGACTAGCGCATGGATGCTTCATTCACTAGCCCAAACACGGTTAGTGTAGTCATGTTAGGCCGCTTCATCGTTATGCAATTGAGGGACATGGCCTTACATAGTCTATGGGCAAGCGGTTCCTAAACTTTTGTTTCCCCCCGCGGACCATTTAGGCCTACATCCTGACTCGGCTCGCGTAGGCTACTCCCACCATCCGACACATAAAAAAGTAACACATTCTATTGACGCATTCCGGACATCATGTTTAATTAGCCGCCATACACGATAAAAAAAAAAAAAAAAATCAAAATGTGCAACTGGTCTATGAGCTCTCACGCTAAAAAAACATTGTGGAGAGCAACATTAAACTGGTTAGATAGCTCACTGCAAACCACACACTGTGGCTTTGGGCAGTCTCCCAATCCACGTGAAGCTAGGCCTATATGCCTCATCATACTTTCGTTTTCTTCGCGCAGTCTTTTCTGTCTTGTCCTTTTCTTTATCCCCCTGCGCTCCACCTCCACCCTCATCATTTTGCCCCCATTCCATCCCATCGTTACATGTTATGTCTCCTGCTATGTTTCTCTCGCTTCCCCCCTTCCATTAACCTGGCAATAGCCAGATGAATTTCGCTCCACCATAGACAGTAAAAGAAATGGACGAACAGACTCCGTCGTTTTCAATGGGAGGGCACTGAGTCAAATAGAACGATTTTTCAGTTGGTCCCCCCAGTACTGCGCAGACTCGCACTTAACTTCGTGGCGTTAGCCATAGAATCTGAATCTTGTAACTCATATGATAGATACACAGAAATTCTTCTCATACTTCCTTCGCCTTCAAAGTCATCAAAGTTAAACATTTATTTATGTATTATTATTAATATCATTCTCACCAAGTCATGTTAATGTTGAAGCTACCATACATGATCATCTTCAAAAACAGTCATGCTAAAACAAAACAAAGTTATAGCCTTGAAGCTAATCTTCTTTCTACTTTTTCGACCTACGGTCAATCCATCGAAAACCTCTGAAATGATTAGTGCCGTTTTAAAAAAATTTAGGTTTACTTTTTTATTATTATTAGGTTGCCTCTGTGTAATGCTTTACCTTAACATACGGTCGTGTATGCTAGGTTTTGCTTATGAGTTACCGTCATAGACAGTAAGGTGGACTGAGCTTCTTATCCAAACAATACGGTTATCTCCCTACGGCGCGAAAGAGAGATTACGTCAAAGCTAGCTTCCCTCCAACCGAACAAGCTACCCATTCTTCTTACGGGTAACCAACGTTATGGACGAGGTAGTGGAGTCTGTTTTGCCTTTGTAGTGTTTATGTGGATTACACAGAAGCTACAATATCGGCACAGGATATATGTTATATGAAGTTATGGTATTTCAAAAAAATCCTAGAATGAATGGACTTCTATGGGAGTTAGCAGAGAGGTGGTCCCTCCAGCCTACGTCGATTCTTCTACTTCCGGGAATTCGCCTGCCCCCTTGAGCTCCACTCATCCATCTGGAACCGATCCATTGAAGTGTTGCTTCAGAAGGCTGGGCCTAATCAAAAAATGCTTGCATATGATTGAATAAGCCACTTGTCCGTCATCTATTGACGTGCTACTTCAACCACTCACATCGAAGCCAACCCGTGACGCTAATAACAGACTCACAGTCGCTTCTACGCTATGTCAGATCTATGAAACTCCCGCCCTGCGTCCTGATTGGCTAAACCATAAAGTTGGTTGGAGAAATCACTCTCAATGGAAGAGGTCCCAGATGGATGTGAGTGAAGCTAGGCGGAGCTAAGCGGAACGACATTCATCTGACTAGGGTCAGGTTACCCTTCCATCGCTTTAATTAGGCCTTTTGGACAGTGTCCCTGTTTTTAGACAGTCTTCCATGTTTGCGTAGCCTTCTACCTAACCTAGCTTCCAAGAAACTAACGCGCCAGATATTCTGTGGCAGGAAATCATGTAGCCTACCTTATTTTTTACGTTACCATATCATTATAACCCGATTCGAAATTATTTATTATTTATAAATTAGCCTAATTAGATTATTAATGAATCCATCATTTTTAACACCTTTCCGACATTCCCTTTTTCATCTCGCATACCCCCTAGTGGCAGCTCATGTACCACTGGTGGTACACGTACCAGTTTGGGAATCCCTGGTCTAGGCTGTTAGGCTGCAGTCTACTTGCATGGTAAAGCATTACAATGGTCTTAGGCTGACAATTGTCTCACCTTTTTTATTTTATTGATTTCTGTGGTTATTTCTCTTTCAAGATCTAAATAGGCCCACTGAACTCACCCTTCAGTCAAGATGTCTGCAGTGGAGTATGATGAGTACGAGTCCAAGTTTATGCGTAAAGCAAAAGAAAATCCATTTGTTCCTGCAGGTAATTAATAAATATATAATTTTCTTATTTAATCTGTAGGCCTACTACTGTTATTAAACCAACACAGTTACTGCAGACTATGCCATAGAGTCTAGTTCTCATAATCATAAAACTGTTCAAATAAATAAGCAACAATACTTATTTTTTCCTTTCACAATAGGAATGGCTGGATTTGTCGCTATTGTGGGTTATGGACTCTTCCGACTGAAAAGCCGTGGCAACACCAAGATGTCGGTGCACCTTATTCATATGCGTGTAGCAGCCCAGGGCTTTGTTGTTGGAGCAATGACGATAGGTATGGCACAAACGTGAGTATTTGTGAGTCTGTGACCCATTCAACTTATGCTGTAAAGTTTCTTTTTTTTATATCTCTTTAGGTGTCATCTATTCAATGTACAGAGACTACGTGTTGAAGCCCATGGCTGAACAGAAAGCCCTGAACAGCAAATGAACTGTTATTTATTTTTTTATTAATTTCACCTCATAGGTGTGTTACTACTATAGGTGTGAAGTACTATAATTAAAGGACTCATGTAGTATGTTTGAAGTGATGGGAATCCTATCCCATTTTAAAAATCGCTGTGCCTCAGATTTCTGAGGTCACCTCTTTACCATCTGCACCTCTTTTATTTATATATATATATATATATATATATAGGCTCTGATGAGAAAGTGAAAAGTTGCACCTGGTATCGACATGGTATTTCTCTTCATTGGTTATGTATAGGAAAGGGAAGGGACACAAGCCAGGGATTTCACTCACCCCGAGAATTTACTACTTTACGCAAGACCAAATATTTTATTTCTAAGAGCCTTGTGGTATTTTCGTCCACAGTCTTATTTATTCTGTCAAGGTAATTACCTTATTGACTGCTCCTATTTTAAACAGTTAGGAATAATGTGTCATAATTAAGTGATGTTTTATTTATCAAATTCTTTGCTGTGTTTTCTGATGGCCATCACTGAAATTGTTGCTCTGGGCAAACAATGTAGTCTGTTCCACTTCCTGCCTCCTGAATTAATTAAAGCCCCTCAATGCAGTTTTGGCAATTTCTTCACTGTTTTCTCTCTTTTTGCTCGCAGATTTTTCTTTTTATGAATTAAGGTCTGTTGTATATTTTTGTGAATACATAGATTTTATAGTCTACTGTATTTGTACATTGACACAGTGCAATAAAGGGTGTGTCAAGTGGTTTATTGAGTATGTGTACACTTAATTCGGAGGATTGGTTAATGATTAGAGAATGAAATGGTAGGATTAGAGGCTTGGGTTAGAAGAACATATAAAACAAAGAAAAACGCATGCAATTACATTAACACCGACATTGAAAGGTAAAGACAGTCTGTTTATTATTAAATAATAAGAGCGGAACATAAACCAAATAAAGTGTAGGACCTAATCACACCGCAAGTGGACATCGCATGGCAGCTTTGTGGCGTTTTCTATGTCTGCTTACCAGAAGCGTGTCTGATGCTATGCTGCAGCGGCCAATTAAAATGTCTCTTTTTCTCACATATTTTTTTTCTTAAATTAAATTTCTTAAAAGTTTTGAATGGAAACACTTTCAACACGCTTGCCTGTGGCGTGAAAAATAGGCATGAGGCCTGTTTCACACCAGGTGCGTGGCGTGAGCGTGTCCGTTTTTATTTCGGCTCCCATGTTAACAGGTTAGACCTTGCACACCGCCTGTGTGACGCACATCTCAGGCGCAGCTTGAGCCGTGCCGAAAACACGTGCATGCTAGGAATAGGACTCACGCCTATTTTTCACGCCACACAGCGTTTCGATTCAAAACAGTGAGAAAAAGTGACATTTTAATTGGCAGAAAGGCCGCCGCAGCACCGCATCAGACACGCTTCTGGTAAGCAAAGACATAGAAAACTCCACGCACCCGCCACGCAGAGACACGGCGTTCACGCCACGTTCCCGGTGTGAAACGGGCCTTAGGTAAGGAAAAGGATGTTTATTTTGGTTGATGCAGAAAGTGAAACATACTCTGGATTCAGTGGGGATGGTCTCAAATCTTAACCATACTGTTTCAAAGTACCTCCTACACTCTAATGAAATTAGGCCTCTAATGCAAACAGGCTGCAACGTTTGGTTCTAGGCCTACTGTATAATAATTATAAATATCCTTGCCTGGGATGATAGGGTATAAGTATACTCTTTTGATCCAGTGAGGGAACTTTGGTCTCTGCATTTATCCGCATTAGTTTGTGAAACACACACAGCACACAGTGAGGTGAAACACACTAACCCGGAGCAATGAGCTGCCTGCTACAGCGGCGTTCAGGGAGCAGTGAGGTTAGGTGCCTTGCTCAAGTGCCATGGATGTGGGCATAGGAGAGCATTGCTCATCCACTTCCCCCGCCCACATTTTTCCTACTGGGTCGGGGATTGAACCGGCAACCCTTTCGTTACAAGCCCGAAGCACTACACAGTAGGCCACGACTGCCCCCATGGCCTACCCTATTTTACATTTGGTTAGTATTATAAGTATATATACTCTTTTGATCCCGTGAGGGAAATTTGGTCTCTGCAAATATCCCAATTAGTGAAACACACTCAGCACACAGTAAACACACAGTGAGGTGAAGCACACACTAATCTTAACTTAATAATAAAGTGAGCTGCCTGCAACAACAGCAGCGCTCGGGGAGCAGTGAGGGGTTAGGTGCCTTGCTCAAGGGCACTTCAGCCGTGCCTACTGGTTGGGGTTCGAACCGGGGCAACCCTCCAGTTAGCAAAGCGCTAACCAGTAGGCCATGGCTGCCCCCACGGCATCATTCACACCTCAGGGAGTGCTTGTCTATCAGGTAGGGTACTGATGTCATGTCATAAATATATTTAAAAAGTGATAGTCCTTGCAGGTGATTTCATTTCTGCATATAGGGAGAAGAGGATAGCCAAGTGACAAGCAGCCCTGTGGGATTTCATCTCAGTTACTATAATGTTGGATTTAAAACATTACATTTTACTATGACATGCTGTGGTCTATCCTTTAAAAAATCCTTGTTAGATCCATACCATGTGTTCTATTGACTGGAACAGGTCCAATCTCTTGCTCACTTGCAAAACAGAGGGTTGGGGTGAGTGCCACAGGCCTAGAGTTCACTTACAGTTTTATTTACCTATTAATTTATTCTAGTCGCCTTAAATGTCATTAAAACTCTCATAAAACATATAGCCTGATTAACGGACAAATGTGTTGGGCAGAATTTCAGATCAGTCCAACAGAGGTCTCCAGCCTGCCTGGCTTGCAAAGCTCCAGCAGGGGGACACTGTCAGTGAGAGTTTGCTGTCATGGATACGACGTCTCTTGGGGTGATAAGTCAAAAACAAAGCCAGCTGAAAGTGGTGTGTTGTTGGTAATATCCTAATATAACTATGCGAGCTGTTTGGTTTGGGATATTCTGTGGAAAGGTCGAGGCATTTTTGTATAGTGTGTACATGTCATGCTCGGTCTAGAACTCGCTATAAGCAATAACGTTAAAGTTAACGTTTATTGTTTTTTTTATCTTCACTGTAGCTTGCCAGTTGCTAACCTAAGTTGTATGCTAACAGCAACTTTTATCGTCTGTCACTGGGATGTGTCACTTACCTGCTCAAAAATTCAATTCATTTTTTTAATTACATCATTGAGCTGGATCAGTAACGTTAACGTCCGATGGAGGGTGACCACGATGAAATTAAGGAGCACCTGAGGCTGCAGTTCCAAGCACTGCAGGACCAGCAAGAGAGACGACTCCAGCGAAGGCTTGAGAGGAAGAGGAAGGATACGGACAGTATAACAGCAGAGACTTTGCAAAACCAGGAGGAACTAAGTCTGACAGGACTGGGCACGGATCAAAATAACGACATTGACATAAGGTTGTTGAAATAGTACATTTAGAATTTTCGAACCTCTCCCGAAAGGCTTGGTTTTCTTTGTTAACTTGTTATCGTAACACCCCCAATTATCACCACTTTTGTTCAGAAATTCTAAAACAACGATGTTTTTTAACACTTCAAAATATAATTTACTAAATGAACCTTACATTTTTCAGTAGCCATAGTTGTGTAGATTTGAACAAAATCTGGTTTGGTTCTTAACGGGAGCATTTACTGCCTGAAATATCCGATTTTGTTTACCACGCTCGGAGTTATAGTGCTGGCCTGATGGGTCGCCTATTTACACCGTTTCAACGGCACATGGACGGTTAGACCGAGAATTCTCGTCGTGAAATTAAAATTCCACTGGAGCTCCAAGCGGTTGTGTACACGCAGCCTTACAACACTGTTTACAGCTCCTCGAGTCACGGTAAAATGTCATTTTTGGTACATAGCTAATTTAGATACACCTATGTTGTGCGTGGTTGCGTTTCTATAGGAGTCCGCTGTCTTGGTTTGTATAGAAATGGATATTAAGTGACACATACACGCAAGACGGTGGAAATACGGGACCGGTGGAAATAGGGGGAGTTACGATAGGCTTTCTTTAGCCCCGCATCTCAAAATTAAGAAGCTGACTTAGAATGTCCATGTCTGACTTGCTGTTCATGTCTGAATGCTACTCATAATGTCCTTCAAACTCAGATGTTAACAGAATTCAAATGTTTAATTTAATATTTGTATAAATATAATCAGTTTAAACATATAGCCTAGGCCTACTAGAAGTTAAGGGTTAATACCTTAATGTAAATACTAGCCTAATTTCATTTTGGGAAACTCTCACAGACTACTGCAGAATGAAAATGAACTAATGCAGAACCAGCTGAGAGAGTTCAAAGACGAAAATGGAAGACTACACAAATTATTAAATGAAAAAGACTTTGAAATACAGCACCTAAGAAAAAAGAGGGAGGAAGAGAGGCTTGCACTGGCAGGTAGGATTGGCATGTTGCACTTTAGGTTACAATGTTTTCACAAACAGTGCCTTATTATAATTGATCACAGGTTTAGATTAGTGTTGCCAAATACCTCATGAAGATGTGTGGTTTGTCTGTAATGTCCATCACCTGCAGGTACGTCTGGTTTGGCTGGTGATGCTGCGGCTACCAAGATTGTGGAGCTGTCAAAAAAAAACAGAGCACTTACAGTTGAAATTGAGCGAGAAAAAGCAAAGGCAAAGCAAATCAATAACCGAGTCAAGGAGCTGGAGAAGGAGGTGACTGTAGTTATCTATCTTAAAGGAGAGTTCTGGCTTTTTTTTTACATAGCCTACATCTCTGTTTCTCTAGGTCATCGAGTACTGTCGATACGAAATAAATGACATAAATAAATAAATAAATTGGTGCTACCTAGTTCGAGTTGCTGCAGCCAACTGCCAGGGGGGCATGATTTTTGGCTGGCTGCAGCAACTCGAGCTAGCAGGTAGCACCGATTTTATCGAGAATCGAGAATATACTGCCATTTTATATATTCCATAATTTGTTATAAGGAATACCTAGCAAGAACTCAAGTCATTTACAGTACCATGATAACCCCCACCCCCATACAGTTGCAGGCTACAACTGTAAATGTACCTCAGATCAAGACAAATAAAAGTAATATGTCAAGAACTACAGAGGACGCCCAAGAGGTAATGCATTTGACACTAAATGATGCTGAATAAATGTGTAGCCTGAAAAACATCAGTCTGAATAAATGTGTACCCAGAATTTTGTTCATATACTGTATACTTTTTATGTAAATTTCTGTCCAAATAGGCCAACCCAATAGTGAGGTCTTTACAAGACAAGCTGTCAGCTGCCCAGTTGAAAATGACTGAATATCGAAATCAGATCCAAGCTGCCAAACAAGATCTGAAAGTAGCCCAAAAGGTTTGTGTTTTTAATCTTTTGAAGTCACAACTTAAATGATATGTTAATTTGGAACACAATTGAGTTGTGCTATTGTACCAGACCACTCCATCCATTCACATTTTAGCCAAGTGGGTATTGGAGCCACTACTGGATACAGGTGTGAATACTGTATTAATTTCAGTCTGTGTGGCAAGATGCATTCATCACATGTACTGTACAAGGTTTTGTCAATAAATAGACTTTCATTCATGAACATAATTCCTGGCCAGTAATGTGAAGTATGCTTTTCTACATTTTAATTATACTCACTACTAGTGGTAGTGACCACTAGTAGTGGTACCTGCATTAAAAAGGTGTGTGCGATGCACTGTGCATCAAACTGTGAAGGTCGGCGTTTTCTGTCATTCTCTCCTGGAAGTGCAGGTTTTAAGCAGTGAGGTGGGTGAAGATGTGAACATCCAGCAGTTGCTTAGCAGCCAAAGTAGCTGGAGAGGACGTGCTCAACAGATACTGGCCTTGCAAAACAAAGTAAGTCTGTGCTAGTCTGTACTTGACGGATTCAGTGTCAAATGTATATGTTTTTTCCAGTATTTTGTATCACTGATGCACAAGAAAGAACCATGGACTAGCAGGTGTCTTCTATTGCCACACTTTTATACCCCCCTACACACACACACACACACTCACAATAAATGTGCATCACCACACTGGCGTACAAACCGCAGACGTGTGATTGGAGTAAATGAGATGTGTAACTCTAACTGACCTGGTAGGTACGGGATCTGGAGCAGCAACTGGGCCTGAGGAAGCAGTTGGGAACCCTGACCCTGGAGGAGGAGATGTTGGGCCTCAGGGGCCACCAGGGGGTGCTAGAGAAAAACTTCAGCCACATCCGCTCCATGGAGAAAGAGAGAAAGGAAACGTTGGAGGTACAGCTGTGATTTGTGATTTGCTCTCTTGCAAAATGTAAGAGAGCGGAAATTGTAATGAAAGAGTGTAGGTTTGGACAGTGTTTAATGGTGAAGCATGAAGCCATACAAATTATTATCTCATGCTTGAAACAAAAAGAAAAATATGTAAAAGAGTCAAGTTGAGGAGCAGCAATCCAGTGGTTGATCTATTTGTTGGCTTGGCTCAAAATAAATGTTGAAATAAGTACAAAAAATAGTTGTACCATCAAATGGGTCAATGTGTTCCAGCTGTTTGTTACATGTGGTCTTGGCAGCGAATCACTGAGGACTACGCAGTGCTTCTCCGAGACCAAGATGACGTGAAGAAGAAGCTGGAGGCCTCGAGAGCCAGAAACCGTGTACTCAGCGTGGAGGTGAAGACGCTCAAAAACCAGATCTCCACCCTGGTGGAAAAAGGAAAACACGACGATGAACTAGTGGATGCATTATTGGTAAGAAACTATGGCGAGAATTGGGTACGCCGTAGTGATTTTGTGGAATGTGTGCTGCCAGACGTCTGTGCTGTGTAGGTTTATTTTAGAGACAAGCAATGCTTTTGAAAGCCTATGGCTCTCAAAGGGTATATTTTCTCATTTTACCCATCAAAGACATTCATAGCACATTTTGCACGGTATGATCATGGACCATTCAAATGATTGCACTGTCCTGCAATCAAGGCAGATTTTTTGTGAGAGGAAGAAATCCACACTTTAAACACTTTAAATTAGACTCCGTGATTGAAGATATGTCTTGATTAAGATCCAACAACCCCTTCTCTCTCTCTCTCTCTCTCTCTCTCTCTCTTTCCCTCTCTTTCTCTCTATCTCCCCCCTGACAGAAGCAGCAGGCACATCTGCAGGCGGTGCTGGGCCGCCTGAGCCAGCAGGATGAGCAGCACGCGGAGGCCCAGCAGAGCCTGGGGAAGCAGCTGCACACTGAGGCCCAGAGACACGGCTCCCTGGTGCAGCAGCTGCAGCATATGGTCGCTGAGAGGGAGACCAAAGTCAAGGAGCTGGAGCTGGAGATCCGGAAACTGGCCCTAAAGGTGAGAGCATGTCATGTTCAGATCTTCCATACTCCCGGACCCCCCCACTCCAATACTAGCCATAAATAACCATCGCAATGTTTTTTCCTCCATACTGACCATACAATTGAGACAATATCATGTTCATGTCATCACAGATTTGTGTTATTATTATTATTATTATCATTATTTATTTGTTTTGTGGGCATGAAACATCAGATACTAGGGGTAGGAATCACAGTGTAATTATGTCAATCGATACTGAAACACAAATAATAATGATATTATCAGCAATTTTACAAGGCATTCCAAAAGATTTATGATATATCACAATATCTGTGTAAATGAGGAAGAAGAGGGCAAAAAGATGGAATGACGTATTGACAGGGTGACTGTGTAGAGGAGTATCCTCATTAATAACAAAGTGGCAGAATGAATGGTAAGTCAAAATGGTAGTAAAAAATATCTATATTTAGCACCAACGTATCGCAGAAAGAAGTTATTCAATATATTGCAAAATCAATATTTTGTCCTACACCTAGCAGAGACAGTGACAAAGCTAAAAGCCTTTTTTCCTCATTGTGTAGCAGAAAGGAGACGTGAATTCAGAGCTAAAGGCTGCTGTTTCATCAAGAGGAGAGGGTGTTCACAGATCAACGTCAGCACGGTATGTGAGTGGATTCACTTGAGAAGTACAAGTTGTTGTTACACAGACCTTGACAGCAGGTTTGAAAGTGCTTCAAACTATCTTACCTCCTCAGTTGTCAAGAGTGTAAAAAGTGTGAGTTTATAGGTGTGATTGAGATAAGGTTGTTCAGTCTCTACGGCACTAACATCAGTAGTACAGATCAGCTGAAATTGTGTTCAAAAGCCTGGAAAATAGAGTTGCATCAATGACATGGTGTTTCAGATTCCGTGTTTAAAGTAGCCTTTTCCCCTAATGTTTGTACTTCTGCAGCTCTTTCTCCACACTTGGGCATAAACTGGTTGAATCTGCTGCTAGTCTACCAACAGGTGGCAGTGCTGACATGAGGTTAGTGACAATGTTGCAGTTATTCCCTTCCACACTTTGTATGCCATGCAAGTGAAGTGTCACTCAACAAGTAAATGGTACAATGTTAATGGTAATAGTAAAAGCGTATGACAGACTCTGTATTTTGTTCATTCTGATGGTAATTTTGATACCATAGATTTAATAGAGACCTAGTCAGACCAATAGTATGAAAAATCAGGAACAGATAGCTACTGACGCAGCCATGCAGAACAGTGAAACACTGCAAAGTCATAATATTCCTGCTTATCTCTAAATACAGTCACACACAGATATACACAGGGACAGTACAGATATCATACAGTCATTACATAGAATCATACTTTTAGTATCAAAGTGACCTACTAATGAGAAATGCAGAACATTAAACCACATATTAGAATATTGGGTATAATGCAGAACATTAAACCACATATTAGAATATTGGGTATAATGCAGAACATTAAACCACATATTAGAATATTGGGTATAATGCAGAACATTAAACCACATATTAGAATATTGGGTATAATGCAGAACATTAAACCACATATTGGAATATTGGACATAATGTTCTATTCCACTTTCTCTCAATTCATAGACACAGACAGTTTTCATATTAATGGACATTTCATTTCAATAATATCCATGGGCTCCACTATTACTCTAATCGTCCAGCAAGCACCATGTTTCAAATAAATGCTGTTCGGGGGCCTCAGGTCGTACAAAAATGATGAAAAACCTTTTCTGACAGACTTTGATAACTCTTTATTTTTAATTTGCACTATTTTGCTCATTTTTAATTTCCCTGCAACAACAAAGAAGTTGATATGCCATGCTATTTTGAGAACTCTGAGAGCAGAACAAAGTTTCAGAACTGAAAGCAACTACTGCATCATCGACAATCTTCGAGAATGAATAGCCACATCATACAGTCCCTAAGGTTTCAAACGCAGAATCGTGTTTTGCAGTAGTGCTCTACAATACAAGTCTTGCTGTCAAATAAATCGCCAATGTCCAGTAAAGGACAGACTAAGATCAAGTCGAGACGGCCATGACACTGAGCAGAGCTGACAGGAAGGAGACTTCAGTGTGCTGCAGGGCTTCTCTTTGGAGGAGTCAGTCACAGCAGTCACATAAGGCCAAGGAACAAAACTCAAGCAATTAAGCAGAAGCTCAGTCAGGATCAGTAGGTGACATTGGCATTGACATTGACTTGTGTTGGCTTTAAATTACTTTAGTTCCACACTCTAATGTCATTCTGCGTTAATTTGATTTTCTTTCTCCTAAGAGAATCACAAGCTCCCAACCACTGTCCCGACTGCTCTTCCAGGATCAGATCCTTACAGGCCCAGTGTACAGAATACAAGGCACTCAGCCAAGCGGCTGGTGTGGAAAGAGACAGGCTTTTGGAGCTCGCCAAAGTGCAGCAGAACAGGTAGGAAAGCCGTGGGTGGCACATGAGGAGATAGTGAAACTGCTGTGGGCATGGCAGCGATGTGTGGGCAGGGGCTCAGCGCTCTCTCTCTCTCCGGTGCCAGAGAGCAGGAGGTGACGCAGAGGTGTGCGGAGGTGGAGCAGAAGCTCCGTGAGGAGCGCCGGCGGGCCGTGCTCCTGGAGCAGCAGCTGGAGAAGAGCCGGCTCCTTGATCTGGGGAGAAGCGCCGCCAGCCAGCAGAAGACCCCCAGCAAGGGCCGCAACAGTGAGTGATGGCACTGGGATTGGAGGAGTTCTGTCAAGGCTGTGCTGCAGAATGTGTGTTTGTGTGTGTGTGTGTTTGTATGTAGATGTGTGTCTGTGTGTCTGTGTGGGTGGGTTCATTCGGCCTTGTTAGAGCTATACCCTGGAATCCACCGTGATGTAATTTGCCTTTTATGTTTATATGTCATAAATTGAGTTTCTGCTCTTTTGTAATGCCACTGATATCCTGTACACTCATCTCAAATAATAATTTGTATATCCTCCCTTTTATGTTTCTAGTAATCGGGCAGTCTCCCACATAGATGTGTATGCCAGTTAATAAAGCTTGTATTACTATTCAATTACTTTATTTCAACTCATACAAGAGTTTTATAATGAAAATGTGTCTGATGTCCTTGTCTTGACCCAGGTCTTTCCTCAAGCAGTATAGGCCTACCAGACAGACAAGACAACCACTCCCCCAGAAGTGCTGCAAACTTCAGCCAGGAGGTCCAAGTCAATGAGCTAACCATACAGTACGTCACCCTAGCTGTCTTTAATTACACATGTCTGTTGGAACCGCAGGCTGAAAAAAACAATGACTGGATGTCAGCCTGGCTGAATGTTGGAAAGAAAGAAGTTTATGATTCACATGGGGGAATGAGCTTTTAATCCTGGTCAATTTAGTATCTCTGCTATGTTTTACATTTATTTGCAGATTTACAGACTTTAAGTGAACTGGAAGTGGAACTTTAAGTGAAGTGGGCTTCTTATCCATGCTTTTTAAAATGACTGTGAGAAGAGCTTGAGAAAGCTACTGTAACATTAGAAATTCTTCAGTAAGGGGTTCTTTAGTTTAGGGCAGTGGTTTTCAAAGTGGGGGCCGCGAGCGGGTGCCGGGGGGGCCTCAGCAAGTTGGAAGGAAAAATAAAAGAAACAAATAAATACATTTGAAAAATGTAAAATATACCTATTACTATGAGGGTTGTTATACAATGCCATTAGAATAATGTGTCGCATATCTGAACATTACATGTATATTTTTTATGATAATGACTGGGAATAATAGTAAAGTGATAGCTCTCATATAGCAGAAAGCCCCAAATGCAATTTTTACACACTGTGTGCTCCATCGCGAAGTGCTTGTGGCTAAAATAATTATTAGAATTAACTTAATGTATTTTTTACATTTGCCGTAGTATTGTTGATGGGTTTAATAACACATCAAGGGGGTCCTTGGCCAGAACCTAGTAGTATTTGGGGGGCCTTGTCGTGGAAAAGTTTGGGAACCCCTGGTTTAGGGAAATGGAGATTGGAATATTTATGATTTTGTTTTGGCAGTAAATATGCATCTAAAATATGTATTTTCTGCACTGAGCATGTTGGAGCAGGATTAGGTGGTATCATGGGTAACTCCAATTGAATCTAGATTTCATTATAACCAGTGCTACTCACTCCTGGAAATGACCATGTTGTTTTGTAGCTGTTGCTGTCTGCAGGCTGTCACTTACTAATTACTTGCTAAAATGGGATGTGGTTGCACCTTTGCCATGTAATTAACTGTTCTCTTTGATGCCTAATTGGTTTCTTTCAATTCTGGAATGGCATTCTGCTACTATTTGATTTACAGCTGGATCAATATATTACAAAAACTCTGGCTTAGGATAAAATAGCTCCTCTAAGTCTTTTAATTTGATTAGCACACATGAGTCTACAGATGTTCTCGTTAGATGTGGCTGTGGCGGGGAACGATTCTCCATTCCAGCATTAGACTTTGTGGACTTTCATTCATTTAGCAGACACTTTTATCTAAAGCAGCTTACAACAGTGAGGAATAACTTTCAAGCTACAATGCAGAGGAGACCATAGTTATTAGGTAATAGTTAATACCACAACAACAATGTGTGAATGGTTTGACAGAGGGAGATTACCCTCTAGATTACCCAGCACTAGTGTCCAAAGAGGGGAATGCTCCTGTTCTAAGCCCTAACCACCATGTCATAAATAAGTTGTAAATCCTGTGGATAACACCTAATTAAAGTGATTGCAGTGTAAGTACGCGGAAGATTACCAGAGCAACCAAATGATCGGAAGTGCCTTCTGAAGTCTGTGAAGCCTATACATCTGTTAGAACATACAGGTAGAACTGATATTCCAAAATACCCACGACAGAAAATACATATTTGAGATGCGCATTAACTGCCAAGAAAATCATAGACTCCAATAAGGCATTGCTGCAACCAAAATATAGTTAAGATGTAGCGTTTACTGGAAGGAAGGGTTGGGGAAATCCAAAACCATTTTTCATACACTCTTAAAACGAATGTGTTGTAAACAACACAAACTGTGTTGTCCTTTTCTGGGCATAGAGATGTGTTAAAAACAACGCAACATAAACAGCGAACACACATTTATTTAAAGATTGTAACTAATATTGGGTGTATTTATACGAGGCTTAACGTCTTTGCCCTATATTCAATGCAGAATTGTTGGACAATGAATGCAAAATGAATACAATCTCATGTTGTGTCAATCACGTTTGCACACAGACTTTTATCAGTCGTAAAATTTTTCAGAAATGCTTGTGAAATTCCTTTTTTTTTTATCATTATTACCGGTATTATTATTTTTATTATTTTTAGGGCAAAGTCCTTTGCAATAGGTACTTAAGAATCAGACCAGTTAAAACCATAGGTTAAAATGAAATGGTCAGATGAATCTGGTATATTCCAACATTTGAGTCCAGTTAGTTGTCCTCACCCAGACGGACATATTTGAGCTGCGGCCATGCTGTGAGTGAGTTAGTAAGTGACATGCTTTTGTGTGGGCCTGCAGGCTGGCCACTCAGCTGGAGGAGATGGAGTCCCTGAGAGCCACGCTCAAGAGCACTCTGCAGGCCAAACAGGACGACCTGCAGCTCTACAACAACATGATGAGCCAAGTCAAGCAGGTGTTTCTGCAGGCCCTGCGACAGCACAAGCAAGACACAAGCCACGAAGGCTAGCGAAATGCTGCAGCAGTCCCTCCCAGTGGTAGGCAGTCTCTGAAGAGGCAGAGCAGAGCCTCACCACAGGACAGTGTCAGTAATGATGTATGGTATCTCTCTTCATGCCTGATTACATGAACTTAATTAACACAATAAGCATCCTCTCTGTCCCTGTGCAGAGATTGTGATTAAAAAACAATGGGTCTGCTACACAGGCAAGATTAGACTGGAAATGTCAGAGGGAAATGTCACTGAGATAGCCTGGCCCCTGCAAACTGTCATGTCAGGGACTTCCATGGCTGTCAGGCCAGGAGAGAATGTCATGGGATTTTTTGAAAATCAAAAACATAAAAAAAAAAAGGAAAAACCTGGAAGTCAGGTGCATAAGATTGTCAATGAACTGGAAGTTGAAAGCATGCGTTGTACACATTCACAACCACACACACAAACACACACACACACGTATACAGAGAGAGAATGAGAGAACTTTTCACATATATATATGAAGAAAATATGAAAAGAAAATGCAATATTATACTGCTTTAATCGCTCGTATCTTCAGTTGAGATGTTCTGAACTGTACCAAATGTCATGTGATTAACCTGACATTTGGGGGTATGCCAAGTTTCATGGAATTTCAAATGTACACTTAAATTTAAATAAATGAATGTATGTGTACATTTAGAGGCTGTACACCCATCGGCCTGTAGATGGTGGTGTTGAGCGCAGGGTTGCTGGTAGAGACTGATGAGGAGAGGAGCTACAAGGCAGGACTGTCTCTCACACACACACCAGGCGCCTCCCGCTTTATTCACGTCAGTTTGGGTACAAAGAGGTTTTTTTTTTTTTTTTAAAGGAAGGGGGGGGGGGGGGGGGGGGGGTGGTCTGATTATCAGGGATGCTTTCCGGCGACTCTTTTTTCACGTCAGCTACCGCAGGCTACCAGAGGAACCAGAGCAACGTTTCTCATGGGCCTGCAGGTTAATGTCCGGTGTTTCTGTCACTAAATCTGATCATATCTGATAATATTTGATCATGTAGCAAAGGAGTGGTAGCTTTTCTAAGCAGCTAAGAAAATATAGGCTTCACTCACTCCGTTAGGAGGCAACTTTCTCAGTTCGCGCTATCTTACCTCCGCTACTTCAGCTGGAAGTTTTAACACGCAACTGTGGACTTGATTAGTGTGTAAGCTTTCGTTCAGCTGACGCTGGTGCTGCCATCTGACTGTGATAATCCAGAACCGTACAATAATAAAATTATTCCGCCTATCAGTAACGAAGTATGAACTAGTCATAGACAGTAACCGACAAAAAATGTTTTTAATGTAACCTAGGCCTAGTATCTAATGTTATGTGGGAATTGCAAGAAAATGAGTGAAAACAATTCCTTACTTTAACCACACAATTGTGTGTGTCGTTTATTAAACGGTAGGAAAACTGAATCAAAGACTGCGCTGTCCATCAACAAAAACAGCATGGAGTTAAAACGTAATTTAAAGTCCCAGACATTTAAAGGGACTGCGATCACTCAAGACATAGGCCTAAACCACAACTGAGTGATGAACGTGAAATGCTTTGAATAGCCTACAAAACACTGCATTTAGATCACAACTGCGTATAGAACCACGCTAATCTAGCTAATGGTGAATTACAATTTTTCTCGATCGTTTTGATACCTGTGTCAACTCTGAAATCACGCTCTCAAAACAGGTAACACCTGTGTCTGAACAAAAGCACAAAAGAACAAAATGACACATTTAGCTTGCAAAAGGCTGTTACTCTCTCAAAATACTTAAAACATGCAGCAAAAGCAAATCTTGCCATCAAACACTACAACTTGTTGGCAATTAAAAAACACTTTAATCAATCATTACGCACTGGACAACAAAATGCAAAATCTAGTTCTCAAAATGAGCATTTTTGCTATGTCTGTTCCATTACTTTCTAATTTTTCTGGTATCAGAAAAAAACTGTGAAAAGACAAAATGTAGCCTACTGAATAAAAAAATAATTTATTCATTCCTCCCAAGATGTAACTGCCATTGACATGTAAGACATACAGTAAATACCTAGCAAGATACAGTAAATTGTATTGAACTACAACTTTTTCATCGAAATAGACCCTACAGTAAACACCTTTTGTACTGTTTTCTTCACCAAATAGGCAATACAGTACTTTGTATAAATGCGCATTAGATCCATACATGCAAATAGCAACACAGAACAGACATCTCTTATGTATAATGAATGATGGCTGATTGAAGAACTGTGCAAAGGAGTTTCACACAGGTGTATCAGAGATTCAGACTTATGCAAGGAATCTATACCACCTGTGAAAAGATGTTTTCCTTTTGTTTAGCACGGGAAAACCAATAGAGTTTGAGGCTTTTGAATGACACCTGTGTTAACTGTTTTGCAAAAGGGTGTGAGAAATGTTTGAACCCAATGAAAATGTGTGAACACATTCGCAAGAGATGCAAACTGTGTAACCTACCTGATTCCACAGTCAATGTTTAGTATTTGTGTTACGGTCGTGTTACCGGTACTCTTTTTTTCACCACACTTGTGTTTGCATCCCTGACACACACACATAAACACACACGCGCGCACACGCATGCACGCATACACACACAGGCACACACATTCACACACACACACACACACAAGCATGCACACACACAGACACACACAAACACACATATAATCACACATACATACAGGCACGCACACACACGCACGCACACATACACACAGGCACACACGCAAGTACACACACAAAGTCACGCACAGACAAGCATACACAAAAATTGCAAGAGTAGGGGATGGAGTTTCCCCATGCTGCCTTGTGTGTGATTTTATTCACGCTGCTAGGCAGCCTGGATTCCATGAACCCGATTTCCACCTTAACGAAGGAACCAATCACAGAACGAAGTGGGGACAGCAAGACGATTATGACATCTATGTGACACACCGAAGCGGCTATGAGCTATGTACAGTCCAGATGCATTTGATAGACATTCGTAGTGCCCAATAAACGGCTCTGGGCATTCGTAAACCACGTCTCAAAAACGAGAAAATGAATGTGTAGTTCCCAGACCCCATCTCAATGAGATGAGGTCTGGCGTTAGCCAGGCTAGGATGGAGTAGACAATGGAGACAAATTGACACGTATGATTTATTTTTGCAGAGAGAATGTACAGGACTGGGCAGCGGCCATATTTTGTATATATTTGTGTATTTTGCTCTGCAGTACATCTAGTTGTATGTTAGTGTTAATGTCTAAATTTACCAGCACACAATTGGGATAAAAGTGTGAAAATACAGTTTGTTGATAACATTTGTTGTCAGTCATTTTCATCCTCAAATGTATGTTTTATTTGAAAACACCACTTGAAAAGATCATATGACAACACATATAAATAAATAAAAAGTACAGAATATGATGATGCAACCAACATGATGTTAAGTCATCCTTCTACTTATTATGACCACAGCGAAGCGAAGAGTTTTTTTTCTTCAGTCATATTGTTTCAACGATTCCCGGGACACTGAAAGACCAGGATGTACGAAACTTGTTGGGCATGTAGCCCATGTTCCATATGCAGAGAAACACACATATACACAAAAGCAAACACACACATGCACACACTCATTTACATACACAAAAGTTGGGGATGGAGTAGGAGATGGAGACAAATTGACAAGCGTGATTTATTTTTGCAGAGGGAATGTGCAGGACTGAGCGGCGCTCATATTTTGTACTGCTTTGCGGTACATCTAGTTTGTATTTAACCTTATACTGATGGCGAAAAACTACACCTGTTTTAGATGTATACTCCAACATATATAGCCAACCATTGGAAGTAAACATATCTAAGAATTGTCAATGACCAGTTGCCATGAATTTACTCCTGCAACTGATGTTGATTAAACAAAAATAGGGATATTTCAAGAACATTTTATTTTAGAAACAAAGCGTTGACCCTGATTGTGAAACTACCCAAGTGGTAAATAAATGAATGTTTTTAATGTAAACACCAGCTCTAAAATGGACATAATCGACCAGTGAGACCTATTTCATTCAGTCCAAAGGTAAATATTGGCAGTCCCACACCACCACCTTTCAAAAACTCACATGCAGGTATATACACATTGAATCTCTAGTGATGAGATGAAATCATCACTGACTTGTGAACCAGCTGTAGAGCAGGTTATCTGTGGACCTAAAATGCAGCAAAACTAAAGAATTCTGTACTCGGCCCCCGCATACCTCCCCCCCTGAGCCTTGGCAAATGTACCCAGTACATGAGCAGAGCCACCCCAGCTGCCTGGAGGCGGGTTCCCCTGCGCGCGCTGCCTAGCTGGATCGGTCGCTTCTTTCATACTCGCGTACACAAGAAATGTTCTTCCGACTTGGCAGCGGGGGCTTTCAGCAGTCGCCACTCCACCCTTCCCGCGCTGCTCCACTGCGCTTAATTTGAGCCTGTGGCTGAGGCACTGTGTAGAGCCTGAAATACGGCAGTATTTCTCCTTCCCAGAACCCCTGGGGGGACACTGGCAAGCCCCTAGGCTCCGGTGAGCGAAAAGTACCACAAGACAAAAATGTCACAAAGATGTCTTGGATATGATGGAAAATAGGCCTTTATGCGCCAGGAACTCAAAAAGCATCTTGTGTTTAACATGTGAAGGGCTGGTGACCATGTGGAATGGCTCGGTGTAGAGCCGGAGAGGGTATAGGGAGGGGGCAGTGGCATGGCACTTCTACCAGCAGCCATTTGGCGCACACACGGTAAACCCATTCAAGAGGAGTCTAGTTTCCTCTTGCGGTTGATTGAGTAAACAGTTGTCACGCTGAATAAATGTTTTTGAATCCATCTTTGCTTCCCAGTGTCATTTGGATGTCTAAATTAGACCAACACCGTGTTTGGACACAAGTCCACTATGATGTCCAGCATTGTTTGTCTTTATGTGTCAATGTCTTGTGTGGAGCGCTTTGGATTGTACATTTTATGTATTTTTCCCCTTCCTCCTCTATAATGTAATGTATGTTATCTTATTATTTATTTATTTTACTTTGTTTTATTTTATTTATAGACCTAGACCTATAGTTTTTTTCTCTCTCTTTTTACATTTTGTTACTTCATTGTTTCTGTAATCTCGGCTTCATTGAAAATGAGGGCTTCCCTCAATGACCCTCCGAGAAAAAAATAAGGGTTGAATGAATGAATGTGTAAACAAATAATGTATTTTTGCTAAATTCTAGATTCATGTGTATTAACAACCATACATTTATAGTGTATTACTATTATATAGCAATTAGTTGTTATCTGAACTTAACTTCAGGAGCCAAGATTTCTAAAATATATAAAATGTTATTCTGTTCAAGAATTAGTGTATAAATGGATACTTTTATTGTGTTTTTTAATATGTCCATTTTATCCAGACAGTTTTCGGTATCTGGTTCTGTATTCTCTTGCTACTGGTTGTGTTGGTTGCTGTAAGTCCTTTCTGTTATTGCTTAAGTGAAATATCACGAAAGTAAATGTTGACCATGTTATAACTTTGGCATAAGAACAACTGCACTAAGATCCACCAGGCTACATTTTATAATTACACTGCTGAGCCATGCAATCTCCCAGTGAGCCTTCTGGGGCACAAAATACACTTGTTTACAAAAGCATGCCTGATATTTCAATAATGTTGTTGCCTAAAGAAGTATGTGTATTTAAGTGAATTAATATATATTTTAATCCTGCCCTTTCACTGTCCACTGGGCTTAAGCAGTCTTCATTCCTTATGCATGAGTGTGCATGTATTCCCGGAGTAAGGGATATCATGAACTGTTTTACACGTGTTGCTTGTAAATTGGCTCGCATGGAGGATTCCAGAACACAAATATTGATGTCTCTCACTGACCTTCTGATTGACAGAGTAATTAGGGACTTTGTCAGATCCATATAAATTAAAGTTTAACCATACAGATTAGTATTGTCTTCTGCTGCCTTGCTGCTCAGAAAGGTGAGGATTTATTCCAAAAATGCCTTGCAATAACCAAGCAGGCCAAACAGAAACTTGTGTAAACATAGCGTACGTAAACAGCCTCACCTATTTGTCATTCCAGGTTTGAATGAGTCCTTTCTCCATCCTTCTCCTCAGAGGTATTCCCTCGTTCTGGACCAATGCTTCCTCCAGACCATTGACTGTATCCAGGGACTTAAGTAAACAGGTCCTGCTGTGAAGGCAGAGGTTAAAGTTTGCCATGTGAGTTTGACGGAGTTGTGAAAATGTGTCGACCTGAAGTGCCGAGGGGTCTCAATGAGCTCATTCATCCCTCGGCTGAAAACCCTCTCATTTGCATGCAATGGAAAAAGCACAAACACGGCCGTTTATCTGCAAACGTGAGGCTCAGCTTGTTTATGATGGGCAGTAAAATATTTTATTTCAAACATGTGTGTCATAAAGCTGTGTCCTGTGCTCACTAACCAAACTTGAACTCTGGAAATTTTGTGCAATCGCTCTTGAATTCACTGATACCCGCTCTGATCTAAGGCCCATGAATCCCAGTTAAAGGAGCCCATATGGCTTAACGGTCAGTGCCTTGTTAATCTCTTATCAATTTTATTCCCACTTTTGTATCATGGTTTTAGGATGAAAATGAGAGTAGCATTCATGGTGTAAAATGTAGATAGAAAAATGTGGAGAGAACTGAACGCAAACCAGCCTTGAACTCACATACTGAATGTATGACTTTTGGTGTTATGCAATCAGTGGGCTGAGATACCAGCCAAATCTGACCATTGTACAGCAGTCTGGACACTTAAGGTTTTAATGGAACAACATGTGCATATCACTAGATGGCAGTATGTAGTAAATTCTATTTTGTCACTACAGCAAGGGATAAAGTAACAATGAAATTAGTTTCACAGATTAAAACTAATGAGAAGAGAATTGTATTGTTGTAGTTGTACAAGCAACACTGCAACATTTTGCCATTATGGGGTATTTTTCCTTCAAATGCATTTTGATGGAATTTGGTGAAGGAAAGATGAATATACCTGTGGATCCCATAATCTCTCCAAGATGCGCACAGTGTCTGTTGTCTGCGAAACACTTGAGAGAAAAGCCTTCACAGCGGCATGACATGTCAACAAAAGAAGCCATTTAGCAAGCCACTTTGCAAGCTTTTATCAGTGTCAGCAGGGCAAGGCTTTTGCAGGCTTTAAGGTTTCTAGCTTCAGACCAAATATCCATAATGCTTTTTTAAGGAATGCCGAAGAATACACATGACAACATACACATGTATTCTGTGACCATCTCTACACATGACAACATACACATGTATTCTGTGACCATCTCTACACATGACAACATACACATGTATTCTGTGACCATCTCTACACATGACAACATACACATGTATTCTGTGACCATCTCTACACATGACAACATACATATGTATTCTGTGACCATCTCTGACAGGAAATCATTCTGTTTGTTCTTTTAGTGTTTCGATGCAGGTGTCATGTGCTGCAGGGTATCATTTTAATTTAGCAAGTACATCTTGTCACTTGCAGTATAGGTCTTGTTTTGTCAATATTGTTTCAGGACACACTTGTGATCTCATTGGATTTCTTTAGTGTTATTAATCCAAAATCAGCAACATGTCAGACCAAAGTGTCAGCTATTTATTGTGTCAGGCAAGATTCTGTTGTTATGACTGTGTCGTAGACTACTGGCCCTGCCAGTAGCAGTTTTCAGACCATGTTTGTGTGTTGGTGTGTGTGTGTGTGAAACCTGACTCATCATACAATACAAGTGTGTGTATGCAGGTCTCAGAGAGAGCACTCAGTGGGTAAGAGATAGAATCGAAGCCTGGAAGTTTGAATCATTGACTATTTGACACAGCCACTGATGCAAACATCCCCTGTGTCCTCACCATCGCATGAGTTACAGCTCAACATATCTGCTTACAAGCATCTATATTATTATTTTCAGGGAAACAATAAGGACTGTTTATGTTCTCATATATCTGAATCTTTTTGACTGCTAACATATCAGTGTAGCATGTCTGTGGCATGGTCAGAAAAAGATGTAGCGATTCATTGCTCAGATTTGAAGACCCTTAGTAGACAGAGGACCACTAAAAACATCACCAAATGATGCATGGAGATTATAGTGCCCCAGACTGTTCACTGTAGTTAATAGTTTGAGCAAGATTCTTGGAAATGTTGGAAATATATTTAGGCTTTTCCTCTGATAATCCAGAGGTTAGCGCTCATGGTACTCAATATACTCAAGTGAAATGACAGAGCATTCCAATGACATCACATAATGTAAGATCCCTTGAAAATTACAATGCACTAATGGAGTAATTTACCTGATTGTTTTCTACTTGGCTCAGCTAGCTGGAAAAACCGGAATTCTAATTCTACCAGAAAGACTCAGTAGACAGAATAGAATCAGTTAACAATTTAATTAGTAAAGGAATGGCTTGGATGCAAGCATGAAAGAGTCCTGAATAGATAACAGTCTTTGGCGTAGGCCCAGTCTCGGATCCGTCCAGCGATGAGCGGATCTCGTCTCCTGCCGATGGATGAAGGCAGGGGCGGGGAGCCTACCCCCCACGACGAGACGGGGACCAACTGGTGGCGGTGGCTGAAGGATGTGGTAGGCAGACCGTGCCCGATGGACGTGGACTGCTGGCAGAGGTGGCTGGAGGGGAGGTGGAGGGGACGTCAAAGTCAGCGTACTGAGAAGCAGAAGCAGTGTTAGGTGGTACATATTTAAAGAGCCCACTGAATTCCTATAGGCTAGCGCTGATTGAATGAGTGAATGATCAGATTGCAGGGCTTTCCCGAAAGTAGGCAAAGCTAAGATTGGCTCCGTGTAAGCATGTAAACTTTCGCTGAAGCTATCATTTCTACCAGAAGGACTCAGTAGACAAAATAGAATCAGTTAACAATTTAATTAGTAAAGGAATGGCTTGGATGCAAGCATGAAAGAGTCCTGAATAGGTAACAGTCTTTGGCGTAGGCCCCGTCTCGGATCCATCCAGCGATGAGCGGATCTCGTCTCCTGCCGATGGATGAAGGCAGGGGCGGGGAGCCTACCCCCAAAAGGATGAGTGATGCCCGCCAGGGCGGTGACTCAGTAATCTGGTTCTGAGAGGAGCAGAGACATTAGTATACATACAAGATGAATTAAACAGCATGACTGGGCCGGGGTGAAGACGTTGTGCCAGGACGCCGACAGAATTTTAAAGTAGCTAGGTGTTAACCATAAACCTAGGGTTGTAGTGGGGCCCGCAGCATGCTTTCGCTTTAGTGGGATTTAGAAGCTTGACGAGCTGGGCAACCAGCGTCTAGGGCAACCTGGACCAATGCGGCGGCCGGGCAACCGGCGTCCAGGGCAACCTGGACCATAAGCACTTCACGATCTGGGCGCCCAGTGACTAGCAAGCTAGTACATCGTGACGAGCCAGGCCACCGGCATCCAGAGCAACCTGGACTTTAGTGCTTATGCGAGCTGGGCAACCAGCGTCTAGGGCAACCTAGACCACGAGACGTGCCGGGCTACCGGCGTCCAAGGCAACCTGGACCATTAGCTGGGCAACCAGCGTCTAGGGCAACCTAGACCAACGTGACGGCCGGGCGACTGGCATCCAGGGCAACCTGGACCGAACTGGGCAACCAGCGTCTAGGGCAACCTAGACGAGCGTCACGAGCCGGGCAACCGGCGTACGACGCGACCTGAACCATGAGCTGGGCAACCAGCGTCTAGGGCAACCTAGACAGACATGACGGCCGGGCAACCGGCATCCAGGGCCACCTGGACCAAACTGGGCAACCAGCGTCTAGGGCAACCTAGACGAGCGTCATGAGCCGGGCAACCGGCGTCCAAGGCAACCTGGACAGTGAGCTGGGCAACCAGCGTCTAGGGCAACCTAGACCAACGTGACGGCCGGGCGACCGGCATCCAGGGCAACCTGGACCGAACTGGGCAACCAGTGTCTAGGGCAACCTAGACGTGCATCACGAGCCGGGCGACCGGCGAGAAGTGACCTGAACCATAAGCGTCGAACGAGCTGGGCAACCAGTGAAAAGGGCAACATGCCCATGGCTGAGACTAAATCACCACAAGCTACCGGCATGCTGGGCCCCAATATGTTTCAGCGATTAGTGCAAGGCGAATGCCAGAATTTAACCACCGCCACCAGGATTTGTGAAGGTAAAATGAGGTACCTGAGTTAACATGGGAGAGCAACTTCTGAGCATCGAAAATGTCAAGAGGAGTTAGTTTGATGCATCGTGGATAGCCGTGGATAGCCCTTGATGACGTGGATAGCCCTTTTTGGCCGTCAGTCTTTGCTGCGCCGATGCGGAATGAGTGAGAAGTGAACCTCTTTGAAGAGAGGTTACATTTAAGCAGCACGTTAGCTAGATGGCTGCTGAAAATCAGGTAAAGTGTGAGCCGTAGTTTAAGGTAGTGAACGGGGACCAGGGAAGCAAAACATGGTTAGGGTTAAAAGGTTAAACATGATGTACTCAGGATCAATGCAGGGGAATAGAGCTTGTGGTTGCAGATGCTTGGGACCGGAGCAATGAGTTAGTTGATATGGGTGCTTGAGTATATTCGCATCGAAGTCATGTGGTTTAATATTTAGGATAAATAAGCATTATGACTAGTTTTGTAGAAGACTAGTGCTTGTGAAGCCAGATGTGTGTTCTGGTTCGATAGCTCACCTGTAGCGGCTAGAGTGAGATGAATGCATTGAGCTGCAGACCCAAGGCCAAGATGGATGCGTGTGAGCTACACCTTAGCACCTGCTCTTGGAAAGCCCCCCAAAATAAGATGAGCAGCATCAGTAATGCGAGGGAAGCATGACCTTGCGACGTAGACAAAGGACTTCAGGACAATTCATGCCTGTATGTGACAGGAGGAAGAAACATATGTAACTGAAATATGACGAGACAACGAACAGATGACTGTTGGGGTACCACCATGGTGCTTATGCATCTCAGAGTGCAGAGGAGCTCTGAGAATGACTTAACGCGAGCTTGCTATACCAGCTGCACCACTGTGGCAGGATAGTACAGTTTAGAACTGGCTGCTGGAGAGACAATGAGTAAAGGTAGCAATGAGGAGAGAATAAGCAATACATATCGCCCAACTGGATGCAGAAATTATATTAGTCATGCGCCAAGCACTGGCCCCTGAGTGAGTGGAGGGGTGTGCATTCACGTGACATTCCATGTGTCCAGGACATTTTTAATCAAAGCGACTGACAATGTACCCTGGGAATCCAGAGTTCTCACGGAAGCGTTTGCTCAGGGAGAGACTCGGGTCTGGCAAGGAGTATGATGCACGTAACTTTTGCCCCTTGCATCGCGGGGAACCAATATCTGTGTAGCTGATATAGCGGGCCAGAGGCGATCTAAACAGATGACAGACGTAGTGTCATCCAATTGCGTCGAAGTCCGCAATCAGGCAGTTAACATTGACCGTATAGCGGTATCCTGAACCATGAGCTGGGCAACCAGTGTCTAGGGCAACCCAGACAGACATGATGGCCGGGCAACCGGCATGCAGGGCCACCTGGACCAAACTGGGCAACCAGCGTCTAGGGCAACCTAGACGAGCGTCATGAGCCGGGCAACCGGCGTCCAAGGCAACCTGGACAGTGAGCTGAGCAACCAGCGTCTAGGGCAACCTAGACCAACGTGACGGCAAACAGGTTAAAGCTAAAACAATTCTCCCACAATGCCAGTGCAATTAAAAACAATTTAGAAGGTAGAGCACAATAACGAAAAGTGCATCAGTGAGTGCCGGTTTTACATAGTCAAGAGTCAGTTCTAGACAGGTGATAAGTGCTGGGATTAGGAAGGCTAGTTTTAAGCCGTGCTACAAGAGGAGATATCCTCGAAAGCGCTGGCCTTCGGGAGATTTGTGATGACGGAGGGATGACCCCCCTCCAGTATGAACTGGAAACATGATCCACACGATTGCGTGATTCTGTTAACCGACACTGCCATCCCTGTAAGAAAGTAGATGTTAGTGTGATATGTGGAACTGCTTCTCCATTGACGAACTGCATCCCCTCAACGGAAGAGGGGAGGCATGATGCACCTTCAGGGGTTAGCAATTAAAGATTGGGAGGAGAATGTAAAAGGAACTTGCACGTCCTCCCTGGCGCGATCACTTCGGGTGAGCATATCTGCCAAAAACAAAACAGCCAAGGCAAAATAGGAGAATGGAAATTAGAGTACACATTTGCAGAGGATCCTGCTAAAACAGCAATTCCAGTCAGCAATCAATGTGACTGATGGCATGACTAGATGGGCTGAAATCACGTGGACACGCAGAGACCCGTTGTGTCTAAAGAGAGTGCATGAAGGGCGCGGCGTTGGCCTGAAGGAGACTTGAGTCTGCCAGTGATGATGGACCGCTCCGTTTGACCTGCGAGAAGGAAGGAGTGGTTAGACAGGCGACATGTAGCATCGTCATCGGTAAAACAACCAGCCAACGGCTACGTTGGTAGTCGTGATCAACGAACTTCCAGCATAGGCCACCATTTAAACCACAAGTAGCAAAATGTAAAATTGCCGACAATCATGAACAGCCGGTAACCATTAAAACCAATATATGGAGTGCTGAAGCGACCCACTGGTGGGCAGTGAGCAAAGTGAGGCCTGCCATAGAATTCCTAGGAACCCAATACACGATACGGAATCAGAAAAGACATTTTAAACATACAAAAGACGCTAGAAGGATATGTTACATACACAAATGACACAGCTTCTTAATTAAAAGCTCAACCATGTGGGCATGAGCCCACACTGTGGTGTCAGCTCATGAACACTGACATAATACGGGCATTGAAAAGAAAACACCTATTATTGCCTAGATAATAGCTTGTGTGACATACTGGCAATTGATGACCATGGGCCGGCGTGCCGTCATTTTGGTTCGAGCTTTGGTGTAAGACCCCCCAAAATTGAGAACCCAGATAGCTGAGAACGTCGGGGACGTCACAGGCATACCTGGGACATCACAGATCAGCGGTAGCTGAGAGTAGTTTGAGCAACGGCAAGTGCATGCAGAGAATCACCCGAGGAAGGCCGTGTAGACTTCCTACCAGAAGGTATGGGACGCAATCCCAGATGATTAAACGAATGCAACGATGAACTGGCTTCCCGCAGCCATGCACAAGGAGTGATACCTGAACCGAAGGTCCAGCAGACGAGTAGCCTAGCCTAAAGCCTATGCAGCCCAACGAGCAGCGAGGCAAATTAAGAGGCTACGCAAAAAGACAACTGGTTTGACGACGCTCAACCAAGGTAGACATCGAGATAACCACAGTGAGTGTAGAACATCAATTAAACAGGTCTTAATACAGGGTTGGGTTCAACGGCAGCGTGGTGCAGGCCAGCAATTTACAGCACAAATCGCAAGGATTATAAAATCAGCAGGAATTATGTAAGGAGGCTTAAGTGAAAGTTAAACCGTGTCAGACAAGTCAGTTTGTTTGCTGCCCGCCGAATATCGTTGGCAAGCAGGTTGCATGACAGTGGGTAGAGTGTAGCCCAGCTCGAGGAGCTTGGGAAGAGAGCACGATAACCTTACCAACCAGACGCTGAAGCTTGAGAAATTGTTGCCGAAAACGACATGGGCCTGCAACAAAGTTGCGCGAGGACGGCGACCCGGCAGTAGGCTATCGTGAATTGAAGGCTGCAACAGCGTGAGCGTGACTGGCTCCGATAGGCAGAGATTAGCGATGAAGCGACATGCAGTGGTCCTGACTGAAGGACGCACAGGTCTGAACAGCGCAGCAAACGAGCGCGGTAGGATTGTAACAAGTAACGCCACTGAGGGCAGAAGGGGCGAATGTAAAAATGCAGAGAGCCCAGGTCCACGCGGAAGCCTGAGCTAGGACGTCAAAGTCAGCGTACTGAGAAGCAGAAGCAGTGTTAGGTGGTACATATTTAAAGAGCCCACTGAATTCCTATAGGCTAGCGCTGATTGAATGAGTGAATGATCAGATTGCAGGGCTTTCCCGAAAGTAGGCAAAGCTAAGATTGGCTCCGTGTAAGCATGGGAGGAGTAAGCTACACTACGAGTCTTCCTAGTAGAACTTTCGCTGAAGCTATCATGTATTCATTCACTAAATAACCTATTAACTTTATATTAAATATCTTATATACACCTTCACTTATGATGCATAGCTGAACTCAAAGGTCGGCCTGTAAAATGTGAAGAGTCCATTTACATGCACAAGCCAGGTTGATTGTCTGATCCAGTTGAATGGCTGCATGAACAAGGCAGTGGTGCCAGTGTATAATGCGCCGAAAGTAGCACATTGCTGTGTGAGTTGACCACTCTTGAGATTAGGCCCATTATGAGCAGTCCATCTGCATGCAGACCATGACAAAGTAGTGCACTCACAGATCTGACATATTGGCTTGACCCTTGGGGTCCTTTGCTTTGGGCAGCCCTTTGGTAAAACTGCTCCAGTTGTTCGTCCGCTTTTGGATGTACTCACTGAATGTTAATAGCATGGCAGCAGTCAACTGCAGATTTCTAAAGGTCGTTTAATCACCAAGTTAATTGCAATCAGCCTTACTTCAAACAGCCACTAAGAAATAGGCAGAGGATGGGATTCCGTAGATAGAAAATCCTCGCTCCAAGCACCTAATATTTAGAGAGAAGCCTTGCATTCCAACAACAGCACTCCACCCAAATGGGGAGACAAGGTCACAATGATACGATATGTCTGTCGCCACTGTGCCATTCAACTGCTCATCCTGACCAGTGGCCAACAAGCATGTCCAGCAACCGTGAACAAGCCATCAGGGAATAGGAACCGAGGTTGTGTTCCACGAATATAGATGCCACAGATGCTTGAGATAATGAAATAACATGGGAAATGTTTCTTCCCTTTGTCAAGGATTGATAGATATGCAGTATAAAATATAGCAACATAAGGGCCTGAGAAACAGGAGCACAGCCTGGGTGGCTCGCACCACCTTTCACTAATAAGACCAAATCTAAATGTGTAAAAAACACAACTAAATGTGTAAAAAACACAATTAAATGTGTAATGATGAAATGTAATGTGCATAAGATGTGGGTGTGTATGTGTTTGTGTGTGCACGAGTGTGAGTGTGTGTGTCTCTTTAGCTTGAGGCTTCAGCTTTTAGCTAAAGCTCTTTAGCTTTCGCTTGGAGCACAACCACATTTTTGATGTTGATGAGGCCTGTTGATCAATCCAGCAAGGGAAAGTAAATGCTCTACTGGAACAGAGAATGGGGTGATTGTGTTAAATCTCACAATAGGGTGCTTGATTAGGATACACTGTTCCAAAGACAGCAAGTTCCACTTAAGCCAGGCAGAAACGGTGCACTTTTTTCTGTAGCGCACACAACATGGTCATTTATTTCACTCGGATCACGACTGATGTGGTCACAGTGTAGGCCGTTTGACTGCTCACACTGTAAAACAGTTCTGACAGCTATCCAATCGGATTGGACCGGATCTGAAACATTGATTATCGTGTGCGTCGTTGTTGGATCCGTCTGATTCTGGGCTAAAGTCGGATCAAAATTGTACAGTGGCATAAGTCACCACCAATCAGAGGCTGCATGCATCATTTTAGCTTTTATGCAATGGAAAGTATTTTGCAGTATTTTTAGACTACAAAAATACACGTCAATAAAGTATTTTGGTACAAAGTCAAATTTTCTTCAATCCAATAAAATACAAATGACAAAATTCTGTATTTTTGTATTTGAAATATGTGTTTTAAATACGTATCAGAAATAGGCCTACTGCCTATTCCTGATAATAATGCCCACCCACATAGCACATACACACTATATCTGTTAGGTAACCCAAGCCTTTCATAATCTTAGTGTAGGTTGTTTAAACTGAACTGTGCCACTGTCTGGAAAAGGCAGTGCCGTGTCTGTGTTCCAGTAGAGGAAAATATGTGATAGAAAACACTCTAGACTGAAGCAAATTCTAGACAAACCAGTGACCCAGAAATTTACCAATGTGACTCAAAGAAACTGTTACTCTTGAGATATTGATTTGTCTGGGAACGGAGTGATAGAATGCCCCACCAAGATAGAAAATGTCATTTGCTCTTGGAGTACTCCTGGAGGACTAAAGCAAAAAAGAGAAAGAGAGAGAAAAGAAACATGTTCAATAGATTGCCAATGCTGTCAAGTAGCATTACTTCAGAAACTGTTTCCAGCGCAACTGCATAACTGCAATTCACCTCGTCAGATGTATGTTTTCACTCGTGACAAGACAAATTATGTGCTACCGTGTCACCATGCACTGGCCGCACCTCCTTCTGGGTAAAAAGGCAGTTGCCCTACATGATTGAAAAGGCCAGTGATGAAAACTGAGTTTTATAGAATTTTGGGAAGAGCCATTTCCCATTGCTACTGCCTCTCCTTTGCACAAAGTTCCACTGTATACAGTATTGGGATGGATCTTGCTGTTTCTTGTTGAAAGGGTGAACAATACCTATACCCTTGCAGTGCTGACATCATCTATTGAAAAGAGTGAAATAGTCAAACATTAAAACTAAATTTACATTAAAAAGAACAAATTTAAAGTATATGCCATAAAACTGTTCAGGAGTATTCTTTCAACATTCTTATTCTGTCCATGTCCTGTCCCCTTTGATTTCAAACTAATTATTTCTGGGACACCCAAATTAGATAATTCCTCTCACCATCACAAAGCACTGAAGCAGACAGCATTTCAGTGTCTGTCCGGCAGTGGGGAGAGACCTAACTGTTGTATAGACAGCTACTGAGACCTTGACACTATAAGAGCAAGTTGAGAAGGTTTTAGGCAGACCACTGTGGGTGATGTGGACTTTGTTATGGAAGGTTTTGGGGGATTTTTACATCATTTCACATTTTTTTTATTTGTAATATTTGGAAAGTGCAACATCTGCCGTCAAAACTGCACACCAATCAAAGCTGAAGGCCACATTAGAATTGTTTGTGTTATTGCAAAGAATAGAGAGTCGACAGAGTTGTTCATAGTGAATTCATCACAACTTATACCAAGTATGTAGTATCAAGTTTATTATATAAAAACACACAAGAAAACAGCCTGGAGTATGTCAATGTAACTCTCCGGCTATATGTGGGATCATCGTACTCTTTTTCTACACCTCTTCTATCAGGATTCACAAGCCCAGTCAGCAATATTCCCATTCAGTGTGTAATCCCCAAAGGGAACCAATCGTTTTTGCTCTCTGTACCAGAGGAGCATTTGTAGTGAGGTGTTCCCTCCCCCTCCATGTTGTTGCTGGTAGTATTCCTGGCAGGCTGGGCTGTAAGCGACACCGGCCCCTTAATTAATTAATGGCCCCTAACCGATGGGCTGGCTTCTGCCTGTGCACTGCAGAGAGGGAGTGCTGTGTGGTGGGGAGAGGAGATGAGGCAGGGGCTGAGGCAGACAGAGAGTATGAGGCCAGTAAAGCGTGTGTGAGAGAGCTGTTCCGGGCCATCAATCACCTGGACCAATTGTTAGCCCTGCTGGTCGTAGTGTGCAAGAGTGGGGGGCAGGGTGGGGACAGGAGATTCTGAAGGAAGGACCGAGAAAGAGAGAGAGAGGGAGAGAGAGAGAGGAAGGGAGGGAACGTGAGGAAGGGGAAGAATGGCGGCAGATCGGCCTACGTGCCCTCCCCCGGTGCTGTTGCTGTCGGCCGCCGTGGCTGTGTTGCTCTCCCATTACATACTTGATGTGGCTTCCCAAGTGCCCGACCCAGAGGTAGGAGAACGCCTGGTTTTACTCGCAACTCTACACACAGGCTCAGCAATAGCGCGTGGATGTGCTGGTGACAGTGGTTAGGATGACATCGGCAGGCGAGTTTGTAAGGGGTGGGAGGGTATATTGAGGCGCTGTGCCGTGCTAATTGCTCATAAAGGGCAGGTGGCTGAGCAGAATTGGTGCATGTGCTATGAACACAGAGTAGCATGGTTAGACCCAGACATTCACCAAACCAGCATTTGGGATGGTTTGCTTCAATGCCTCATGTGTGTATCTGTATATTTGTGTGTGTATGTGTGTGTGTGTGTACCATAGCATTCTGTATGTTGTACATGCACAGGCTGAGAGCTGATATGAGTATAGGAGAGTAAGTATGGACACTTAAAGGTAATCCTGTTGTTACTAAACAATATGCGGTCTTGTGTGCATGACATTATTAAACAAAAGAAAGAACAAATGAGCCAGTTCTTTATGCTTACATAATCACATAAATCATAAAATTGTAAAACTCAATAACCAACATTGCTGCCTGAGGCTACCCACTGATTCCAATAACTTCCAGTGTATACTGGAGAAATGCTCACTCCAAAAAGCTGTAGATAGGACTCTGAGCAAGTATGTTTCACACCAGGTGTCTTTGAAGTGTCTTAGCAGGGACCTTGAGATGTAAATGGACTAATTTCATGCACACACCTGTGCTGACAGGATTATAGGGCTCCGACCACAGGTGTGGCTCATCAGCTCAGTGGGAACCTTGTCTGGGAACAGACATAAAAAGATTCTAAATCAACAACAGATGGGTGGCTAGCATTTATCTTACACCTTCCACAAAACGGTGAATGGAGGGAAAAGTTACGCAATATTGGAATAAAATAATGCAAGAAATGAGTTCAATTATTTATCAGGTAGTTTTAGTTTCTAATAAAGTTTTAAGCATTTGGGACCATATATCGTATTTTGGAGCTTGTAGATTACAAAAGATTTATTCCACTCATTAGTTTTGCCTCCTGGCTGATGGTTCATATTAGCAATATAGCACACCCAGAAAATAGGATATAGGAAGTCAGGAACCTGTATTGGAGTGCAATGTTCAGTTTCAAAACATGTTCAAACACAACCCAAAGTTGCTATGTCAATGTTTGTTTTACAAACCTTTTTTGTTAGGAATGTGCTTTTGAGAAGTGTTAACATATTAGAATCATCTAGTTGCCAATGTTATGCTAACACATAGCATCATGTAGCTATCCATGTGTTTCACACATATACCAGCTAATCTGATCTAAGGTGTGTGTGACATTGCAAAAGAGATTATGACTTTTTTTTCTCTCCTTCAGCAAAACAGTGAACATCTACACTATGATTAACTTTTGTTCAACAGACAGGTTGCATATGTTGTGTCCAAGGCCCAAGGGTGTAAGCGGACGTTCGGAAAGCATATATATGGGAGGCTCTGAGGCTAATAAGGTTTCACCTGGTGTTGACATTCCATTGACCACCAATCATTTTAGCGTCACTATGACAGTGAATAGGCTAGCCTAACTTTGAGGCGTTTTAAGCGTTTATATGAACCATTTATATTTTCAGAGAAATACAACATTGTGCGACTGGCGTCATAACCTTGTTTATTACACGGCTCTTCAGAGTGCTGCAGAAAGTTCCATTCACATGAATGGGCCTTCCCAACGTTCGGGCCTATGTTAAATCTACATACATCACCGGCAAAGTATATAATCACCGCTGTCAATGGCAACGGGTTGATTAACGTCTTTCATATCCCTCCACAAGACGTCTGTTCGCTTATTGCAATGGAATTTCATTGAAAGGGAAAGTAAGCTAGTACGTTGCCACGCAACACCTGAAACTGTCAAGTTCTATCTGTGTGGCGAACTATTTATTTTGTCAGCAGAAGACACGAAACGGTAGCAAAATAATTTTAAAGACCCATTGTGTTAGGTTTCTTTTCTCGTTTTGGCAAGTAGCCGTGTAATAAGCTGCGCGTCGGGGTTCTGTTCTCCCTGTCGGGACTTATTTTCTGATAATTACCGGCGGACAATACATTATCCCTTACATATCACTTTTACGGCTCTGTAATAAACCTTGCTAAAACTAATGCTAAAATGATGTCATAACAGGGCTCCAGACTAACTTTTTGCACTGGTGCGCCTAAAAATTTTTCTTCGGTGCTCCAGCACAAAAGTTAGGTGCACCCAAATTTTCAACCACATCACATTTAACACCGCAGCAGGTTCACTTTTCTTCCTTAGTTACTGTCCTATATAGGTTGTCCTATGACTTATGATTTACAATTCTACAAACAAAGTAACTTAATGAAGTGTTGGTGCTTTAAGTGCTTCACTGAGCTGAAATTTAAACGTAAAACATCTCAAGATGAATTAAATAAAAATAACAGTGAGTAAATTAACAGTGCACGTCTTTTAAGGGCTTCAAACTGCACATCTCATGGCTCAATGTCTTACATACTATCCTTCATGAGCTTTAGGCCTTGGCTAAACCAGCTCGCCATGCTAGCATCTTCCATAGAAATGTATTTGAGCACAATTTAAAGAGATGTTCCAAGTAGCCTGGGGGATTTTTATGTGATTTTGCAATGATGACTGCAATAATCATTTGACAGCCCCACAATGCAATTTACTTTTAATTTTAGTATTTTTAAATTTTCAATAAGAACATCACTATATAATAATAATAATAATAATAATAATAAGCTTTATTTGTATAGCACCTTTCATATACAGAATGCAGCTCAAAGTGCTTTACATTTGAAGCATGTAACACAATAATAGTCAGCCAGTCATTATCAATCACTTTTCTTCATTGCTAGGGGCCGTTTATGATTAAAAGATTAGAATTGGATGATCTAAGTTTCCTTTGTGGTTGATAAGATATTAAAAGCTCAGAGATACATGAAGGTGCTATGCCATTCAGAGCTTTGTAAGTAATTAACATAACCTTCAAATCAATTCTATAGGAAATAGGGAGCCAGTGCAGTTCAGCCAACACAGGGGTGATGTGTTCTCTCTTCTTAGTCTTAGTTAAAAGTCTAGCCGCAGAGTTCTGTATGAGTGCCAATTTCTTTAGATGTTTTTTGGGAAGACCAGTGAAAAGTGCATTGCAGTAGTCTAACCTGCTAGTGATAAAGGCGTGAATTAGTTTTTCTGCATCTTGTTGAGTTAAAAAGGGCCGCACTTTGGCAATGTTTCTCAGGTGGAAATAGGCTGTCTGAGTAACTTTACTGATATGGGGCTTAAAACTTAACTCTGCATCTAAGATGACACCGAGGCTTGTTACTTTTGGTTTGACCTGGTGCGCCAAGTTCCCCAGATTACTAAGAACAGTATCTCTCTTTAGTCTTGGTCCAACCAAAAGTACCTCTGTTTTGTCATCATTTAGTTTCAAAAATGTTTTGCTCATCCACTGATTAATGGAGGTTAGGCATGCAGTGAGGGAGCAAAGGCCATCTGGGTTAGTTGGCTCCACAGAAATATACAATTGGGTATCATCTGCGTAGCTGTGGAAGTTTACATTATGCTGACTTATGACGTTTCCCAATGGAAGCATATATAGGGAAAATAGCAGGGGACCAAGGCAGCTCCCCTGGGCCACACCAAAAGGCAAGTCATGTTTTTCAGATACATGATCTCCTAGACTAATATAAAAATCTCTGCCAGTAATGTAGGTTTGAAACCAGTTTAGAGCATTATCAGAGAGACCCACCCACTTCGCAAGGCGGTGAATTAGGATGCTATGATCAATGGTGTCAAATGCCGCACTCAAATCCAGAAGAATAAGGATTGAGACTTTGTTTGAGTCAGTAGCCAGTCTGACTATGGTTAATGCAGTAACGAAATGGTAGGCCTATTATTATAGGCTATTGCAATGACTTACCATGCTCGATCTAAATGTGTCCATTCAATTCACCGTACACAATGACCACAGTTATACATGGAGGGAATATTCGGGCTTTAAATGTAGCAGCGATATTCGGTTTGCGCCACCGGATTAAATTGATTGATGCCATCAGAATGAGTTTACACAACTCGCGCGCAAAACGAATATTGCTGTTGAAAACTGGGTTACTCCCTGCATGTAACTGCGGTCAATGACGCACTCCTTTTCGATATCTGCGATATCTGTATCTCTGTCGTTCGGGAAGGCCTTGTATGCATTGTTCGCAATTTTAAGACGTCTTTTCATCTGCAATGACTCATATAAATTTGGCGCAAATGGCATTCCTGTACGTCGGGTTTACGTTCAAACTATTTTTCTGGTGAATAATTATTTCGGACTGAACTTGGTGAAGGGAAGTTTCACTAGGCCTATCGTAGGCAACGATAAACTTGATCATCATCTCGGGCTCATCTGATCGGTTTGCTGCTGCCAGTCGCCGAAAGGCAGTGGGGAGAGGGGACATTTATCTCGGCCTATCAAATTCAAATTCAAATTGGCTTCACTTGTCTTTATTGAAGTCCTATGGGGTGGCTGTGTCCATTTCTTGTAGGCCTACTGTCTATGGTTTTGGCCTATGGAGGCTGTCAGACATCTTGTTAGAAAAGCTCCATATCTTTTTACCAAGGTAGAGAGGAAAGGATTGGGAAAATATACAACATAAGAAGTAATTGTAACACTGTAACAGGAAAACCAGCAGATGGCTTTTTTTTCTGTATAGTTTACACAATTCGATACCATCGAGGTAAGGCGGCTCAAACTCTTGAAGGCTTTTCTCAACCAAAGTGCCAAAGTTACTAAAGAGCTGGAAAGTCCACTTACTGTCTTTAACCCCCCAGCATTAGAAACTGAAAATGCAGCTCTGAACAGCTGCCCTATTTTAAGGCTGGAGTGGGTAATCGGGAGAATTCCCGGTGGGCCGCTTCACTTTTGGGCCGGTCGAGGGAAAAATATTGGCATTAATCTATCTTCTTTTAAAAAGTTGGCTACACACGTTCGCATTCTATGCCTAACACCGCAGCCTCTGCATGCGTTGTTCTCCCCTCCCAAGAAGAGTTAATTGGTTGGGTCCATAGCCCGTCTTTCCTAAAAAGTTTTCTCAGATACCAGCCGGGCCGGCCCTACCGTAGTGATAAGCGTCAGGGAGGATGGATGGTAGAAAGATGCCATGAGGGACTGAAATATGAAGGTTATATTGGGTGCAAAAGTGGCGAGCACATTTAACTGCAGATTTTGCATGTGCACACTAAAGTCATAAATGTGTAACAGTAAAGTTGAAGTTGTACATATTTTTTTTTATATCTTGTTAACACAAAATAGGGGCTACGGGTTCACAAATCCTTTTTACAGGTACACAAATCCTATCCTGTGAGTCACAACTTTCAAGAGTCACGCACTTGACACTTTTGCTCCAATCGTTGCAGCGCAGTTGGTGCGAAACACATTTGCACATCCGTGTTTCATAATCTGAGAACATGCACAACATTTGTGCATTTGTAAACCCAAATGTGAACTAATGCATCCGAAGTTGTGCATCTGTGAAATAATTTCTCATTAATAAAATTCTACAGATCGCTTTGATTTTCTTGCACGACTACAAGTCAATTGATAAGTGCTCGAATCTGCTTCTACGAGTGACGATACTTTTGCTCCTGGCTAGGTGATATAATAGGAGCAAAACGATTTGTATGTGTGCACGTCGAGCGAATCGTTCAAGAAAACAAGGCGGCCGGATCTGGATCGCGCTCAGACTACCATTGCCTGCTCATAAGGTAAGTAACATGATAATAATATGAAGAAAGTTATCTTGTTTGTTGGTTTATTATTTATTTTTTTTATTTATTATCATGACAGCTATGTTTAGCTTAGTTTACCTGCTTGCTAAATCCTCCAGTGCCAGATCAAGCTAGCTATCGCTAGATAAATAACTAGTTTAGAAGTACAGAAATATAACACTGCCCGTCCAAAATCGTTAGGACACACAATCTGACACAATCGTTCTGCAATTTTCGAACAGCTGACTTGTATCTTGCACGAAGACTATTGGATAGTGCTAGGCAAGTTAGCAATTGTTTGCTGTGCAGACATTATGAATAATAAGGTCGTAAAACTTAACACCGCAACATTTTTTTCCTCGCTTTGTGCAAAGAAAAACTATAAATCGTGTGTCCTTCATTGATAAGGAAACATGCTGAGGTTACTTACTTTATGAGCAGGCAATGGTAGTCTGAGCGCGATCCAGATCCGGCCGCCTTGTTTTCTCGATCGATTCGATCGATTCGCTCGACGTGCACAAATCGTTTTGCTCCTATTATATCACCTAGCCAGGAGCAAAAGTATCGTCACTCGTAGAAGCAGATTCGAGCACTTGTATCAATTGACTTGTAGTCGTGCAAGAAAATCAAAGCGATCTGTAGAATTTTATTAATGAGAAATTATTTCACAGATGCACAACTTCGGATGCATTAGTTCACATTTGGGTTTACAAATGCACGAATGTTGTGCATGTTCTCAGATTATGAAACACGGATGTGCAAATGTGTTTCGCACCAACTGCGCTGCAACGATTGGAGCAAAAGTGTCGAGTGCGTGACTCTTGAAAGTTGTGACTCACAGGATAGGATTTGTGTACCTGTAAAAAGGATTTGTGAACCCGTAGCCCCTATTTTGTGTTAACAAGATATAAAAAAATATGAACTTCAACTTTACTGTTACACATTTATGACTTTAGTGTGCACATGCAAAATCTGCAGTTAAATGTGCTCGCCACTTTTGCACCCAATATACCTTCATACTGAAAAGGCCGGTTAAAAAAGACGAAAAGTATTGGAGGGAAATGCTGCCAAATGTGCCATGCTTCCAATTTTTTTTGAAGAGGACAGACATAAGTGGCAACTGCTAAAGAGAGATAGCCATGATTAACGGCGTAATTGGGCTAATAACCTACTGGACGTTGTAGCGTTGTCAACCTATTCTCAAGTAACATATTAAACTAGACTGCATTTCCGGCGGGAACTGCGAAAGTGTGCTTGCCCTGGTCCGGTCACCAACGTGAGCAGACAGTGACATACGCTATGCTGAACCTGGCTTGATCCAAGCATTCTAACAGTGCCTTTCAGTGTTGGAGCAGTGGCAATACCTCAAAAGCTCTATTCAACTATTGCCTTGCGGGGTGAATGTGGTTCGTTGGCTTTTACCTGTGGCCTGCCTTCGAATTTAGCTTATATGACTAAAATCAAATCAATAAAATAAAACAACAGCAGTGATTGGCTGCAAAAATAAATAATGTCACGCGTCTTGCACCTCTCAAACTGGGCTATCAGGTAACCTAGAGAAAAATGTGAAATTATGAAATATGACTAAGGCATTAAAATGCTGCTTGTTTGTCAGGATATTTTTTCACTGATTTATTTTAGAAATATGAGCTATGAGTGTGAATGTTATATATTCCATCCCCTAATTCTGTTTTACTGGTTTATTTGACAAATAATCTATATGGATTTGCTCTATAAAGACCTTATGTCTGTTTGGGATTGTTTTGAGAGCCTATTGATGTATCTCAGAATAAAGGAATGTCCACACCATTAGTGATGGGGGTTTTTTTGTGTGTGAATGTATTTTACTTAACTCATTGAATGTAGCTGGATACTCATGAACGCATGTCTCTAATAGCCACAATAGGAGTAATTTTAGCAACACCGTATTTTGTGTGGCCCATAACAACCCAGTGGATCATGAAAATGTGCCAATATTCACATTCCTTGCTTATTGTTGGTACATTAATCCCATTCAGATTGCCACTTATCTGAGATGTAAGAGTTCAGTATAGGTTTAAGGTCTGGGGCAGGGATTTGACATTCTGTGACTTCTTCATTGAGGGCTTGCTTAGCAGCACTGTCCGCTTTCTCATTTCCCCTCAGACCAACATGGCCTGGGACCCAGCAAAAAACTACACTCAAGTTCTGGACGTTCTAGTTGATCAAGCTCAGCTTTGGTTGTACTTTTTGCGTGACATTAAAGCCTACTGGAAAGATTTTTAATTGCAATTTAATTGAATGCAATTTACTTTTACGATTAAAAATTTTTTTTTTATCCCTCTCACCCATAGTTTTCTATTTATTTACAAATGTACATAGGCCTACTGTAATTACATTTATACATAGTTATTCTACTGATCTTTATACTATTCATCCTGCACATAAACTTATTCTTACTACTCTTATAATGTTGTTTCTGTACTACAATGACACTGTTTCCACACTGGACATATCTGTATGTTATGTACATATCTGTTATATATTTGTCATATTGAATATCCATATTTATTCTGTTTTATTATATTCTGTTAATACACTGCACATATCTATATTATTATTTCTACTATTATAATGTTACTACTACATACATTATTCTACTTATTGTATGAGATAACTGTTAATACACTGCACATATTTATATTTAATTCATATTACTCTAAACCACCTTCTGTAAATCAACTGTATACCTGTCTCTGTATATTTCATCACCTTTCTATACTTTGCATCACATTGCATGCATACTGTAGCTACATGAATCACAGCTAAGATCCTTGGTTGCTATGAAGGCCAGTCGTTCTAAATGGATGGTTGCTATGGCCAAAGACCAGTTATCTCTTCCGTTGTCAAGCGGGCATATCCTAACTTTATCTTATTTTAAACATCACTATTTTACTTAGCCTACTTCCATACAGTGAGTCCCATTAAGAAGTGGCCACTTCATTCACGCTTACCGTGATTCACGCAGCAACATTAATAAATTAATCTGTCACCATATGCCTATGCCAACTTTTGCAAAGAGGAGAATCTTTTAATTTGATTCACAATGAAACGTTACATTTAATGTACATGTAAACAATGAGTAGGCTAGTTTTGGTTGTTGTTGGTGGTGTTACTGCATCCCTTAGTTATGCCTACAATGCAAAATTGTTCCCTCGTGATTGTTAGACGCATTTCAAAACGTCGCGACGTGAAATGCCACCACAAAACATTGTTTGTGAATCGGTCTTATTAGGAGTCCTCGCGTAAGCTGTCACAGACTCAGGCGCTACTTTTAGGGCTAAAATGCTTCCTGAATTACTCTTAGTAAAAAAAAATAGGAGTCCTAAAGTTACGAGTGACGAAGTTACGAGTACAAGCATCTCATATCAAATGACCATGGCATTACGCTAAGCAACATAAATCTCATAACGTTACAGCAACATCTCCTCCCTATGACCTAGCTAGCTAGCTTCTAGCCACACAAGAAATGAATGATGTTAAAATCTCCGCTTAGCATTCTAATAACAGAAGGGGCACATTTATGTGGACCACTACAACATGACTCATTATGTCTGTAACGTTAACTGTATAAAACACTTACTTTCATAAAGGAAGCACACCATCCAGCACATACACATGGAAACCGATATTTTAGGTACTTGGCCACGAACTCAAAACGTGTCTCTGAAGCTCTGTTCTAAAATCTTTGCTCTGAAGTCTGTCCCTGTTGCTAAGCAACATCAAATAAACGAAATGACAGTCTTCCTGTATTAAATGTGTACGTGTGATTACGAATGGATGTGTGTGGTTTGCAATTAGAATAAACAAGAAATAACATTTCCAATAATTTCCCATGATAAATTACATAATATTTGCACCTTCCTTACTTGTGAAGCTCATACTAATTCCACTGCATTTAGTGAAATGTAATACAACGTTTCCACCTAGCGTTCAGTAGGCTATTTAAGATTAACGTGGCATTTCCTGCTTATTCTTTTGTCAACACCATGCTTTTAGGATAACAATCTTTTTATCATAGTTCCCTCTTCAATGAGCGATTACCAGCTCGTTTTTGTAACAGAGATAGCTGTTTATTGTCCCTAGGTTTACAGAAACACCTATTCATATTAATATGTAGCCTATGGAGTGCTGCCGACCACTGTTCATTACGGCCCAGAATGCCTTGCATGTCTTTACAACAAAACAACCCAGTAAAACCTAATTTCCCGTAAACATATGAATTTGCATACTTTTAACATTTTTAATAATACTCTCCCATCATGATATTTAACAATAAGGACAAATTTAATTTGAATACCGTCAATGTGAAAATAACTCTATTATGTAAGCTATATATAGCTACTGGTCTCCTTGCTCCTTCAGTTAGTAAGTCCATACTATCCCATGGCAGAGCAAGGATTTCATGATTGGGCAAGGTTGCCCGGAGACATTGTGGCTACACGGAGATATTGGGCATACTTGAAAGGCCATGTGATAGACGGAGAATGGTGAATGGTAAGAGTTACCAAATACCTGTTGGTGGTTTGCGAAATGATGGAAACTTTTGGAATATTTCTTTTTTTTTTTTTTAGCTTATGCACCCTCACACTGGAGTCCCCAGTTCATATACAAAATTTGGTATCGATATGTGACAGTGTTCCTGTGATATGGACGACTTCCTGTTTCGGAGCTTCGCCGCCGATTTCGTTTTGCTGTGACGGGCAAACGCTTTCGAAAATCAAAAATCCTTCTAGTAACTTTTGTGAGGCTTGGTCCAATGATGATATACGTCAAGTTTCGTGGTGTTCGGACCAAATTTGTGACCTGTGAAAATTTAGTTTCGCTTTCTATTCAATCCAATATGGCGGACGAACGACACGCCCACTTGACGTCATCTTCTCGAGCAAGTTACACCGGTACTGCCCGGACGTTTTAAAGTTGGAACGGTGTCTCTGTCTCAAAGGGCCTAGGCACAGGAGCTGGAAAAAAATTAGGGAGACGGGAATAATAATAATATTAATAAGAAAACTTAAGAAGAACAATAAGTGTGCTGCTTTGCAAGCACACTTAATGAATTAAAATATTAGCATTTTGGTATCATCCAATATGGCTATTCATAGACTTTGCAAATATTATGCTATATTGAGAGATATATTGATAACAAAACTCAAGCTTGATCTGTGTATGCAGTAGCCTATAGGCCTAAAAACAAAAGTAGCCTGAGCAGCAGATTAGCCAGTCCCCTGCTGAAAATGATGAGCCCGAAATTAACTATGACTATAGGGACAAGTAGAAAGGATAATAGAGTTAACCGTATGAATTAAAGTTATTTTATGGAAGAAAGAACACTAGGCTATGACAGCAGTAGGCTACATGATCAACCTATATGGCTTGTTTGCTCAGAAGTGGGTGTAGTAAAGGAGCAAATCACCAAACAACAACATGATAGCTGACCCATGCAGAAAAAAAACATGTGAACAATACAGTAGTTCAATATGCCTCTTAGTGGAATTGTGGAATACATTTCAAATGCTTTATTTCTTCCTTCCTGTTTTTGTTAACTTATCAACCTACCCTTGTGGAATAGTGGAATATTAGCCTAAAATAAAAACTACAGGATAGTAAGAGCTGAAATTTATCCAATTTCCACCACCACTAAAAAAGTGGGCCGGTCTTGGGCCTGAAACTCCTGGGCTGAAAAGTGGCCCCACTCCGGCCCTGCCTATTTTGGAAAGACACAGTTAGCTGCCCTGAGTGAGTGGTTCACCTGACCATAGTCCATACAAGTGGCATACAAATAGCATGTCAAGACATAACACCATCATTAACTTGTCTTATGTAAATGAAATGTAAAAACTCAAGGAGTGTAGTTAGTTTAGGTGTAGTTGAGTGCAGAAGGGGAAAAAAATGAAAGGATCATAGATCATAGATCAAGGTCGTACTTTGAAAATGCTATCAATTCTCAAAAAACTATCCTTTTAGAAAAAGAACAAGAGTGAACTCTCATAGCAGAGTAAATAAAAGAAGCCCTCCTTAAATGTTGCACTGTTTTTTTCTAGACTTGATAGCAATTAGTACAAAGGAGAAAAAGACTGTTCTTTTTTCAAGACAGGTGGTCTTTCCCTCTGCAAGAAATGTCGTGTGTCGTGACAGTCAAATTAATAATATAAAAGAACTGACTTAAAGGCATAAAAAACATTAGTGTGAACATGAAATGCCATTTTCCATGTGTTCTTGCTCTTAGCCTGGAGACTAACTGACATTCTAATATGCTATAACTCATGATGTCAATTCTCTGTCTTGTCAACATACAGTATGAATTTAACTTCCTAGAGGCTAGCTTAATGCTTTCTTTTAATCAGGCATACTGGTTTCGTGTCTGCTGGCATGTTGACAACTGTCAGACATGTCCAATTAAATTGTTTAGCTTTTAGCTAGGGGTTGTCCCTTGTATGCAGATGTATTCTGTATAACACAATTAAGACTGAAATTTCCCCAGGTATTTGAGGAGCTCACTTTTTTAGATCCCTCATTGTTTCAAACTGCTGGCAGCAGTCACAAATGTGCTGCATGTTGTACCCATGTTGTTAATAAACTCTGTTCTAGTTATTGTTGCTTCACACACATCACACAATTGTCTTTCTCAGCTTTTACCTACAGATCCTCCTCCAAAACCAGATCCCCTCACATCAGAGACCGTTGTGTTCTGGGGTCTACGGCTATGGCAGGTCGTGGGAATCTTTTCCATGTTCATCCTTGCCATCGGTAATATAATTGCATGTTTCCTTAACAATCCCTAATTTAAGTGC